>NW_008825115.1:1491322-1505849 GCF_000699105.1 Pygoscelis adeliae
CAGCGGCGCGCCCCCAGACACCCACGGCCGCCCCCGCCGACGCTGCCCCCTCCTGAGGACACGGCGGGGTCGAGTCACTGCGTGGCAGCTGTCGAGCAGGGAGTTCCCATCGCAGCCGGGCGCTCTGGAGGGGAGACCTCAAAGACGTCAGGGCAAAGAGGCCAAGAGCAGCCGGGCTCAGCCGTGACACAGGGCTGGGGGCGCGGCGTGAGTCATGGGCGCCAAAGCAGGTGCTGGCCCACGCTGGGAGACAAATGCCCGGCTGCTTCGCTGCAGCGCGTGGTCCACGGCCCCCCGAGCGGAGGGAAAGCACCACGGACTCCACATCCCCAGCGGTGCTGAGCCTGCTGCCCCTGCCCTCTGTGCCGGTTTCACTTCTGCTTCGCGAACGGAGCTCTAGGGTCTGGGCCGCACCAGCGGAGCTGATGTGTGCAACAGAAATGTTTCCTTTGGCCTCAGCCACAGACCCCCTTCTATTGTCTAATTAACAACGGACCAAGGACAAGATCAAGGCCATCTGAAGGCTCTACCCTTCTCCTCCCCTGCAGCTTCAAAAAAGCTTTTATAAAAATCAAGAAAAAAAAACACCCCACAGTGGTCCTGTACAAAAAAACCACAGAAAATGTTTTCGGAGTGGAAGCGCCGCCGCCAGGAAACAGACTGTTCTGTCCCACCCACACCTACAGCAAACAGCCAAAAGCATTTCCCAACCTCTTCTAATTAAGAAAAAAACACTCCTCCAAAGATGCATTTGCATGCCAAGGAAAACCTGAGCTATGAGCCCTGGAAAGTTAAGAACTTAGTAGGAAAATGCTGACATGCTTAATTAAAACAGACGCTACGAGAACCTGACACTCTCCTTCGCTTCAACGAGCACAAGGTAACGTCTTAGAGCCCCACGAAGGGCACGAGCTGCCACCCAGCCTCACCGGCATGCGAGCGGCATGGATTCATCCATCATCCATTCACTCGATGGATGCTCATTATTCATTTGGGGTGAAGAGAAGTCCTCCTCCCCAAAAGGCTCTGAAGCAGCCCCGTCACCCCAGTTCTCCCCAGCTCTCCCGCCTGGGGAAGGTCCATCCTAGGGCCGCACTGCAGGACCGGGATGCCCAGGGATGACTCCGGCGAGCACAGCGGCCGCACCGAGCTCCCTGCACACCCTGTCCGACAGCACTCATGGGGTCCGGCACATCACGAGCCCCATCTGCTGGCAGCTGCCAGCTCTCCTGGCCCCTGCCAGCCCTCCCAGTGGCTCCCCAAAACCGCAGCTCCTCTGCGGAGAGGCAGGAAGGGACTGGGGACCCACCACCCCGGGAGTGGGACTGAAACACCCGATAGGGCATGGGGCCACCCTGAGAAGTGTCACTATGGGGACAGTAGTGACACAGCCCCTTTACGGACACACGAGTCCCGTTCCAGCTCCTGCATCCCTGCAGGGCTCTTGGGCATCAAGCCTGGCCCTGGACAGGGAACTTACAGCTGTTATGGAGGGTTTCTTCCCATCTCCTGCCGGCGGGTGAGTGACATCGGCCCCGAGGAAGATCACCGGCTGCTGAAAGACCGCAGAGCTGGTGGGAGAGAAGAGAAAGCAGCAGTCAGCCTTTCGGGGCCATCTCAGGGTGATGCACAGCCCAAAGGAGGCGAGCAGATCACAGAGAGGACATCTCCCAACCTCCGGGCTCTGGCCTGGGCACATCAACAGCTCATTACAAGGCGAGACAGGCTGCAACCCCCCATTTCAAACAGTTACTTTACGCAGCCACCCACAGGCCCCCTCTACCCCAGGTAAAGCCAGGCAGGCAGCACCACAAGGGACCTGGGAAACAAGCCCCAAAAATGCAAGAGGCAGCAGCCGTACGAACCGCTGGTGAGGCACAAGGATGTTGTTGATCCCGCCAAGCTTGACGTTGATCTTGAGGCAGAGGTTGGAAAGGGTCTGCGGGGAGGTTTTCACCACGTTCTTGACCTGGACGCACTGCGTGGCCATTCCCAGGAGGGTGTCCCCAACGCGCTTCACCTCGGCTGCGGGCAGAGGAAGCAAGTGAACAGACAGGCAGTCAGCAACGCACCGCTTCCAGCAGCATCCTCGGAAATGGGGAGAGAAAGCACCGCAGGAGGAGCAGAGCCAGCCCTGCTGACCCGAGAGCAAAGCCCCTCTCCTCTCCCCACTCGCCCCTGCCCCAGACGCACCATACACCGGTGTTTTCCCTGGCAGGATGACAATGATGAGCTGAAGCCCCGAATAGGTGTTCTTGAGGTGTCGAAACATGGGCTCCACACTGTCTGCACCCTGGGCGTATTTACAGAAACAGGGCTGGCCTTGGATCGGCATCCCTGCATCTTTGGAGATCTTGCGCAGCTGGTCTGTAAAGTTCCTGTGCCCGGGAGGAGAAGCATTCAGCCCTGAGCCCCTCCGTATGGCAGCTCTGCCGCGCACCCCGGCCACCGAGCAAGAAGGGACCCACGGCTGGAGTGCTGCGGCACAGAACAGAGACGAGGACATCACATCACCACGTCTGCGGTTTTACAGCATCCAGCAAGCGCACGGCACGGGAAACGCAAGACCAACACGTGTTAGAGCTGAACCATCCCCTCTTGGTACCCTCTTACCCGGGTACTGACCCTTCCTGAAGAGTGACGGAGCTGTGAGCCGTTCTCCGTTAGAAAGCTGGAGAAGGGGGGAGCAGACCTGCTCGATTTCCAGATGATTTGCAAAGGTGATGCGAGCCTTCACTTACCAAACCAGACAAAGTGCTCAGCCACACTCTGGATTTTTGGATTGCCAAGGATAAATTTGATGCAGGCCAGAGGGAGTGTGGGGCTCCCAGCTCTGCCCCAAAGGGGTTACAAGAGGAGTGCGGTGTCACTCCCACCTCCACCCAGTTACTGCAGACGTAGAGACTTTGAGCTGCTCCAAACCATCCCAAACGTTAACCGTGCCAAACACCCAGAAGAGGCACACAAAATGCTCGCCTTGATGCATCCGCTCTCAGTCAGGAGAAACCCGAGCGAGTCCCCAGCAGAATCCAAAACCAAGGTGACCGTTTCCCTAAATCAGATAAACTGTCCCCGCTCTGTGTCACTTGGCTACCGAAGCAGAGAGTATCTAAGCTACCAAAGCTTTTCAGAAAGCCTAAGACTTCTCTGTAATAAAAACCCGTGGCGAGTTAGGATGCTTCCTACGTGAATTATATTATTTCAGAAAGGGTATTGGGGAAACTTTTAATTAAATAGCCCTCACAACCCCATCTCCCTGAGGAGATTCAGCTGAGAAGAGTTCAATACAGCTTTAGGGCTGGCAGTATCAGATCACGATACCGCAGCTACCTGATGCAAAGAGCAGATCGAGGAGAGCCTGACTGTCAGCTCACATGTGCTGGAGTGCCGATATGCTCACTCCAACCTGGCAGGCTTTGCGACGGCTCAGGGACTGTTCGCAGCCAGGATAAACAGTCAGGCACTCTGGATAAACTAACAGAAACAAGACTGAACACCCAGTCTGAACCCGGATCAAATTTGTACCACGAGCGATTCAGACCCAGTGCTAACGATGAAGGATGTGCAGACCCACACTGGGAGCAGCAGGGTGGCCGCACCACGAGCCACGGCTCCCCCACGTCATCCCACCCGCGCGGGCTGCCCCTTTCCTTACTTCAGCACCTCCTCTCGACACTGCTTCTGCGGGGCAAAGCAAGCAATCGCCCAGACTTTGATCTCAATGCCGTTGTAGAACTGCTTCCCTCGCATGTCCCACACGCCTTGGTTGGGAGTTGCAATGGCCCGGTTCTGCAAGGCAAACAGACGGTCAGAGCGCTGCCACGTCCTGCCCGGCCCCACGCCGGCAGCCCCTGGGGAGCACCCGCACGTGCCGTGGTTGTGCTTCCCATCACAAGGCCGTACACCCTCGCTGGAGCCGACTCCCTGCACTGCCAGGGTCTGCCGCGGCGCGTGGCGATGAGCAATTCAGAATCTCAGCTCCTCAAAGGCGATGGAAAATTCGCCCGAGCTGCCTTATCCTGAGCATCCCTCTCCCCTTCAGCTCATTTTTTGTCACCAAATGACTCTTGGCTACACTTTCAGAACAGCTATATTGCAAAAAAACCCCAAAAAACCCAAACCCAAGGTGCTCTGATAAAAAATTCCAGCTCTAACCTACAAACCTGAAGGTAGCACAAGTTTTGTTCAGAAACAGCGTTTTCTGGTGTGAAAGCATCTCTCTGCACAGCGCAGCCCAACACCCGGGCAGCGCAGCCCTGCTTACCCTGCCTCCGTACTGCAGGATGGGCGCCGGCAGGACCCTCCCCGTCACCTCCGTCATGTCATCTTTCACCTTGATCCCAAACTCCTGAATGTATGGATCCAGGTTGTAGCTGGCATTCTTCATCTGCAGAGGGAAGGAAGGGCCATGGGAGGGAGCGAGACCAACTGCTGCATCCCACGCAGCTTCAGCTGGCCAGGACACACGGGCACCTAAAGTCATGTTCTCTACAGAGCTGAAGTCCTCTCCGCAGGGGGAGGGCAGCGGTTTAACACAAAGGGCCAAACCCTGTCCTCCAAACTGACCCACGGGGGACCTGATTTTTGAATGCACTGACCAATGCAACCGAGAGCAGAGCCCGCTCCTGAGATTTAAGGCTTCATCGGGTAGTTTCAGACTGGCAAGAGACTTATCAAGAATCCCAGAAGGAATATCAGCTTCGAAAGCCCAGAGACATCGATTCAGGTAACAACAGCACCAATAACCAGCTCCTGCCCGGCCGCTGGCAGAGCCGGGTTTGCCGTTCCCCTGGCTTGCCCCAGGCTGACCTGCAGGCAGAGTTCCCGTGCTGCAGCCCCACAACGCACAGTCCCCACGTACACCCAGAGCCGGGGTCACTTCTCTAATTTGTTCTCCTATTTTTAGTTCCAGCTCCCTTTGGGTCAGGTTCCATCAGTGCAAGGACCTGAATTTGCTGCACATGAGTTTCCATGGTCACTTTGAGCTGGGCTGCTCTATGCAAGTGTCCATTACACACATGCAGGCATCTCTGACCAGGGATTCAGTGAGAAGAGGGGGATAAAACCAAACCATTAACCCCACCAGCATCTTCTGAGCAGGTCGCAACTCTCCAGTGCAGAGCAGCTGAGGAGCAGGATCGCAACAAGGTTCATCACGGACACGACACCGTAGCCTGCCATCAGAGCCCCGGCCCCGACACCGTCCCTCCCAGGGACTTGTGCCACGTACCAGGCGACTGATTTCCTCCTGCCTGTCTGGGGCAGACCTGGCTGTTGCTTTTATCATGGTTGACGTTTGATTGTCTGTGAGCTTCTTGATGCACCGCTGGCCTGCCACGATGTTGCAAACCTGCACGGCAGGGGAGAGACAGCAGCCACGCGTTAGGGACAGGCAAGACATGGGGGACCACGGCACTGGGGCCCTGCAGCCAGCCCCAAACCAGAGGTGCCGAGCCTGCAGCTGCAGAAAAATGGCATTTTCTTTACAGCATGGTCTCCTCCCTCACTTACTAGAAACGGCTCCTGTCAGGTCAACATTGAGGCAACTAGTGCCCACCACACATTAGCTGCAGAATATCGTCATGCATTTGCTAGCAAAGGCTACTTGGCTTTGCTTTGCACGGTGCCCAAAAGCCGGGGCGCCCAACGGTGCAGAGCCAGCACTCACCTCCAAGGGCAGGTACGTGTGCTTCTGCTCCTGGCCAACCTGGAGACAGGGTAGGTGGGGGTATTTCAGCTGCAGGTTGTATTTCTGCTTAAAGTACTGAGCCACTGTGCACTCCACTGTCTGACCGCTCTCCAGCTGCAGGGGAAACCTGGCAGAGGCAGGACACGAAGGATGCACCTACTCAAAATAGACACTTCCAGACCTCAAGCACTACTTACTCTGGCTGGGAAGAGAGGGAACTGGCAGGCTCCCACTCCGAGCTACCATAAAAGAAAATAAAAAGCACAACAGTGGTATTTTCAGAAATCGAGTCAGGAATACTCTGATCCCCGTGTGGGACTGAGGTCCCTAAATAAAGCTCTCCCTCACTAATCCAGCTAATCAGGGCAAATGTTTATTGCAGGACATGCCACGCATGCCACTGTCAGGTACATAAATACAGCACACTGGCACTCAGGAGGCCTTCTGTGCTTGGTGCCCTCCCTGGGAGCCGAGCCGAGCTCCAGGCAAAGGTTAACTGGCCTCTCCCGATACAGGGCAGCGGCTCCGGGGCAGGCAGAGCGCGGGGGGGCAGGAGGGGGGCATCTCCCTTCAGAACCACAGGAAAAAATAAACAATCAAACTTCCCGGTGGCAGGGCTGAGGGGTGTCGCACCGTCCATAGCCGGAGCGCGTGATACCCAGCCTCACCCAGCACCAGCTGTTCCCGGCTCCATAAAGAGCTCCATGAAAATGAAGAATTGACCTGATATTCTTTAAGGAGCCAAAATTAGGCAGGAGAGCCAGCCCGAACGCCCTGGCGAGGCGTCACATTCCTCCTGTGCTCGCCCAGCCTGAGGGCTGGGACCCAAGAACGCTGGAGCACAGGGGAAGTGGGGTGTACACAGTGACAGGCGCATGAGCCCCGACGAGATACACCCAGAGATGGGGTTGTGCGACGAGGAAGCGTGGCCGTGGCGAGGGAGGTGCTCCCCTTCGGCGGGGGCTCTGAAGCCTGACAGCACCAGCCTGAGCAGGCACTGCTGGTTTGGTATCAGGCAAGAACTGGGAGGAGAGATTTTCTGCCAGCACTTGGGTTTGTACAGCAGGAGAGAAGATTTCTTGTGTTTTTTTTCTTTTTTTTTTTTTTTTTTATACTGTTGGCAAAATTTCTGGAAACATTGCAGAAACTTGGGGGGCGGGCAGCCTGAAAGACATCCCCCCCTCCCCTCCAGCTCCACGCAGCGAGCACAAGCCCAGTCCCTCCTGCCCCAGCACTGTCCCCACCGCTGCCTGCACGGGGAGGTCTGGAGGGTCTGCCTGCTCTTCCCCCCAGCCTCTGCCTTGAACCCTGTTTTGCTCCCCGGGGGCAGCTCCCAGGGCAAACCCCAGTGACGAGCCCTGGAAACACCCGTGGGCTGTGGCACCCGACAGCTTGGTGTTGAGGGCACCACCTCCGCGGTGCTGCCGTCCCCGTCCATGGGGGGCTGCCGGGGAGCAGGGCAGGCCCCCGACACGGAGGGGTGCCCAGGCCCAGCCTGCTCCCAGGCACATGCAAATAACTTCAAGGCAGGGAATCGCTTCATCCCCTGACAAAACTTCTGCTTTGGCAGTGTCTATTTTAAGAAAGAAGAAAACCAAACTCGGAGGTAAAAACTAGGACAATTCCTGGCATGTTAGCTCCAGCCCGCTGCAGCACGCCGCCTGCCAGACAAAGCATCCTCTGCACTCCCACCCTCCCCTGCACCCCGCTTGCCTTCACTGCGCATGACACAGAGCTGCGTGAGCTGCTGCGCCCAAAACCGCTGCAGAGCACCGAACACATCTCCTTTTGCCATTGCAGGCTGGAGTTTCCCATCCAGCTCTCCCTAACGACACCAGCAGCTGCTAAAAAGGAGAACAGCTCAGATTTTTCCAAGGGCACCTTCCCCCCGCCTTACGTCTGGTGGCTGGCCGGCCGTCTGGTAACGTTACACACGCGGTATTTCCTCTTCATCTGCCCGCAGTGGGTAACCTCGACTTTCAG
This sequence comes from Pygoscelis adeliae, assembly GCF_000699105.1. NCBI lineage: Eukaryota > Metazoa > Chordata > Aves > Sphenisciformes > Spheniscidae > Pygoscelis > Pygoscelis adeliae. The sequence continues at coordinate 1,498,995 of NW_008825115.1, forward strand.
ACCTGATGCAAGACAGGGAGACACAGCAGGCACTGGTAAAGGCGGGAGCGATTCCCCTTCGCCCAACTTCCCCGGAACACCGCCAACACCCGCCTTAAATAATTAACCATTTGCAGAGCAGGTATGCTTGCAGATGCCCTGTGAAGTGCACGAGGGAGGCAACGGTGCCCCAGGAGACATTTTAAATATGCACCCCCCCGTACTCCCACCTCACTGCAGCAGACAAGCCACCGCCGGTGTCTGGGGCAGCACCCAGCTGGGGAGGGGGTCCCCAGCGCTCCTCGGGGGCTTTACCTTTGATCTCCTTGGTGAAACGCACTCTCTGTGAGTCTGTCAGGGGCTTCGGCTGCTCGTCGATGTTCCGGATGTCCAGCACCTCGCACATGAACTCGATTACGGGCTGGGCTTTGTAGAAGGCAGTGGCCGACACTGCGGGACAGATATTACGATGTGTCTCTGCTCTCTCCCAGCAGACGGACCTGGCCCAAGAGCCGGCTGGATCCAGCCTCCCCAAACACACCCAGCCCCGCTGCCGCAGTTCCCCGCTGCAGACCCACACCCCACTGCAACCAGCGCTGGGTGGCCAGACCCCATGCACAAAGCCCCCAGCCTGAAGCAGTGCTGGGACCTCGCCACGAGCGAGCGGGACCGTGCTGTGCTGGGCATGCTGGAGAGGAAAGTGGTTTTGCTGGCATAAAAAATACGTCACCATCGATGTTGAGCATCATCTTCCACATGGCAGGCCTGACTGACTGGTGGAAACCGAACCAGACCTCCCTGCCGCCTCCCAGGGGGTGGTAGTAGCCTTCGGGGGGGGAGAAGAAGGAGCGGCCGACGGGAGTGTACCTACGAACCAGGGCAAACCGCGTCAAACAGCACACGCCAGCCCCACCGGCAGCGACCGTGAAGCACCCCCAGCCCCTCCAAGCTGTCGCTCGCCCCGCCGGCTGCATCACCCTGTCTATTTCCATTGCAGGAGCATCTAGAGCGATAGCACCAAACAGCACGGCAGGCACAGCCGCCCCCTCCCAAAGATCGTCAAGGCCAGTCCCAGCCACCACAGCCTGCCAAGGGCAGCCGGTCCCCTCCCCGGCACGTTCGGTGCTCACGGCACAGCCCCTGCCGCCCCCAGCGCCCACCCGCCGGCCCGCCCCTTGGCACAGGTACCTCATGGAAGCCAGGTGCCTCATGGCGACGTCCAGCGCCTGGACAGACTCCAGGGGGACGGGGATCTGCCCGCTGACCAGGGCCTCGTGCAGCATGCGCCAGCTCACGATGGCCATCCATTTGATGGAGACCTTAAATATCCTGTCCTTGCCTTCCCCTGGGATCGTCACCTCAAAGTCAACCTGGGTGCAGAAGGGAGGGAAGCGATCATGGCATCCCCGCAGGCGCAAGGAGAGGAGGTCGTTTTTAGCTGGTCCTTCCCAGGTAGGAGGCAGGTCGCGCTGCCTGCCCGGGGCTCGCCGGCCCCTCTTACCCGCTCGTTTCCAATGGGCAAGGCCGTGACAGTGTAGATGTTCTTCTTCCCATCGTAGACTGGCTTTCGGTCACCGAAGATCTGTGGTTTGAAGTGCTGTACCATGTACTCCACGACTTCCCTACGCAGGCGAGCGGGGCAAGAAAGACAGGCAGGGGGAGAGAAGGGCAAGGTTCATTTTGCTGGTTCCTTTACAGCCCGACACCTTCTGCGACCTGCCTGGTCCCCAGCCTCCCTACCTGGGGCACTTCTGAGCCACAGGGCACCAGAGAGCAGAGCCGAGCCCCCCCCTGGGACAGGAGGGCCCCCGGACAAACAGCCGCGTGCCTTTCCCCGCAACCCGGTACATCAGCTTCGGCAGAACGAGTTTACGCGGTATGCAGGAACGCGCACCCGCCGGAGCTGGCTGCAAACCCGCCACGTGTGCCGGGAGGGCGAGAGGGAGCGACTCGCCGCCCCGGGAGCATCTGCTCACCGGCCTTCGGGGCACAGAGCTACCCGGGCTGCCAGGGCAGGAGGGGACGGGCAGCGAGTAGGATGCCAAAAAGAAAAACACAGAAAAGAAAAGTACGCAATGGCCCGAGGTCTGGGCCTGCTATTTTTAAATACGGGATTGTTGCCAAAATAGCACAGCTGCTTTGAAGAACCTCCGAGTTCAGGACCTCCGAGGCTGTCAGAGGCAGGAACCAGTGCTGCTGCACAAACGCGGCTGGTGGGGTCCAGCCACCCGTGGGTGCTGGGCAGCACTGTGACCCCTGCCACAACGTCACCCTGATGGCTTCCACCAGTGAAGATGGAGACAGGCACTTATGGAGCCTCCACAAGGAAAGTGGAAGCGGGGAACGAGTGCCAAAACCTCTAATACTTGCCTTACCTGTTGACTCTGCGTGGACATTTGTCGGGCTTGATATCCACTTCATAATGATACACATCAATCTTGGGAATGTCCACTTCAAAGTAGTTGGCCAAGAGCTTGATGGGCTTCCCAACGGTTCCTATCCCAGGCCGACGCGGCGCTTGAAATACCTGCTGCAATGGCGGCAGGTATGCACCTGCAGCTGCGGGGAGAGAAAACGGGTCAGGAAGGCTGGGAGAAACCCCCTGCCCAGACAGACAGACAACGCAGAGTCACAGCACTCCCCATCACCGCATCCCGAACCGGGAGGTCTCCCACTCGCGCTCCTGGCGGCGGTGACAGAATTCGGACCAGCACAGCAGGAGGTGGAAGGAGCTTCCCTGGGCACCGTCCGGCAAGCACCGGCGCCAGCCGAGCTGTCAAAGGGCAGTGCCAAGCCCTGCGCTCCGCTGTGCGGATATCAAACCATCCACCCGCAGATAAATAATCCCTGCTTTGCCTTAGGGAAAGGAACTCATCCAGGGCCACGCATGGCAGCAGTGCAGACCGCGGAAGGACAAGGGACTCCCAACTGCCTGTCCCGACCACGGGCACACCCACGTCCTGGCATACACCGCAATACCCATAACTCAATTCCCTGACCAGATGCGGGGACAGAAGGCCACATTCGCTTTTCCTGACACCGAAGGACAGGTTGTACCTAATGTCCACATTGCAAGAGCTTTGAAAGCGCCCCGTACACCGCCTCCAAGCCGCACTTCAACTTCTGTTTCACACAAGAAATGTCACAATACGCAAACCACCAGAACAGCGGCAAGAAGCTCTCCAGCCCTGGCTTTAAAAAGCAAGTAGAGCCTCGTATCTGCACTGAGAGCTTGCCACGGGTCTGCAGCAGCAGCAGCAGCAACCTTCACCTGAAGGGTCTGGGAGACATTGGCACACTGAATTAGTGAAGATACACTTAGACCAAGGCCAGCCCTCCCAGGGCTGTGGTGTGTTTTTATTGCCCAATCATTCCCCGGCTCCTGCGGGAAGAATCCCTCTCCGCGGCATCTCTCCGGGCCTCCCCAGCATCCTACCCCGCAGGACGGCGTTTGCCAACCAACGAGCGCAGAGAGGGCCAAGCATTGCCTGCCCCGCTGCACGGCAGCGACGGCGACATCAAAGCCAACCCACGCTGGGCCCCGGCACGCAGAGCGCTTTGTTGTAAGGGCAGCTCCAAAAATAGCCCAGGTCTGACAGCTCCCCAGCGCCGAGCAGGAGGCGGCGCAGGACTTACGGGGTCACGGGGCGAGGAGAAATGGGACGCTGCTGCGAACCCCAAAGAAGAAAGCACCCATCTAACACTGCCAAGGGGCTTTGCCACGAACAGAGCGGTCTCTCCAGTTCCATCTGCCAGTTGTGGCTGGTGGGGTACACTCTACCCCCTCCTCCATGCATTTGCCTCCAAATACGTCGCTCTTCAGCTCATGGAACACCCGGGGTCGGCTTTAGCAGGGAAGGGGTTGGCAGGCACCCTCTGCCCCCGCGCCGGGGCTGGGGTGGTCCCGCCGCGGGGAGCTCAGCCGGGATGCCCCGGCAGCACAGGCAGCCTTTGTCCCGCGGCCAGGCCAGCCCCTGCCCCGCTGATTTACAAGCCAGCGCTGGCACAATGGGGAGGCTCTGCCTGGCGGGAGGAGGCGAGGGCCCACGTCGGCTCCGGGGGGAGAAATACGGCCCCGCCGAGATGCCCAGGACTTCTGCCGGGGGTGAAGCGAGGGGCCGAGGAGCCGGCATCAGCGCCACCGCCTCCCTCCCCGCCGGCTTGCATGGCGCAGACGGGGCTGCTTGCGCGGGCAACGGCATCTGCTGCCTCGGATGGGAGAGCAGCACCGGCTCCACCGGCACGGAGCTGCAGGTCTGCCCCTCTCCAAGGGATGCAACCCCCCGGAGACTCTGCCAGCGGGGACCTGCAGACACACGCATTTTCCCCTCCATCCTCCAGCAATTTCCGACTCGCTGCCAGAGGGAGGATGCCACAAGAAACAGGAAACATGTTATTGCATCTGCACTACACGATTATTTAACTGCTAGATTTTGCAGGATAACAGCTTGCTTTGGTTTTATACCGGTTATTAACAATCGCGTTTCAAACTCCAGGTCGCAGGATAACTCAAGTTACCTGATAACTCCCAGTACCTGAACTTTCCTTTTATCTTTAACCCCTCCCCAACGTAATTCTCAACTGCTGTTCAGCAAAAAAAAAAAAAAAAAAGTCACATCGATGAGGAAGGCTAACTCCAGGGGAGCTGCTGATAAAAACCAGAGAAAATTAAAAACAGTTTGATGAAAACCTCCTATGAATTATGGGAGGTAGCAAAAAAAAAATCAGTCCCAAATCCCCAATTGAAGCAGCATGGGCCCCAAACCTGTAAAGAGGGAAGTACCAGTTTTTCCACAAAGCCCATTATACAGACTCACTAATGAAGTTCTGGAGATGGAGGGATGGGTACCACTGCACGGCCACGCGACTGAACTGCATTTCTGAACTGACAGCACCCTCGGACTCAAAAGTATCTTAAAACATTGCCAAAGCAGCATTCAACACCGCTGCTCTCCGAGGCGAGACCTGCCCTTCCTGCCCCGTTCCCACTTCGCCCGTCTCCACCTATCCCAGTTTGTATCTTCTACCTGCTTCTCAAACCCCGCGAGGTCTCGGCCAGCTGGGCCGGGTGCGGGGAGCGCAGCGTGTGGATATTCGGAGCACTCCATCTGGGAGGCCAACTGTCCAAGTCAGCCCCCAAACAGCGTCCCGGCTCCAATTTCGGCTCCTGAACACATGGTGCTCTTAACACCCCTTGCTCCCATCCACTTTCTTTTTAAATCCAAAATTCAATTCCAGGCTAAAAATATCAGAAGCAGAAAAAGAAGAGCAGCAAACTTCATATTTGCTGTTCAGTTTTGCACCTGATCTCTGCAAGACTCTTCCTGCCGATGGAAGGCCACCGTGCCGCAGGACACCAAGGGGACGGGACGACCCTTGCGAGCATCCAGGGACCAAACAGCGGCATTAACGTCTGCAAAGCCAACCTCTGCTCTTGCTTCTGCCCTGCAGCAGGAGCCCGGGAGCTCCAAAATCTGCCGGGAGCCCCAAGCCTGGGGCTGAGCCAGCCCCAGCACCTCCTCGGACAAGGCAGCATGGGACTCGGAGCAGTCCGACGGGCAAGACGGGGATCTCCGAGGCTGACGCGGGGCTCAGACCCTGCAGGCGCTCGCAGCTGCGCTGCGCTCCAGGGGAAGCTTGTTTTAGAAAACTGATTTTCAGATGAGCTACTTGTGGTGTAATTCATGTCTCCACATGACAAACATTTCTTGGCAATTGCCAGCTCCTTGGCTGCAAGCTGATGCATTTTTAAATCATGGTTCACAATCAAAGAGGTATTTGCCAGCGCTGCTGGAGCCTCCGGTCCCTGCGTTGCCTTTTGAGCAAGAAACCGCTCAGCCCACTTGCGAGACCTGCCGGAGGACAGCAGCTCTCTGCTGCCTTCCCTGCAACCACATCAAGGCCAGCAACCGCAGTTTCTCTTCTTCTGGACCTTCTCACCCCTGAGACGATCCCAGCAGCCGTGCACGAGCAGGACAGCATCTCCACGTGCCCGCGGCGTCCCGCAGATGCAGGGGACGCAAGGCAGCAGCCACGGCTCCGCAGCCGCCCGGCGGCACTTCGGTGCCAGACAGGAGCTGAAGCAGGTTTGGAGCCGACGGGAGCCGTGCTGCAGAGGGGCGACCGAACAGTCCTGCACCCATCCCGCAACCCCGGCGCTGCACCGGTCAGCCCAAAAATAACGCTTTGCCGTACAAACCCTCTCGCCGGAGGATCGCCAGATGCTTTATGAACGTGAACCCTCGCAATTAAGATCATGAATCACAGATTAAGGATTCAGCCTCCAGCAACACAAAAGTTGGCTCAGGAGTTTGATGCGAGCCACGAGATACTGCGAACGCAAGATAGCGTAACCGGGCAGCCTGGCTGGAGGGAGCAGCACTGCGACGGCGGGGAGATGCTCTGCAAAGACCAGGGCAGGACACAAGGCCAGCACCGAGGATGGGAAAATTCACCCCTGGGCTGACTCAGCGGGTTTTATTTTGGTGACCGCAGACACACGGTCCTCGAATGCGATGAGCCGGAGCGGCCGCCCCGGCAGCCCAGCCCCAGGCTCACCGCAGGGGTCACGCCGCCTGCCCGGAGCTCGCCCAGCAAAGCGGGGAGCGATAATGACTTTTCCTTTCTAAATTACTTTGAGATCCAAAGATTTTTAAAAAGCCATTATCTCCCAGTGCCTGCGCACGGCCTGGCGCAGTGGTGCCTACCTGGGACATGGCTCTTTATAAGAGCGGTGACATCTGGCACCTCCAGTGTGCGAGATGGGCTCTCGCCTGGCCTTGGCTGCTTTGGCCCAGGTGGGAGAGACCCCAAAGCCCTTTGGTGAACACACAGGCTGGGCTCACCCCCTCCCGCGCCACATCCCTGCCCCGGTGC
>NW_008825115.1:1506759-1507093 GCF_000699105.1 Pygoscelis adeliae
CGGAGAGGAGCAAGCGGGGCCGCCGCACGTCAAATGTCGCCGGACATGCGGCATGGTCCATCATCGCCCTCAGCCATCTCCCACCCTAAACCAGCCCCAGAAACCCCCCAGGGAAGTGAAACCCCCCCGTTGTGAGGCAAAGCAAGCGGCAGCACCAGCAGGAAAGGCAACTGCTGGCGGGGCGAGCAATTGGCTTTCCCAATCTCCAAGCTCAACCTCTACAAAACCGCCAGCTCTAAGCAGTGACCGACGCCGTCCCACAAAGCCCGGACTTCAAAAAGCACCATCTCATCTCTGCCAACCCAGACACCGCACCAGCCGCCTGCTCACACCC
>NW_008825115.1:1508070-1509224 GCF_000699105.1 Pygoscelis adeliae
GTCCCCCGCGCCCCGGGCAGCCCCGCAGAGCCGCCGGCCGGGGGCTCCCGGTGAGGAGGTTAAAACCCGTACACAGCTCCGCCACAGATCACCCTGCCGAAAGAGCAGCGCTTTTCTGCCTGATTTGACTTCCTTTTAACGTCTGCCATCTTAATAACTTGTCTCTGTGTTGCTCTTCCCTGCGTTTAGAGAGAGGCTGCAGAAAGTGTTTAGAGATAAATCATACGTGCCGTGTCTCCAGGCAAGGTGCTTCTCCTGGCTTTGTTTCTTGATACAATCCCGTCCCAGAAACAGGCACATGCGATTTCATGTTTCCTGAAGATAAGGAGATCCAACAGACGGAACAGCTTTGGGGTTTTTGCAGGGTTTAGCACAGGAAGACAATGGTTAAGATTAACAGCATTTAGGAAGTTTGCGAGGGATGAAGAAAGTTAAAAGTTAGGGGGAAACCGACTTCAGTTTTTAAAACTAGCACATGCGTGCCTCCCTGAGCAGTGCCTGTGGGTCAGACGTCCCGGGTTCCCCCACCGCCTTTCCAGGCATCTTCCCGTTGGGCACATCCAGGCACACGCCGGGTTGCTGCTTTATTACCCTGACAGGTCGCAGCCCGGCATCGTCAGAGCTCGAATGCGAGGCTCAGCCCTGTACCTGGGGTCCGTCAGCAGGCAAGGGGGATGCTAAGGCAGGGCGGGGTCCGCGGCGGCTCCTGCGACACGGGGTTAGTGTCTCCCCTGCATGCAGGGCGACGCAGGCGGGAGCAGACATCCCCCAGCCAGATTTGGGGAGGAAAGGGGAAACTCCCAACAGCGCAGCATCAGAGCCCTGCTCCCAGCGCAGCCCCCACTGCCCCGGGGACACCCGTGCCATCAGCAGGACCGAAACCCAAACCCGTCCCCTCTGAGCGTGGCCCCATCCCATCCAAGAGATTCTTTGAAAGCACCTTAACAGAATTAGTTAAGGCTGGCGGCAGGAGGGTGCAGGCACGCCGGCAGCGTTATCTGCGGCGCCTCGAGGCGGCAGCGCGGCTATCGCCCGGAGGCGCCGGCAAAGCCTGCGACGCCCCCGCGCAGCCGCCAAATCACGGCTTCCAGAGGCCAATAAATCAGCCCCAAACACAAAGCGCCAGCAGCCAGAAGGGAACGAAGACACGAAGA
>NW_008825115.1:1511514-1528020 GCF_000699105.1 Pygoscelis adeliae
TCGCCCGGCCCGGGGGGCGCTGGCCCTGCGGCACGACTTCGGTCACGGAGTCGGCAACCCCGGGGGGCATCGTTCCGAGCCGATGCTGGGCGAGATCAGGCTTGTAATCCCAGCCTGGGCCGCGGCCGGTAACGAAGCCACCGCAGTTCAAACCGTTAAAGCGTTTCCCGCCGCACCGTGTGGTCACGGCCACGCACGGGAGCGAGCACCCGAGCTCCCGCGGGACGGTGCCGGAGCAGAAGTTGGGTTTTGTTTGAGGCACGCGTTGAGTCCGAAAGGTGCCAGGGCTGCGCCCGGCCGAGCGCCGGCGGGGAGGGCCGAAGGCATGGTGCAGCTCCGGCCCCGGCCGGGTTCCTGGGGTTGGGTCCAAGTCATCTTTACGTCACTTTGGGAAGACGCTGGGACACAGCCACCCTCCGCTTCTGGGCTCCTCGGGCTTGCCTGAGGCTGAACAATCTCGGTTCCCAAACCCACAGCATCTCCACTGGAAAAAAAAAAAAAAAAAATTAAAAAATTAAAAGCCCAGAAACAGGGGTTTGCTGAAGACGCAGGTTATTTTAAGCAATCACGTGTCCCGAGTGCAGTTATAGCTGTCGTGTTTTGGCCTTGTCCAAAAGCTTTTTCTGTCCTTACCGTGGTATTTTTAGTGAAGTACAGTTGTCTGAGGACACAACAAACCCTCACCTGAAATGGAGATGAATAAGCAAACAGCTCTTTCATTTATTAATTTGCGACTCTCCAATATAGAATCACTTCTCCAGGCAGATACAGTCTATCGACACCGTATTTTCTCTAGACATTGCTATAGAATTTCCGAGATCGTTAAAAAAATACGGCCCTTCTAAACATCCCCCCTGGGGCTAGCACAGGCTCCGAAAACAGGTAATTTAAGCCCTCCCTTTAATATCGCCGAGGATGTTATCCAGGTATATTTCTATCGCTTTCTAAATCCCAGCACATCAGAAATAAATAAGTTGTGGCAATGAGTTCCACAGGTTACACATTGTGTACAAGTTTTAATTAAAAGTTAAATTATTTAAGACATTTGTTTACAGGCAACAGTATTGGTTGCTCACGCTGTACATTGCATTTATTAGACATCAACAAGGAAAAACAGAACATTTGGCACAAGAATGCCAATTTTTATTATCATCATTATTTTTGGACACATGAACACAAAATATCCCTGCAGGCTAAAAAAAAAAAAATACATTGCAAGTTGTACACGACCAGCATCTTACCGCAATATGGGGCTGCTAACCCACCCATAACAGTTTAGAAAGAGTACCTCGTATTGCTATAGACATACACCCAGTCCAAATTTAATAAAATACAATTTTAAACAGTACAAGTCTAACAATATAGAAACAAAAATTACATCATAAGTCAAAATGAACGAATGCAAACATTTTACATTGAAGTTTCAGCCTCTAGACATAGAAATATGAAAATGTCAATAGCAAGGTATAAGAAAATCTGTAAGTGATATTACAAGATCTTTCCTCCAATGCACAAGGAAAAAACCTTGTAGTTGAAACAGTATTGATACAATGCCCTCCAAACCCTGCTTTCCTAAAATGAAAGCAGAGTTACTCCCTTGCTATTGAGCAAGAAAAATCCTACGGCACATCCACAAAGGTGGTTTGGGGGGTAGGTCTTGTTAAACGCTGGATCTGAACAAAGGTGCCCTTCCCCGTCTGAAGAGCAAAGCTGTCGATAGCGGCCGAGTAACTCCGACGCTGTGTCTGGGACAAGAGACGCGCTGCCTGAAGCGCGTCTGCCTGGGCATCACCGCCTCTTACACCCTGTGGAGGCAGCTACAGGCGCTACACTGAACCGCGGTACTCACGACGAGAATAAATAAGCCAGGCTGTTCAATCGTTGGAGACAGGCTAACTAGCGATTGCCAGAGCTTGTTCAGAATTCAGCTGTTCACGAAGCAAGCAGAACAGGTTTGAAAATGGGATTTCTGCCCCTTTTTTCTTTTTTTGTCAACCACCCCCTTCCCCAGCTCTTTAAACTTTGCTACATTTAAAATCTTTCACACCACATAGCTAAACAGTGGCCAACAGGCTTTATTTATTAAAAAAAAAAAAAAAACAAAAAACCAAACCAAACCAAAACACCCTAAGAACTACATCTACAGAATGCACATCTTCCCATTGATTGACACATGCATAACGATTCAGTCAGTCCCAAGGGGTTAATCCAGATCGTCAAGCCCAACCTCCAGACTTGGACTCAGACCTGTGTAGGACAGCACTGCCGAAACTTTGATCTTACCGTCACCGCCACGCAACGGTCCTGAACTTCAGTGCTCTTCTCCCAAAGCGACAGCACCGCACCCTTGGCGGTGTCCCTCTACAGCGGTGTTTTAACACCGGACTGAGTTGGGGCTCTCGCCCTGCGGCCCAGGGCTGCCGAGGTCCAACAATCCACGTAGTCGGAGGTTAAATATTCAGTCCAGTCACAGGCAAACAAAGGAGAGGCTCTCACTTCACTCAATCTGAACTAGGAGTGCTTGGCACTGGACAACTAACTAACTGGTGATAAAATTAAGTATTTCTTATGCACCCTTGATTAAACCAGTCACATTCTTGCCTAGTGCACAAACTCAAAATAGCGATCTTTGATCCTATAACCTAAAAAGGGTGCTCAGTTTGTTTTCAAGGTGCCAGAGTTCTCCATGTGTGTTGGGTCAGTCAGAGTTCATTCTAAAAAGGGGGTTTTTGTATTCTCCCTGAACGAGTACTGAGAAAAGCAGCCATCTAGCTGAAGCAGCGGTCAGTCTCCCACCCACATGTCCTGATTTTATTACACAAGTGAGGTATTCTTTAAAAAAAATTAAAAAACTAAAAAGAATCTTTTTTTTTCCCAATCTAAACCTGTCCACAGTACGTGCCAGGAGCAGAGTTTGCTTCAGTCCCATTTTCAACAGAAATGAAAAAAGTTTGAACTTAATTTAATGAGACGTACTACTTGAAAGAAGGTTATAAAACTGTTTGAAGACTAAGCTCAGCGTACTCTGGTACAACTGAAAAAAACCAGCATTTAGAAATGTAAACTTTAATTTATTTACAAGCTTAAAGACTGAAGGAAACAGCATTTCATATTGCTGAAATTTTGAGGGGGCTGGTTCCTAAGCTTTGGAACAGCAGACAACTTAGCAGCAAACCCCACACAAGCATCAGAGACCACAGTGCAATCGCTGGACTTCTCAAACGTCTGTTATCAAAGTAGTGGTGTTGGCTCTACGCAGTTTAGGAATAAGCCTTTAATCTGCGTTAACTCATGTTAACACCAAGAGGAATCTAGTCTTAACGTACTATGTTCGTGGATTCCAAGAGTATTCAGTGAAACCAAGCCCCTCTTCGATATTACACGTTGCAGCTGAAAAAAGCCAAGCAGATTAAAAAACCCTAATTTCTAGGCTGGGACAGAATCAGAGTGCGAGACTTACATTGGTTAAACATGCTGTTGAATGCAGTTGTGTGCGCAACCTAGATTCCCAGGGGAAAAAAGTTTAAAATGCTGGTACAAGTCCTTAGGTTGCCCGTCACACAATACATTTAGACTGTACAGATTGGCAAGCCTTTCCTACACGTAACACCCAGTTTCCAAGCTTATAAAAAATGTTGTAGACAGGACACCAACAGTGAATATAAAACAGTTAAAAATAATTCTTAAAAAAAGCATGGAAATGCGTCTTTTCTAATCAGTTTCAGAAACTGCCAAATTGTGTGTTCAGAAAACGACACGAGAATGTTGGTTCAACTCATGCATAATCCTCAGCTAGAAAATTACACTGTTAGGGGGGCTTAAAAAACAAATATTTATTGCCAAAGTTAAACCTTCTGTGAGAAAAAAGTTTTAAAATCACTTAGATTTATCAAACCACACAGCAGCATAAAGTGGGCACTTTTGTAAAAGTTTGCAAAATATCTAAAAGCTAATTTTTTTTTTTTTGTTTTTATCATTTTTAGAGGGGGAAATGATGGTTCAGTACTTGTTACGATACCATGGCAGTATTATTTGTAACCATTATAATTAAAATCTACTGACAGGCATCACTATCTGGTTATATTACACATTCACAGAACAAGAACCACCTATTTGAAGTCGCAGTATAGTGCAATTGCTTTGCAGCCGAAGTCTGCAGAGATTAAAAAGATAATTAGTAAAACTGACAAAAAACTGCAATACCTGTGAAAGTTATGTTTGTTAAAAGGCATTTACAGTAGTGAAGTCTAAAATCTCCATTAAAAAATCTATGGCCCCACACAATAGAACAATTACATTTAACTGGAGTAAAACATTTTGCCATAATATGCATACTCACTAAGCAGTGCACGAAGACAGGGAATCAGTCGTCATGATAAACTAATGGGATGAGAAGATAACTTAAAAACGATAGCTAGCAAAATATTCAATAGAAACCTTTCGTGCCAAGTCCTTTAAAAATTTCAGGATGATCAGCCTTTTGCGCTTTGAGGTAAAAATTCAGTCAAATGCATCAGAAAAGACAGTCTATGAATTTCTATTACATAAAATAATGAAACAAATGGCTCAATTGTGTTGGTGCATCAGACATTGCTGTGAAGTACAGATTCAGTGCGACCGTTCAGAGCTGCTGGTAGTGGGCAGTCTGAAATAAACTGGGCCCCAGCCATAGCAGTAGGCATTCAAAACATTTCAGGACTGCATGGGTTGGTGGTTCTGCCTCATCTTCCCAGATGCTCTCAAGCAAAATACATCGTATGCTGAGTATCATGGTGGATCTGCACTGCCTTTGCCAGAGCCTGAGGATCGCGGCCATTGCTCTGTCCTGACACGTGGCTGCCTTCAGCACTGTAAAAACGCAGACACATACAGAGAACCATGAACAATTGGGCCAAGCAGCATATAATTCGGGCCCGCTATCTGTCTACCAAGACGACGAGGCACAGTTCCTTACCTGTCATGATCCTTGTCCACAAGATGGTACCTGGCCCTAAACGCTACCAGCCTGGCATAGTATGCAGGAGCTGGAATAGAGACAGATCGCGTACACCGGACATACGTGTGACACAGCTGATACGTCAACAGCTGTAGTTCGTCTGCAGTAAAACAGTTGTCGTCCCACAAGACCTGATAGTGGGAGGGCCGGCTGGTTCCCTGTGGAGAACAGATGAGCAGTCAGCTGGAGAGCATCAACAAAACCAGAAGTGGTACCTGAAGGCTGTACCTTCTATCGGTGCATTGAAGAGCAAGTGCCAAACGGGCACTGAACTGATGCAACTGTAAGTCTGCCCAGCTATAAATAGAAGCAGTTATCACTCATCAGGGCAACTATAAGGATTTAGTCCCATAGCCTGAGCACAGCAGAGCTGAAACGTTACCTGAATTCCCGCGTGGCTACAGAGGTAAAAGTCAAATTCAGAAGGATGTGTGATCGTGCTGTCCACAGTAGTGCCTGCTGGTACGTTGCCGCTCTTACCCACCTATTGAGGAAAGTTTATTATTAGCCAATGGATTTTTTTTTGGAAGTGACCCAAAATTACCTCCTAAGGCAGGTTCTACTCAAAGCTGTTTGAGAATTTACTGCTCAAAAAGGTGGAAAAATACTAAGGTCATTTACACAGGAGGAATTGAAAATGTTCTCTGTGAGTTCATTTTTAGAAATTTCACCAAATCCAACTGGTGTGTCATGAGAGAAAAATAAAATACTTGCCAGTAGCATTAAAATTGCAGAGTGGGATCAAGCCTACACGAGTCATTCAGGATCTGACAATGCAGGTTTTCTGAAATAAATTTATTTCATACCCTTGTTTGCACTCACACCCCAGAGATCTGTATTTTTCAAGCAAACCTGAGATCAAGAACTTTCCTAAAGAAGGTTCCTTAGTTGGCTTACGGATTTGTGCCACGGGCAAATCTTACAGATGCATCTAGAGACAGAACAGGCAACAAACTGAACAACTGGTTCAGTTTATGGTCAGGAATCCCAGACCATAGCTCCAGATACACAAATACAGGGATACAGAGTACGTCTACTCCAAAAGGGGCTGGGAACAAGCTGTTCCATCTGACCGCTTGATCTAGAGCAATAAAAAAAGGGGAAGAACTGGCTATTCTGGTAGAGAAAGCACGTTACTGCACAGAACTGCTACTGCTCATACAGATTAATTCAGTTTTAGTGGGCAAGATGGATACCGCCCTGCTTAACCAAACAATCTTACTTTCCTGTTGCCATCACCTCCTTCTTATGTAGTCAACATTACTTGCCCTTTCAGTTTTGTCAGCACAGAATAGTCTGGTGTGATGCCTTTTCTGCACAACAATGTAGGTTATTCCTGGTCTATAATCTTCTTCCAAACTAATACAGGCCTTCCGGATTGCTATCAGTTCTGGCCAAGCTACCTAAAAGTAGAAGATTTAACTATTAGGTGCTGAATTCGGTACATATAGTATTATTTTCATTTTTTCCGTGTACAAATGCCGCTTTGTAAGGAACATGATCAGACAGGAAAACTGTACATTGTGCTTGCCCAGGAAAACGCAATTAAACTATTAATTGTCCCCTTAACAAATGCAATCCACATGAAAATATACGTATTTTCGAGGGCCAATCCCTTTTCACAAGCAACAAGAAATCATTAGACAATACCTGCTTCATCTGTCCTTCTGATACTCCCCCTCTGTAGTAAATGATCCTTGTGGGCTTAAAACGAGTGGATTTGTAAAACTGGATCAACAGTTCTCGCACCATATTAGTCAGGTCCTGTATCACCTCCTGACTGTACAGCAACTCCTGGGAGGTCTCCTGTCGGGAGGTCTGCACGCGCACCGTAGCACAGTAACGGCTAGGATGGCCATCCATGCTGCCTACCACAGCAGCTATGGAAGGCTTCTTTCCATCCCCAGCAGGAGGGTGAGTGACATCTGCTCCCAAAAAGATCACTGGCTGCTGGAACACCGAGGGCCTGTTTAATATGATTAAGGTTTATTAAATAATAAATAATAACAATAATAATACAAAGAAGGGGGGTGAGGAAGGAAAAAAATTACAACCGAGGAAGGTATATCCAAACCGTTCAACAGAACTAAAACCCTGTCAGAATCTTTAAGGATGAAGTTCTCTGCCTCAAGCTCTTACAGTCCAGAGAGAACAGAAGGTGAAAAGGAAAGGACCAAAGGCAGACAAAGTTACAGGCATTTATCACAAGTCACTCTTCCTCACTCCTTTTCTTTCAATTTGGAAGGAAATACAGTATGCTTAAGGGGGCGGCAAGAGGAAGAAGGTAGACTGAGTGAACCCAAAGGCAGGAAGGAGAGACATGGGAAGAAAAAGCCTTTGTGAGCTTGTTTTCACACACACTGCTGGATGGCTCTATCACTAGAGGTGATCCTCGGCACAGGGCTCACTAAGCAGATTCTGAATGCAGAAGCATCCTTCTCTGTCCACTTCAGACTGTGGGCATTTCTAAAGCACGTAATGTTTTGAAAGGCATCATCTTAGCGAACAAAACAAAAGGACACCGTTTTGCTTGACAATCCAGACTTCAACAAGAGCTTTAGATTTAATCTCACCTTTGATGAGGTACAAGCACATTGTTGATTCCTCCAAGCTTTGCATTTATCTTCAGACACAGGTTGGACAGTGTTTGTGGTGAGGTTTTTACCACATTCTTTACCTGAACACACTGAGTGGCCATTCCTAGAAGTGTGTCACCAACCCGCTTTACTTCAGCTGTGACAGAAAAATAAGTTAGTGGTTCCAATTACCTGAACAGTCAGTAGTTCCATCTGCTGTCTCTTCCCCCCTCCCCCAAATGTTGTCATAATTCAGATCCTTAAAAGTTCACCAACAAAGGTTCAGTTCGCTCTTTGGTAATATACAAGTACTCCACTCAGACCTGACAAACCCATCTCCAAAACCACCTTTTAAATGGAAGATACTGCCTGCTCTGTCTCCTTCCTACCGCTGAAGTGCACAATAAGATGCCCACTTGCTGTACAACTAATTACACTTTACAGCCTCTTCTCCATACCGTACACAGGTGTCTTTCCAGGTAGAATCACCACAATCAGTTGCAGACCAACGTAAGTCAGTTTTAAGTGTTTAAACATGGGCTCCACACTGTCTGCACCCTGGGCATATTTGCAGAAACAGGGCTGGCCTTGGATCGGCATCCCTGCATCCTTGGAGATCTTGCGCAGCTGGTCAGTAAAACTCCTGTAAATGAAATAGAAATGGATTTGTCCTGGCGTTTTCACTATGCTTCACTTTGCCATTAATTTTCTCAACAAGATCTAAGCTATTTCACAGCACTTCCAATTTGACACTACAGTAATTATTTTTTAGCAATTCTATCACTGTAAGAAACTCACTAATAGGATTCTAACCCTGTTTGAGGACATTTCATAAGCCTCTGTTTCTGTAATTTTAGAAGTCTTGGGGAAACAAACATACATTTGAGTTGAACATTCCAAGGCGGGTTCCCAAACTAATACTGATGCTCTGGTAGATTTTTACTCATCCAAACTTATCTGAGCATTATTGCAGCCACGATTTTTTCCATTTCAGTGGTTCACACAACCTCTATCTTTAGGATTCTGTAGAGTAATTTGAAGGACAGGGGAAAAAATGTGGCGTTATGTTGCCTGGGAGGCAGTAAAGGTTAAGAAAAAAAATAGTTCAGGTTTTAGAATGAGACACCATCATCAGTTATTTGTAAAAACAGAATACAAGTAGAATGCAGTCTCCAGGGCAGGAAACAGCCTCAGCGGTAACGGAATTAATGCTTTTCCTAGCTGGCCAATTAGGTTATCAACTTTTTCGTAGTGTCCTCCCAAACTGTATTGAAGTATTCAAGACATTTACATCAAGTATTTAAGACACTGCAGAACTGTCATTTCCTCTTTTTACTACTAGATGCATTAAAATCAACTTATATTGCATATCACCTTTCAGAAATATGAGGAAAATAAACCTTGAAATAAGTATCCTGAATAAATAGGAAAACACTTACTTCAGTAAGTCTTCCCTGCATTGTTTTTGAGGAGCAAAACAGGCAACAGCCCAAACTTTAATCTCAATGCCAGCGTAGAACTGTTTCCCTCTCATGTCCCACACACCTTGGTTTGGTGTGGCCACAGTCTTGTTCTAGGTAAAAACCAAAGGCAAATTAAAACACTGCTTTGTTTTGACTATAGTCAAACAGTGCTCATACAAAGGAAGCCTTATGAGAAGATATAGGGAACACTTAATTTAAATAACCTCAGGACAAAGTATTTTACAAGACATGGAAAACTCACTCTGCCTCCATATTGCAGCATTGGTGCTGGCAAAACTCTGCCTGTCAACTCCGTCATTTCATTATGGACAACAATACCAAACTCCTTCAGATATGGATCAGGTCCACCAACCATACTGTTACTTTTCACCTGGTGACAAGACAAGTGTTTATGTAACTACACCTAATGCTTCAGGCAGCTCTGTCCTCTTTGCCATGAACAGGCTTTCTATTTAAAAGGATTTGTTTTAAAGTAGTCAGATTTTTTAACTTCTGCAGTTCTTGGTTATTCTGCTTATCATTAGATATGCTACAATGCTTCTGGAAGAGCCATCGGAGGACAAACGCAGACTGTTTAGCTGGACAAAACACTTACTAGTCTGCTGATTTCTTCCTGTCGGTCCGGTGCAGATCTTGCAGTTGCTTTTATCATAGTCGACGTCTGATTGTCTGTTAGCTTCTTTATACATCTCTGGCCTGCCACTATGTTACACACCTACACAGGAACAGCGAGAGGTGGCGTGATACCATTTAACGGAGGACACACCGCAGTGCAAGAGAAAGTTAGGTTCTTACCTCAAGCGGTAAGTATGTGTGTTTCTGTTCCTGTCCTACTTGGAGACAGGGAAGGTGAGGATATTTTAGCTGCAGACTGTACTTCTGCTTAAAATACTGAGCTACTGTACACTCCATAGCCTGCCCATTTTCCAGCTGCAGAGGAAACCTACAAAGGACGTTTGTTCTGGTTAGACTTTTCAAGATTTTTTTTTTTTAAAAGGAAAAATTGGTATGGAAAAATCTATTCTAGGCTAGAAATGCTGGAAACATTTATTTTCCTTAGCTACTGGATCTCTTCTTTATGAAAAGATTTTATAGACTATATACTGAGTTTTCCATAGCTATTTTAAAAATTATAGCCTTTGATAACTATATTTAAAAGTCAGGATACAGCTTCAGTTTTCCTGTGTTGAAGGAAATAAAGCAGTGGTCTAAACCCACACTATTCCTAAACACTCTTGTAAAGCTACACAGCTGCTTCACCTCCAGAATCAACTGTTCTTGCATAAATGATATAGCTAGCGTATCTAATAGGTTCAAGATTTTTAAAGTTGTCAGAAAGTGCTCGTATACATACGTCTGATGACTGGCTGGTCGCCGAGTAACATTGCAGACTCGGTATTTTCTCTTCATCTGGCCACAATGGGTAACCTCTACTTTTAGACCTGAAAGCCCAACACAAAAGTCATCTAAATAAATTCAGGCATAGGAGTCACCTTTGAGAAAGGTGAGGGCAAAAAGGAACAGGCCAGCTTCCCAAGTGCCTTGCAAATTTTCATTACAACATAATATGAGCAGGTTTCCAGTGTTTTTGTTGCACCAGCTTTAGAACAAGCCTTTACCTCTGATTTCTTTGGTAAATTTGACACGCTGGGAGTCCGTAAGAGGCTTGGTTTGTTCGTTGATGTTCTGAATGTCCAAGACCTCGCACATGAACTCAATGATAGGCTGGGCACGATAGAAAGCAGTTGCTGACACTAAGATTAAAGAAGAGGACATTTAATTTAGAAGCAGCAAGAACTCCGTTACATTAGCGGGACAGAATTTCCTACATACCATCAATGTTGAGCATCATGTTCCACATGGCAGGCCTGACCGACTGGTGGAACCCAAACCAGACCTCCCTGCCACCACCCAGAGGGTGGTAATAACCTTCAGGAGGGGAGAAAAAGGAGCGACCCACAGGAGTGTACCTGAAAAAAATAAGAAAATTAATACTTTGATCATTCTTTTCTGATACACCTTTTTACATTCATGCTTATAGTGTTTAAAAGTACGGTAAATTTCTACAGCACGTTGTAAGTGTTAGAGCTAACTTACGGCAAGCATACAAAGCCTTTACCAACAGTGCAGTTGGAAAGGCTATAGCAAATTCCTGTTAGAAACATGACCAGCAGATACAAGTCCTGAGTTCAGATCAGATTTCCCTATTCTAGTGCAAATTTGTAAGGCAGGCGTTGAATTACACAACCGCATCCCTCATCCCTTCTACTGCAGGAAAGCGTAATAGCAGTAGAATAGCAGCAAGAAATAACTAATACAAACATTAAGACAGATGTAAGATTAAGCCAGTCAGGAAGGCACCAAAAGTCCCACCTCATGGACGGAAGGTGCCGTGTGATTACGTCAAGCGCCTGTACAGAATCTTCAGGAACTTCATTCAAGTGCCCTGCCAGAGCTTCCAGCAGCAACTGAAGGCTGACGACTGACACCCACTGAATGGACACTTTAAATGTCTGGTCCTTCCCCTCTCCTGGAAGTGTCACCTCCATATCCACCTGACATAGTCAGAACAGAATTAAGCACAAGCTTTTGTTATGGATTGCAGACTGTCACAACACTAAGCAATGTTATGTTTTTCTCCTAGGTATCCTTTGAATCTATATTTTTGATGATTAGTTTGTGTAATTCTCTTAAAATGATGGTTTCCTTAGGATTTCGAAAGCTTGTAATTTAGTCATCTGAGAAACTGCACTGAGGTATCTTTAAGTGTAAATTTTAAGCAGTAATTAGTACGACATCAAAGCTCTGGAGAACTGTGAGTCTTTTTTTTTTTTTTTTTTTTAAGTCAGCCAATTAATAGCAAGATGTCTTGTGAACCAAACGGGAAGGCAAGAAAACCTTTTGGCCAAAAAGACGACTCACTGGGAAACACAAATCTCAGCGTTCCAGCACAGTACTTGAGATTATTCTCAAACACCATCAGCCCAAAGCGTAAATGTGAACTCATTTTACGTATTCCTCATGGCACTGTACCAGCAATAACCAGATCCCTGGGGAGAAGAGTAGATGAGGATTAAGTTTGGTATCCGGACTGGTTAATATAGATTGCAACCTGTTAGAGCCAGGGTGCTGGTGAGCACAGCCCAGGACACGAAGGGCCAGTGCAGCTGATCTAGCTGTTCTTATGGAACAGGAGGACATATCTCAACAGTGCAGCCAAACCAAACCAGCGTATTTGTCATCTACAACTACTTTATCATTTAGCAACAGAACAAGTGTTAGAACAGAGAAAAGTGAAGTTTCTATCGGGGGAGGGGGGGGAATCTACTTGCAGCTCAAAGAGCACAACATACTAATTCACACTATCTCTCAAAAATTCTCCAACTAAAGAGCTGGCAATTAGAAACCCGAAGAAGACAAACCAGTAAAACACCAGTAAGTTTCTAGAGATCCCTGACTGGCACCGCCTGACATTTCCAAGACTATACTAATATGCGTGACAGCATTTTGGGTTTATGTCAATAAAAGAACACTTTTCAAATGACACTGTAACAGTTTTCCCCCAGAAACTTAAAACTGCTTATAAAAACACTTACTCTATCCCGGCCAATAGGTAATGGGTGTGCAGTATACATGTTCCGTTTCCCATCGTATCCAGGCTGCCGATCACCAAATATCTGCATCTTGAAGTGTCTCACCATAGTATCCACCACCTCCCTACAGAGGGATTTATCGAGTTAGGTTGAAGAACAGAAAATCCAGCAATGGTCTTACACAGTTGAAAATTCCTTTTCCACATTTTCGTAAATGAGCAAGGTAGGAGAAACAACAACGCACCAGAGTACACCCGAGTCAACACCAGGAGTTTTAAAAGTCGCCTCCAGATTAAGACAGCTAAGTTTCAACATACAGGTGCCTATAGGCAAGGCAGGTAGCCGTACTGTCAGCAGAGATACAGTCAAAACAGGCAGTGGAATCTGGAGAGCTGTTCAAACACAGGAGCAAATACAGGCATCCACCTTGGGGTGAGTGGGGGTGCTCTGTGGATTGATTCTACTGACAAGACATCCACAGGTGGACCCTAAAATGTTGGCGTCAGTCTGCAAGCTGAATTCCCTCCCCTCAGCTGCCAACACACATTTGTATAATAGACGGCGGAACAATTATCAGGGACATTCACTTGTAGACTGGAAAATAAAAACAGCTGTAGCTCAACGCTTAGTACATTTCCTAGAGCCTTCCAGGTTACAGGCCAATTGCAAAACATTTTAATAAAAATAAGGAGAATATTATATTATAGTTCACTGAAAAGCAACTGCTAACCATAGTACAAACATAAACCGGCCTTTAGTAGATGAAAAATTTCTAGGACGTACAGTTTTCTTAAATTGAGGCATATACACTCTTTAATTTTTTTTATTAAACAACTCATACCTGTTCACTCTTCGGGGGCGTTTTTCTGGTTTGATATCTACATCATAGTGATAAACATCAATCTTAGGGATCTGAACCTGGAAATGATTGGCTAGGAGGCGGATGGGTTTCCCAACAGTTCCCAGGCCTGGGCGACGGGGTGGCTGGAAAAGGCTTGCCGGGGGCCCTAGGGAAGTCAAATAAATATGCATGAGATGTAACTGATCATTCAGTGCAGTAGCCGTTCGGGTGTACTTTAGCTGACTTTCTGACACGGCAGAAAGAAATCTTAAGTAGCTTTCTGAGGTTGCAAATGGAGGTGTTCCAAGTGCCCCGCAGCCTTCCAGCTGCTCAAAACTTCCAGGTTTAAAAAAAAAAAAAAAAAAAAAAGTGTTCCCTAAAGCATATATAGGTTAGTGCCACAATTCATTCTCAAAATTTTAGTGACATTTATTCATGACTGTGCTTATGATCTTGACAGAGTCCTGAGATGGACTGCAACCATTTACATATTATGTATTTTTATATAATGTAAAGATAAATATATTCCTCCCACCATTTCTAGAACTAGCCAACAGCCACACAAGCCACGCTTTTTCATTATCTTCACTGTAGGCTTAAAGTTCAGATGTTAATGATTGTCGCTCTTGGCATACTTAGGACATTTATCCCCAATTTTTATCTGAAAATTGATTATTATCTGGAAACGGCTAAGGGATATTTTTATTCTGAACTAAACTAAAAACGTATTTCTGTACTAGATCTAAGCTAAAACAGTTTTGTCGTTTCCTTTACATCACGAACACATCACTTTTGTTAATAGTGAAATACTTTTCCCCTAGAGCGCAATTTCAGCCAATTTAAAATTCCAACACGAAGAAAGGAGTGAGAAAAGATTTAGGCTTTCTTCTAAAATGAAGAGTAAGGGAGAAAGCATAAAGACAGGTATAGACTCCTAACAGATGTGGAGAAGGTAATTTATTTGGACAAAATAAGAGCTTCAGGAACAGTTCTAAGGAGGAAATTATTGGAGGCTTGAAAAAGTACTCACACACAAGCTAGTCACTAGTTAAGTCTTTAGTGAACTTCCTCAAAGTGTTAAGATCTGAGATACCATGTTAACAAGATTAAACAGACTTTTTTTTAACTCTATCACAGCCTCAGTTGACGGTGCACATAAAGCAAAATGAATTAGTATATTTTCATGGGTTTTGTCTATATCTGCCAGTGCTTAGCGTGATCAAAGTTTCTTCCCTCTGTTGTAGAGTAGCAAAGGAGAGGGGGGAAAAATACTACAATACAAGAATGCAATAATAAAGCAATCATAAAACTTAGGGCAAATTTAGTATCATAAAACTGTGTCAACCCCCCGGTATCCATTTAAGTCAAAGGCTCACTGTTTATACCAGGAGGGAAGAGAAGCAGATAAGCTGTGGGAGGATGAAGCTCATATTTGGGTACACGTCAGGGTGCAGCAATAAACTTTAACACAATCGTAAACTAAACCCAAGACCAAATCTAAGGAGCCTTCTACACTGAGTTTATAAGCCAGCCAATAGCTACTACATTACCAACTAAAATTACCGATCTGAGGACACTAACCCCGGAACACTTTTAAGCAGAAGTAACGCCTGGAGCATGTGAGCGGCTGTAGCCCACTTGACACATCAGCTCCCCAAAGCTGCAGCAGCAGGGTGGCTGCCGGGGCCACAGACATCCCACGCGACACATCACTGGCTCTGCACCCTCCTGACTGATTGTGATTCGCCCGAGAGGAGCTCGCAATGCCATTGCGAAACCGGCTGTGCGGTACAGCTAGTACTTTAAAAAACTACAGCTGTCTTGACAAGCATGAATCATCAAGGGCAATCAAAATTTGCTGTGCTTATTTGGATACTAGACAGATGATCCATTAATCCCATGCTAATTAGTCTGAAGTAAGTGCAGGCACTGACCTCCCACAAGAGATTAAATGACAATTATATTTACCCATTTTCCTCCCTCGGTATTGACAAGTTTTGTAAAGAGGCATGGCAACGCTGACCTCAGTCGGTTTTGATCAAAGGAGATAAAACTTGTATCTTCTCCTTTCTAAAGTTATTTCTCAAAGGATTCCAGAGAATAAGCTAAAAACTGTTTTTCCATTTGAAGCCAGGCTGCCCTGCAAGTCATACTGATTTTATCAGGGTTTTTACCTGATCGGCCTGAGTTGGGTTATGCGTGCTGTTAGCCTTTTAATTTCTTCTACCCTGTGTCGATTACGCACTAAGCACCCTCAACTACGTTACTTCAGACAGGAAGCAGTTTTACAAAACTAAAAGAGGATCTGCTTCTACAGTTGGAAGCCAGAGAGTACACCCTACAGCACATACACATACAGCAGGCTCTCCAAGTCAGCCCTCCGCTATCCTAAAATCTGGATTCTTCTGGAATTGCCCCTCTGTGTCAATAAACATTTCCTATCGCACCAAAATTAACGCTACTTCGATTATGCCAACAGTGTGATCGGGAACTTGGTGGACAAGATGCGCAGACCACTTAGGTCAAGAAATACATCTTGCAGACATTTGATAGAAGAATAATCATGGAATAAGACACAAGTAGGAAAATGCCACCTGCAAAACACCACCGATATTTAACCAAAGTTTGTTAAAAAAAATAACGTCCGTATTTTCAGAAAGTATCACTTTGAACTCTTAGTAATGGCTTAATGTCAAGAATACGACTTATAATCGTAGAGCTCACAGGACTCACGTGCAGGGAGCGTGTAACTGTGTACATCTGGAGACCTACGCCTGCTTCCCTACCTCCTCGCCGTCGCTGTTCCACTCACAAGCCAGAGCCAAGCCGTGCCCAGCCTGGCCGCGCCCGAGGCCGCGTCCCCTTTACTCTCGGGAGGGTAAAGTCACCCCACAGCCCGGGCGGAGAACTTCCACCGCAGCTGCAGCCTGTTCGGCAGGAGCTGCGAGGGCACATGCAAATCTCCTCGGAAAGTTTAGCGACCTGCTGCAGTTCCTCTTTAAAGCAAAGCGCCCGG
>NW_008825115.1:1529521-1532138 GCF_000699105.1 Pygoscelis adeliae
GCCGGCACCGGCAAGCGAGTGGGCTCACAGGCAATGTAACCGTCTTTTCTTAAAAAGCCAACGTTTCAGGCCGCATGCCCTTAAATAAGGGGGTTACCGCCTTTCTGCCTTTTTAAGCAGCTTATGCTATTTCAGCGAGCTGCTCCCTCGCACACCCCTCGGGTTCTGTTTAGCCAACAATTCTCAGCTGACTCACAAGAAGGTCAGAAGTCAACACATTTTATAAATAATAAATGCCGAGCCTATTTTATTTGCCTTTTTTAACCTGCAGGGTTGATATTTTCCAAGTTGAAACATCAAAAACCTATTTTAAAATGAAATTAAACCCGAGATTCTCATACAATCGCCTGACACCAGTTGACACTTAAGGGAAACACCAGTTTTACAGGACCAGTAACACAACGCCATGATGTCTGGCAACATTTCCATGCTATTATTCAGCATATCTATGTATGTAGGGCTACACAAATAGTACTTTAAAAAAGCCAAGATACAATCTCTGCCTCAGTAAATCTGCAGTACAAAGGCTCGGTCCTGTAAGATGCTGAGTATGACAACTCAAGCCTATACTTAATGCGTTATAAATTCAAAAAAGTCAGCGAAGCACTTAACTTGATAAATATTATGTACACATTGAGGCATCCTGACTGCCAAAGCGGTCGGAACCGTATTTCTATACGTTAACCCTCCCTTATATTGGAAACAGCTGCATGTTTGCAGTGGCAAGTCCTGATTTGGTTATGACAGACAACGGTTAGGAAAGGCTTAGTTCTGACGATTTGCTTCTAAACATCTCACCTGCTAGAAGGTGTGGAAGGAGTATGTTATTTAGTAAAAAAACAGATTAATAAACTAGCTTTTAAAAAATGAATGTTTTAATATGGTACTTGATCCAGTGCTAAAAAAAAGGTTTGAATTTCGTTTAGAACCTCTTCAATGGCAAACGCTTACCAAGAGTCACCCACTCCGTGAGACGGCTTTGTGTGCCAGGTATGAGTAACGGAACTCGGGATCAGAAATACCCTAATATGGCAGGTAGCTAATCTTTTTGCCACCTTTTTCTTGCCAGCCGACTCTCAAAACTATTCCTAAAGTAGCAGTAAGATTACAGACTTGAGTAAGTACAATAAACTGTTTGCTAGCATTTTTTTTACTGGCAGACTACCTAGAAAGATCCCCAAATTCCAGGAATTTATAGTGTAATGCCACCACCCTTTTTGCATTATCAGTTACCAGTTAGAGAACAGTATCGGGAAGCAAAGGTCTGCACGGTTAGTGCTTCTTCAGCAAAGAACAGAGTGTTCTGCAGGAAAAGGACAGATGGTCTTAAACACTAGCCGAGTATGTTTTGTTTACATTTGCACAACAGTCTAAAAACTCCAAGGTTTTATTTCTTCACAAAAGCAAATACCTTATTTAAAAGCGGGTAATTTCATTTGTTACTAAAATTGGGGATTTTTTCTTTTATTTCTCTGACTCTATCTAGTAGGTTAGAGACAGTATCTTAATTATACGGATTAATGGCGTTTTTGGAGAGCCAGCATCTGTCCCCCCATTACTAATTATTGAATTACTGTAGCTCCTGCAGCAGCTACAGGAAACCAGAACTGTATTGTGATGTTTGCAGTGGATTTCATGGGCACTGGCTTTTCTCACTTCCTCCATTCTCAGGCTTGTTGGCTACATGGGAACTATGGTAGTGGATTAGTCCATCTGCTCCTTATCCCCCCCAAAACGGTGACTGGTAACAAACACTCCAGAACACATACTTTTTTTTCTGGGCTTGCCCTCAGTGACAGCAGATGACTGCTGTTTGACTTGGAAGAAAAAGACATTACTGTAGCAGTATGTTCTACACGACAAACCTGATGATGAAAAAGTGCCAAATGTCCGTAAATCTAGTTCAGAACAAGGTCGCTGACACTCGCCCCAGCTCACTGCTCTCCCTCCGGCTGTCAGCAGTGGGAAGCGGGGTGCAAACACCCCTAGAAATTCCAAGCTCTGGGGAGGGAAAGAAGAGGTGACACAAATCTCACAGCCACTCAAGCCAGATCAAACCCATCTGCGTTTTTCCATGACTTCCTACAGATCTGGAAAGGCCTCTTGCGCCTCAGGGTCAAGCTCAACCTGCCATCCCTTCCCCTCTTTGGCAGAACCGGGGCCCTACATACTGCAGGCTTGGCGGCGTTACGTGGTGGCAGCACTTTGTGTGGGGCGGAGGTAGAGAAATGAGTTGAGGTGCGAGACTTCTCTCCACTCAGACTTGTCTGTACTCACCAGTCCTGATCACAAGGGGAAGGCTTTTGCACTCCCACTAGCAAACGCCCACAAGATGCACAGGAGCAGGTCTGCGGCCTCCAAAGGTGACCCAGCACCAAACACTGGTGTCAGCTCACGCTGGCTCTGCAGACAGGGCCAGGCTGCCCGCACAACAACGGCCCCTTCTGGGACACCGCCTGGCCCAAGCTCTGAGGGGCCAGCGTACCTCAGGGGGCCGGGCTGGGCCCGCAGATCCCTGAGGCACCCACGCAGCCCAGTGCCGCACCAGGAGGGCTGTGCACACCTGCTCACACCCACCAGGCCCCCGGGGCCCGGGCACACGGCCGCAGACAGGCCC
>NW_008825115.1:1533102-1536699 GCF_000699105.1 Pygoscelis adeliae
CCTGGGAGGCGGCCCTTCCCTCGCAGCGTGCCTGCCCGCCAGGCTGGGGCACCTTGTCCCGGAGGAGCCTTTCTGGGGTCCCCCCAGGCGGCGGCTGGTCCCTGTTCAGTTAATTTAGGTGAAATGCGGATGTGGGAGAGTAAAGTTCTCGTTCTAATGGCTTTGAATAGTAATCAGTGGGGATCTGCCGCTGTGGTGATTTTTTTTTTTCTGCAAACTCACCTGGAACATATTTAAATACTAATAAAAGTTGATGTGGTGTAATCTCCCTTCATATAAATACCAATTAATTCTTAAAATACAACGACTGTATGTATAATTGTGTGTAAGGGGTTAGCCAAGGTTTTGGAGTGAAGTTAGACACCATGAGTCATTGCCACATAAACAAAATTTATCATAGTAAGGCAATTTTATTTTACTTTGTAGTTGCCGTTAGAAGATTTGAATTCAGACTTGCAGAAAACCCTTGATAGTGACTCTGACAGCGGACAGGGCAGCTGTGAAACAGCCTCTCCAGGTCACTTCAGCAAGGGGATAGCGTCTCCTGAGGACAGAGGTCTGTAATATTTCCATGAATTGTGCCTGGTGGTTGTTGCCTTCAACAGTGCGTTTTTCGTTTTATAAGTACCTTTTTAGGAGGTTGGCATTGCTTGGCCTGTATGAATCCAAACTGCCTTTTTTGTTGGTCAGAATCTGGGTGGACATCTGTAAATCTCTGAAAAGCTTTTTTTGAGGTACAGAAAGGGAAATAGTAAATGGGATGTGAGTGTCTTAATTGCTTATTTCCTGTCTTTTTATGATTTGCGTAACCTATGTATGTACTTAGTTATTTACCGTGGGTTTTATTACCATTTCAAGGCAAGTCACTAATCTATCAGTGAAAGACTTTCAGCTTTGCCTTTTTTTTAAAGGTTAAAAACCTGTAACAGCAATTTGGGTCAATTATATACTGCACTGCAGGGAGAAGTGGATTTTGAAAACTTGAGTTGAAGCTGATTTGCTATAGATGTTGACATCTGTGAAATTTAACAGATATGTAGCTTTGTTTAACTGAGCGTTTGTTAATTAACTTGTGGAATTTTCCTCTCCGTAGCATGCATCATTTCTTTTCTTTTAATATATTTTGTCAGATTCAGAGGAAGAGATTTTTGTACGTAAAAAAGCAAAAAGCAAGAAGGTGCTTCAGGACAGTGAGAGTGAAGATGGAGAGGATGGTGGCTTTTCTGTGCAGCACGATACTCCGGGTGGAGACGAGGAAAACGGAGAGGAAAAAGAGAACATTACTGCCCAGGGGAACAAGAAATCTCGTCGGATTCGCCAAGGTCTGCGAGATAGCGATGACAGCGACACTGATGACCGATTGCAGATTGAAAATCTTGAAACAAGCAGAAAGTCTGGCTTGCCTGAGAATGAGTTGGAAGAGGAGAGACCCCTAAAATCTGGGAAAAAGTACAGAAAACGTAAACAGCAGAAACATGATTTTGAAGAAGAGACGGCAAAAAAAGCTGTAGGAAAATCAAGAAGAAGAAAGGAGAAGGAGAGAAGAATTGAGTCCATTAAACAGCTGAAAAAAGAAGAGAAGCCTAGAGCAGAGGTATATATTTTGGCAGAAAATCTCAGATGTCCTCTCAACTAAGTTAAACGTATTGCTGCATTTGGTTGTTATGTTTCAGTGCTTCAGCATTGCTAGTGTCCACATTCCTACTGCAGGTGTGGGATCCACAGGGATCCACGGAACACCGCATAAGTCTACCAGTTTCATCTGCAAAGGAAGTACAAACCCTAACGCTTGACGATTTAACGTCAGCGCGTGTTAAGCCAGGCAGAAAGTCTTTGAGTTCTGTGGGTTCGCTGGGGGTTTGTTACGTGCGCAGACGGCTTTGATTGGTATTTCAGCTTTTCTCTACATTGCTGTGCTAGTTTCTGGAGGAAGCTTTGGGCTACTTTCAGATTGGAATTCTGGTCTAAATAAGTGGCTGCTTGGGAGGTTGCGTATTGTTGCTATTTATAAAATGCGTATTTCAAGTATTAATTTATTCTCTCTGATCTATTTTGGTCTTCAGTAATTATTGAACTTCCCTACTTATCATAGACGTAGGGAACACTGCTCCATGAATTACCTTACCAGCTTTGCAGTGCTATAAAGTGACTATGACTGGCTTACAGGACACAAAAGATGCTAGATTAAAGGTGGCATGTACTTTTTCTAACTCCTTTCATCGAGACCTTTTGACAGTAATCTTAAATTAATGTCAAAGAACTGAAGGGGACTTCCTGAAATGAATTACACAAACACTTTATTCTTATGGCAAGCAGGTAGATGGTGGTGCGAGGTATCCTTTTAATGACAGTGGATGTCTTCTTGATGACAAAGAACTTTTTGATAATGGCTTAGAAGAGGAAAACGATTCCCTCCCAGAGGATGAAGAGTCGATAGAATCAATACGAGCAGCAGTGAAAAACAAAATAAAAAAATATAAGGTAACATTTGATAGCGATACAAGATTATTGGTTATTAGTGGGAAGTATTGTACCTGAGCACGTGTGAAACTCTTTTTGAGAATGGTGTGCTTCTACTGCTATGACAGAGGAGAGACTAGTCCTCTGCTTTTTGTTCTTAAAGACGGAGGGATGTTGTCCTGGACAGTTGTAAGGATAATGCTACAGTAGAAGCTTTGGAAATCTACCATAAGCATTATGCGGCATTTGTGTTGGTTTATGAGAATACTTGCTGGTTTTGATGACCAGTGATGATTCTGTACAATTATTGTTTACTTTTTACTTGTTTGCCCTCGGTAGTGCCTGTGTATCTAGACACGTAAATGAATCTCTCTTTCTGCACTGTAGAACAAAGAATGGTTTTCTGAGGGTGAAGGCTACAAACATGTATTTGATGATGAGAATGAGGAACCTGTATTAAAAGAACCAAAAAGGAAGGTGAAGTATTCTTCTTTTTGAAGCTCTCCATTGTTTGTTGTAGTGAGTCAGATGTCTTCTGTATGCAGACTGTGCAATGTTTTTGTTGATTTGCTATTTTTAATCTTTTTTCTTTTTTTAACTGGCTGCTTTATTCTGACCCCTTTCTGTTTGAAAGGGAAAAATAAGCTATTTAGAAAGTATACCTAGAGTCCCATATTTTGTTTTCTGACTTCAGAAGCCTTTCTTTTCTTTCCTTAAGGAGCGGAAAGCTGCAAGGTTAAGTAAAGAAGCCATTAAACAGCTACATAGTGAGACCCAACGACTTATTAGAGGTAAAACTTAAATTCTTTGTATGTAGAGGGGTGTAAACTATTAAGAAATTCAGGGGAGAAATTGAAATAATTTACCTGAAAGGTTAGAGCCTTCTTTCACCTAGCGTGAGGGTTGAAGGGTGCATGACCATTTTTATTCAAGGACCTATTAAAAGATATCTTTGTAACTAATGGGAAAAAAAATCATTGTGCAAACACGTGAGCCTGTAAACTTGTTGTGTAAAGTTAGTGCAATATTATTCGGAGAGTTTGATAGGCATGTAATAAAATTGAAACTGGGCCTGCCATTCTGGTATGAACATCACAATTAATTTCCTAATGAATCCATGGACATGTTGCAAATTTG
>NW_008825115.1:1536728-1553588 GCF_000699105.1 Pygoscelis adeliae
TATTCAAGTTTAAACTGTGCTGTTTCTGCCTGGTCAGATGTCTTTGCTGCAAAATACTTGTCAAGCTTCTTTGAATTTCGGATATCAAATAAATGCCTCGGATGACTTTTTAAATTTTCTTCACCTCCTTTCTCTGGTAGAATCGTCTGTGTCTCTCCCATATCATGTGCCTGAGACCAAAAGCATTCATGACTTCTTCAAGCGTAGACCTCGACCAGTATGTCAAGGAAATGCCATGGCATTGCTGAAGTAAGGACTTACACCTTCCTCGTATTTTTTCATAAATTTTGAGGATAACCAGACTTTTGCATGCTATAGGCATTGTATGATGTACCCACCTGCTCTGTGTACAGTTACATCCTGTTTCTGGTTTAATTTTAGCTGTTGCTTTGACTGGAAAGTTTTCTTAAACTTTCTTAGGGTCCTTTAATGCCATGAACACCTGGAAATTAGGAGTGTGTCACTGTTAACGTAAGGCAATGCTGCACTCTTGACACAGTCGTACTATTGAAGTAATCAGGGCCTAGTAGTAACTCCAGATGAAGTAACATGCTCATGCAAAGTTACTTTAATGTGGTTTAGACTGGACCACGACATTTTGCTTGGACTATTTCTTCTTTTGAGAAGTGTGTAGTAAAATACTTAAGCTACTGTTGTCACAAAATCTCTCAGGAATTTTACACTGTGATAATGTAACTAACTAGTACAAACTCTTTACATGACACTTCAGCTTCCTTATCTCCTCAAAATGAAGTTTTCCAGACTTCTGTCCTTCACCTCTTCCTACACGTTAATGACAATACTTAGAAAATGATTTCTTTCTCTCTGAGTTTGTTTTCAGCCTCTTCTCCCCTTCCACAATAGCCATGGGTGATACAGTTCTTTCTGCCTTCATTAGGTCCACTAAATACCAGCTATCCCTAAATGAAGAATCTGCAGACACTCAGAACTTGAACACGGATTGCAGTGATGGGCGAATCGGAGGTGATCAATCAGCGGCTAATGAACCAGAAACAAGCCTTGGCAGAGATGTTGATACTGCTGTGAACAAACCTCTTGCTGATGTAGGGAAGAACTTGACAGAAGACTGTGCTGAAAAGCCCAGGCAGGACAGTGATGATTCTCCTACAGTTAGGACTGTAACAACTGATAATAATACAGGAGAACAACAGCACTCTCACTTCCTCAGCACTGATTGTAGTCAACAAAAAGAGAATGAAATTCCTCTAGCAGCTGGAGGAGATGGCCTTGAGCAAAGAGATGAAACAGCACCAGACTTAGAATGTGAAAAAAGCAATCAACAAGTGGGGCCTGGATTGGTGGCACAACCTGAAAAAGTGAGGAAGTCCAAGTTGGATAAACTTCGTGAACTGGGAATAGACCTGTCCATCAAGCCAAGAATCTGCTCTGGCAATGAATCCTTTATAAACCTCGATGAATCTGATTCAAATGAAGGTATCATTTTTATTATTGTAATCCTGTCAGATCTGTCCAAGTAAGCAGAGTTAATCTGACTTTAACTGGAAAAATCTCTGAGAAACGTGTAGGTGATAGAACAGTCAGGCATGTTCTCTTACTAGTACAGATTCTTTGCTTAATGCTGGTATCCATTTTCTTTCACCTGATGTTTATAAGGGAAGTTCTGAGTCCTTAATATTTGAAAGCTTGAAGGAATGCTCAGTGAGAACTGTTTAACGATGAATGATTCATTTCCGTTTTGCTGTAGTGAATTATGTCGGTACTTAAAGCACATGGGGGCACTTTTTGCAAATTGATTCAAAACGAGGCATGCAGTAATTTTCTGGAAACAAAGCTGGCCTGTGTTCCAGAGTTGTTTACCACCGATTTTGGTAAAAGGCAAGGCTGGATAGCAAGCAAAAATTTACTTTTGTAGCAAGAATGTTTGGAATGTCTTTTAGGTGCTGGAATTTGAACATCTATTCATCAATATTAAATAGTTGACCTTGTTTCAGGGAAAGATTACAGATGATTAAACAATTTTATAATTCCATTAAATCTATTATGTATTCGAAGATACTAAGAGGATGTCTGGATTGGATGCTACTTCTGTGCATGCAGGAAACTGACCTCTGCCAAGAAGCAGTGTTTTTGTCAGCCATCAGTCTGGTTTTAGATATATCTGTTAACAGCAATTTAGAGATGCCTGGTGGCTGGAAGGCTAGACTGGAAGTGAATTGAGGTCTTGTGGATAAATCATAGTCAATGGTAAGGTAATTTAATACTAGCTAATATCAATTAAGTACAAGTTACAGCAAAAATATTCCATAATGGTTTTTTGGTTTATTAGTCAAACAAAAATATTCCATAATGGTTTATTGTTTTATT
The DNA here is from genome assembly GCF_000699105.1 of Pygoscelis adeliae. Classification (NCBI taxonomy): domain Eukaryota; kingdom Metazoa; phylum Chordata; class Aves; order Sphenisciformes; family Spheniscidae; genus Pygoscelis; species Pygoscelis adeliae. Next base: position 1,539,075 of record NW_008825115.1, read on the forward strand.
AGTCAAACAGAACGGTTTTGCCAATATTTTAATATTAAAAGATTTAGAGTTTTTAACTAACTAACTTTGAAAAAAAAATTCTCAAGACCTACTCTTGTTATAACTTTAACACTCAGTGCTTTTAAATGCTATCAAATTAACTTAATTTGCATTTTGAAACTTAATTAATATGTATTTAAAGAATTAGAAGCCTTGAAAGCACGTTTCTTGAAGCACACTCTTCGAACGTCAAAATCCAAAGTTGAACGGACCATAAACATGAACATTATTCGTAAGGAGACTACATCTGAAGGAAAAGAGGAACTGAAAGCAGACGTGGTACCGGCAGTGTTAGCTGCAGAGAGCCTGGATGAAACAGTCCACACAAAGCCAGGTCGGTTTGGGAGGACAAGTGATGATGGTTGAATTGGAAAACACTTTGTCTTTTTTCTCTCTCATTTCCCCCTTTCCCAACGCTGCCCCATGAAATACAGATGAAGGGATCTTCATCTCTAAAACTAATATGTATGTTCCCTCTAACGGATAGCCCCGTTTTTAAAAAAGAATCTTGATAGACCTCAAATAGCACTGGCCAGCGTAGAACAGCCTCAGTCAGATCTTTGCGACTGGTTATCTGGATTTCTCCCCATCTGTACCAAAATCTATGTAAACATATCTGCACTGTTTTACATCAGCCCTCTGAATGTAACTCTTGGACTTCTTGTGAACTATTACCATTTATTAGATCGCTCATGCTTCCTTATTTCTATACTGCAGTTTCTAATAGAATTGCATGTATTTGCCAACAAAAATGTGCGGAATGTGACTCTCCCGTAGTATCCATTAAAAGAAATACATTATTTGGCTGGTTCTATGGGCACGCGTTATTTTTAGCTGCTCTTAATTATTTCATGTACTGTAGCACATCTCCCCATGGCAATTGGATGCTCTTGATCCCAAAAGACGCAGTGGAGAGACAGACCCTATTCTTATTCAGAGTGCTGCACCGGTGGCATTTATGGATAATGAGGAATCTTGATAATTCAGGAGGTTGTGTGGTCTCTCCAAATTGACCTCATTGACACTAACTGCTCTAACTTTTATAACTTGCAAATCAATTTATAAAGACATTTAAAAACAAGTAATTTTTTAATTCCCTTTCTATGTGTATAGTTACATTAGATTGGATGCTTGAAGGCAGTGAAGGTAAGGATTCACTGTATTACGTCTAATATATTAATTTATTCATTTCTATCCAGGTGAAAAGCTACAAGCGCTGAAGGCTAAACTCCAGGAGGCCATGAAACTCCGCAGGACTGAGGAACGCCAAAAGCGGCAAGCATTGTTTAAACTGGATAATGAGGACATGTTGGAGGAGGAGGAGGAGGAGGAGGAAGAAGACTTAACAGATGAGTCCGAGGAAGAGGAAGAAGGCAATCATGAGGTCTGTATACAACATTTTTACATAACCTAGTCAGCTTCTCAATTCTGCTGCCTCTCCCCGACGAAATGAGACTTTTGTACACTATTGATATTAGGGAAATTGCCAAGAATTCTTCCTAGAAGCTAAAATATTGCTACAGTTAACATGTTCGGGGTTTGGATTGTCTGAAACTGAATTTATTCGTATTTTCTTTATTTGTCTAAACAATATTAAAACCAAATAGATTCTGGTGCCTCTTTCTCTTCTTATATATTCTTGGCTCCTTGCTAGCAGGGGACAAACCGAGGTCACCTGCCTGATCCAGGGTAGGGTTTGCCATGGCCTTTCTGTTTTTAAAAAGGACCCGAATAGCTTGGCTGTTTCAAGCACCTCTATGTCAGTTGTCTCAGAGTGGACTAGATGCTTGTAAGAGCTGTGAATGTGACGCAGCTTCATCCTCCATATGTTAAAATGTTTTCTTGAAAAGTGTGCAGGGAAGTAGAGAGATCAAAGCAATGATCACCATATCTCTGCTATGTTTGGGGATGTTTTTTAGAATGTGGAATTTCTGCTTGGCGAAGCAGAGGAGGATAATGAAGATATAGAAGAGAAACACGTTGAAGATGGTGATAAAGAAACTGACAAAGAATCAAGTGATGGAGAAAAGCTGGAGAAATCTGTGCACTGTGATTCTGTTCCCAAACCATCTTCAACAGAGTCTACATTGATGCTTTTTAAGGACAGCTCCTCCAAAATGGGGTAAATAAACCAAGCTTTAAAAACAGTGCCTGAGCAATTTTAAATTTGTAGATGCTTTGATTTAAAGTATTTCTTATAAGTGTTTTTTCTGTCTTGTTCCAGTAGTTATACGTGAATTCATATATTTTCTTTAAAAAAACTTAATGACTGTAATTGTTGTTTAGTGGAATAATATGTTTCTTAATCAAAGTGTACTAGATGTATTCTTGTGTGTTACCTTGTTCTTTGCAACTAGGTTTGACAGACAATAGCAATTCATCTTGTATATATTAGCAAATACATTTTATTTAATGAATTGCAGATATTCTCTTCCTGATGAGAAACTTGAAATGGAAGAAGCTGCAGACAAAGGACCTACCAAATTAGGTAAAGTAGAACTACTATTGTAGCTAGCATTTTTTTCACATGGCACACGTAGAAGTTTCTACTTGGGATTGGTATTCAGTATTTTTGTTATTTCATCACCTGTATAGTTGTACAGTATAATTATGAAAGTTTAGACTGATGAAAGAAATGGGAGGGATTGAAAAAACTAGAGGAAAATAAAGTTCAGAATGATACTGGAAAAAGTACAGAAACAGTTAGAAATCAAGATGAAATTCAGTCATAAAGTGCAATATGCATCCTCTGTGAAGAAAGAAATCCAACATAAGCACAGGATAATGCATTTTTTAGCAAGGTGTTAGTGTTGCAAAATAGTATCTTGGGGTTTTACTAGATCACCAAAAAACCCCGTAAGCACTGTATTTAAATACTTATTTTCTTTTCAGAGGACGATGATTCATTTTCTCTACCAACACTAGCAAAAGAGAATAGCCATAACAGCAGCTTTGAGTTGATCGGCTCCATGATTCCATCCTATCAGCCCTGCAACAAACAGATGTCACGTGGAGGGAACTTTTTATCTGTGGCAGGAGGTTTCAGGTCACCTTCCCCAGGTTTTTTCAAAACAAGCTTCATCAGCTCTGCTTCCAAGGTAAGGTTCTCAGTCCTAGTCCCACTGTATATTAACACAATGGGTAGTGAATAAATGTATTTTATCCTGAGTGTCATATCTGTCCAAAAAATAATACCAGAAGAAGGCATCTAGCGAAATGCTTTTATATGAGTAAGATTTCAGAAGAGCAAACTGTCCCTGGAGTTTAAAATGTCTCCACATTGGAGTGGATAAAAATGGTGTTATAGAAACTTATATCCTAAAACATCAAAGAAAAGATGCTATAATCTGGTTTTGGTATGTAAAATATGTACATTGTAAATACTTTTTTAAGCATACTTACGTGGGCTACCCAACATCTGATGTCAGTGAACTCCTATGATTTATCAGAGCAGTGTGGACATAGTTGACTCCTGCATGGTGTTAATCCTTTAAAATAGCTTAAACGTTTTATCCCATTCTTGCTTTTGACTTCTAGGATTGCAAAAGAAATAACTTGTATATTTTTACATTCCTTTGACCAGAGTTCAGGAAAGACATCTGAGCCCTCTCTTCCCATAGAAGATTCCCAGGACCTGTATAATGCCTCTCCTGAGCCTAAGAGTTTATTTCCAGGGGCTGGGGAGTCACAGTTTCAATTTTCTCTGGAAGATGACACTCAGAGCCAGCTGCTTGACGCAGATGGGTAAGTAATAGGTGTAAAGGATGACATTTTGTGCCCTTTAACAGAAATAGGACATACAGACCAGCAAGATTTTTTTCTAACTACAGACTTTCTTTCAGGTTCTTGAATGTTGGACAACACAGGAATAAATACCAGTCCTCAAAGCATCAGCTGACTCTGGCTAGTATGGATGAGAATGCAATGGATGCCAATATGGATGAATTACTGGACTTGTGTTCTGGACAGTTTAGCAGTCAAGCTGAACACGTGCCAAATGCTAGCAGCAACAAAAAGCAGAACATGGAAGAATTGCTCAATCTTTGCTCAGGAAAATTCGTGTCTCAGAGTATGTCCTGAATTCTGTTTTCAGCTTTGCTGGTTACCCGATTTATAAGCTTTACGCTAAGGTACCCTTTAGTTCTGGGCACTAATGCAGAACGTGGAACTTCCAAGACTTCAGAGAGCTCTAATAATTTGTTGCCTTTGTGGGAGCATGCTAACTGTCATTTCTAGGATGTTCTCTGACATTTTAAGAGTACAAATACATCTGCCTAATAAGTTGCCATCTTACTACTTTTTGTAGCAGGTTCTCCAACATGGGCATCTTCAGTATCTTCCAAGGCAGAAAAAGACAGTGACATAGAAGATCCAATGGCAGAAGCTCTAGCACTTTGTTCAGGCTCCTTTCCCACAGACAGGTTAGCATTATTCTTCCTAAAATTTACAAAAGCTTATAGTGGTAGTTGTTTCACTCTTAATGTGTTTTCTTGTTCGACGTCAATTCAAAATGCTGTAAGCAAAAGTGTGGTCTGTGTTGGAGGTGAAGGGGAGGAATATTGCAAATTGCTCACCAATCACTCTCTAAATTGGCAACATATACTGTTTCCCACAGCTACTGTGAAGGGAAATTCTTCTTTGTCTTTCACTGGTAGTGAAAGATGTGTTGAAGAACTTTCATCAAACTGAGAAAAGATTGTTAGAGTGTAGGACTTCTGGGGTCTATTCTGGGCTGTTGCCAAACTACAGGAACCATAACCAAATGTAAGTTGGATACTAGCATTTTCTCCATTGGTTAAACTGGAAAGGTGTATGGCTGCCTGACAAAAGGATAATGAGGTTTAACAAATGGGAATTGTTGGGGAGATCCAAGAGGAATTTTAGAGGGAAACACACTCAGGACTTAATACTTGCCCCATGGTTTCTGCAAATGAAGACCTGAGGTCTTAAAACGTCAGTGCTAATGGGGGTCTTGGGCATCTAAAGCTAAATGCTGTTGAGAGACTGTAGCTCTCTGAACACTCACAGGTAATTGCTTGAGACCAGCTAACATGATGGTTGAAATCTTGCCTTAAATTACTGAGAAGCCATCGTTGGAGGTGAAGTGAAAACATGCATTTCATTCATTCACTTTTCCCACAGGGAAGAGGAAGATGAGGAGGAGCAAGAAGAACTTGGTGATTTTCAGCTTTTAACAGACGACAATGCCTTTGATAGTGAAGAGGTAAGAACTGATGGAGCAAAGCAACTGCTGCAGCATTCTGACTATGAGAACTCCATTTATCTACTTAGGTTCTTAATAACCATCAATGCAAAGGATCGTGACTTCCAGAACAAGTTACTGAAACATCTCTAAGAGCAGTGTTTGGATCATTTAGAATGTCCACTTAATATTATAATACACTGGATAAAGCATCTTAGCGTAGCAAATCCTCTGAAAAATCTGTGGTGTTTTAGTCTGTGTTTACTGATTGACGAACAGCAGAAGCCGTCATTACAAAGCAGTCTGCTTTCAGAAATTCCTTAATTTCTGAAAACTTTCTCTTTGACAGGATGAAAAAAGTGGAGACAGTGATCCTGAAGAAGCAGAAATTAGCGATGAAGAAGAAGAACTGCTCAGACATAGACAGGGCTTGAAGAAAAAACTGTAAGTACATCTTTTTTGTATCTTAATTGCCAGACAGAATAGAATATTGACAGCACTAGAAATTTAGTCTATTCCCTCTCCAGCATTAGTAGCTAATGTTTATATAGCGTTGGCTCTGGCTGGGGTTTTTTTGCTTTGGTGCTGTTACGTTGCATGAGTTTAACTATGTTGCAGGTGGGCTGTAGAGGATTTCCATTATAATTTCCATTATAGATGGAAGTCAAAAGCCCATGATGAAAGCAATGCAACATTTTTTTGACTGAAATCACTTAGTCTTTTAAAAAATTAAAGGCAAATCATAATTTCTCATTTAGGATATGTGTTAATTTTATGTCAAAAGATAAATCTTGCTTTCAGAAGGTTTGTGTGATGATTATTGGTCTACCAAACTGAACTCTTTTAATGTTCTTTTATAGAAAACTGCAGGATTTCATGGAAGATGAGGCAGAGCTTTCAGGGAGTGATGTGGGAAGCGAGGATGAATATGATGGTGAAGACCTGAACGAATATGAAGAAGAGATTATTGATGAGGAACTCCCTAATGAAGTGGAATTAGGAAATCAAATACAGAAATTACACATGTCAGTGGCAGTATTAGTATGTATTTTTGTGTGTGAAGTCATGGCTCTTGCATATAATCTGGACTAACCTCCTCCCTTTCTTCTGTGTTGATAGGAAGGTAATGCTTGATGATGACAAGCGTCAGTTACGCTTGTACCAGGAGAGATACCTCATTGATGGTGACCTGCATAGTGATGGCCCTGGCAGAATGAGGAGATTCAGATGGAAAAACATAGGTGCCTTTCTGATCCATAGTTAATAGATGGGGATGAAAGATTGGAAAGAGAGTGTGTGTGTATGAAATAGCACTCAGTAGTCCTTCAGAAGTAAATAAAGTTTTTTATTTAAAGAATGAAGAAATACATTGGGTTGGGAGGGGTCTGTTTTGGGTTTGGGGTTGTTTTTTGTTTGGTTTAGGTTTTTTGGTTTTTTACTAGTCTGCATATTTTATGTCTCTTTTAAAATTGATAGCTAATTATTTTTTTTATTTGTCTAGATTATGCTTCACAGATTGACTTGTTTCAGAGAGATTCAGATAATGATGATGATGAAAATGAACAGTTTGAGACAGAAGTGAAATGGAGGAAGGAGCGATTTGAACGAGAACAGTGGCTTCGTGAGCAGGTATTAATTAGCCTCAAGAAAGGCATCTTGCTCAGTCTTTCTCTATACCATTGCTAGATGTGAAATTGTTAGTTCCTCAAGTTAAACTCTGGAAAAAATACCGTTCATAAATGTATCTTTGTTTTCCATCATGAATTCTGCTCTTTCTCTTCAAGTATTGTACAGAGAGAGAAACTAATTCAGAAGGGAGCGGCAAAACAACTATGTTCTGAAACAAGTCAGCTTCAAAGCTGGAATAAGTCTCTTATGCTGGGAGCATAACTTTAAGTTTTAGAAGTTTCAGTATTAGGTCAGCTTTGTCAGCTGAATGTGGTACTACAGGTTTGCCATTCATTAATAGAACGAGGATGATAAAGTATCTAAGAAATTGCAATAAACTTTCACAGTAGAAAGTAAATAAAAAAGACTTAATTTACATAATGAAAGGACTTGGTCTACTTAAAATACAGAATTAAATGTTCATTCTTAATATGAACTTTTTCAATTTACAAAGTGTCTTCTCTGCTACAGAAGGAAAAGAATAAAGAGCAGGAGGAGGAGGAGGAGGAAATCGGTGAAGACAGCCAGTTCATGAAACTAGCAAAAAAAGTAACTGCTAAGTCCCTACAGAAGAAAGGTAAGCTTCCTTGTTATTGCAGTGACAATCAAATAAGAGAAAGAAAGCTTAACTTCCAGTCATCACTCGTGGTCTCCAGTGAAGCATGTCACGGATCAGAAAACTCCAGTGTCTAGTTTTATTACACTAGTCTGAGCTCATGTCTTCCAGAACTTGAAAAGCTAAAGGTATAAAAGCATTGAAAATATGCGACTGCAAGGTTGTGATAATTGTGTGTACTTACTTAATAAAATAGTATGTTACTTCTTGAAAAAAATGTTGTAGAGTGGAAATAAATTCCTCTACATCTTTTAGTCTTTTATTCTTCATTTGCTTGCCTTTAAGTCGCGGAGTAGAAGACATTCAGTGGCATTCAGCCTAGCAGTTTCTCCAAATATCTGTGACTTAAGGAAAAACTATGTAATGTAGTGAAAAGAAATTTAAGTTTTCCTTGGTTGTGGCAAAAACATGACTCCAAGTGTGCACAGCTGTTTCAAAAACAAATTTTCCCTTCTAACTGATAGAACTAATTCCCAGAGTCATCTATCAGTTGCATGTATAATTTGATGCAGACTTTTTTTCCCTGCAGTATTTATTGTCGTCAATTCTAAGTTCTTCAGTTTGATTTAAAATTATATTTTTTCAAATGAACTTCAGAAACTGACATTTTCCTCTTTGTCTCTGCTAGCAAGCCCAGCAGTAGTGGTACAAGACACAACACTATTACCCAGGAACCCGTTTGAAACATTCAGACCTGCCAGTGACATCCAGGTTTGTAATGGTTCTGAAAAATGGCATTTCCAAACTGCATATGTAGAACACAGCAAAGTCAGCTGACCCTAGATTCTGGCCATTTCTGGTTTGTATGATAGTGAGTAACATTTAGTAGGGAGTCGTCTTTTCTATTAAGAGTAACCTACTAAGAGGGCAGTCTTGTTCATGTGAGTGGTTTAACACAGCATTTTTTTCTCTTCAGATAAAAAATGGGTCTCTCTTGAACAGACCTAAAGGTGTCCTTCAGAAACTAGCAGCAATGTCAGATCTTAATCCAAACGCACCTCGAAATTCAAGGAATTTTGTCTTTCATACGCTTTCCCCAGACAAGAGTGCAGAGGCAAAGGAGAAATCAAAACTTCAGGTAAAGATTTGTGTGGAATGTGCTGCCAATTGTGTAGATTATTCAAACGTACAGACACTAAGCACTGCCAGGTACTTAAGAGCATTGCTGTTTTAAATATTCTCTATGATTTCCTAGTATGTGCTCTCACACCAAATATTTCTCTCATAATTCAAAATTTAAACTTAGATTTTTGTATATTCTAATGTATCCTACTCCTCCCCTGTAGGTGAAGAAAAGAGGTCCTACTGCAGCAATAACATCTCTGGCCAAACGGCCCAGGGTAGAGAGCACAGAGGAAACGAGTCAAAGCCGAAGCATATTCCAGTACTTGGAGAGCTGAATATTTGTGTTTAGGGCCAGAGGTTGTATCTCATCTCTTTGGCAGTTGCGGTTTGGTTTGCAAATCTGCCAGCAATCATCAGGAAGGTAAACACATTGCTATACATTCTCGTGCTGCCATTTAATTCACAAGTTCCAGTAATTTCCAGGCAATGGTCTTGTTTATTCCCCTTTGTTTTTTCTCAGTGCTCCGTGGCAACTGAGAGCGCAAAATCCATGCTTGGTCTGGAATGAAATAGTAACTTGGTCTTTTCCCAAGCATTAAGGAAATTTACACTACTGTAGAACTGTCCTCACACAGTCTCACGTGTTTCAATGATATCAGATTCCTCTGAAAATACCATTTATGTGACAGGTATGACACAGAAATGCTGCAGTTAGCTTAAAGCACAGATGAAGGAGGTATTTCTGCAGTTTTGGGTAAGAAGAAAGCAGTGTTAACTATGGCAGGACATACGTTGTTTACACTTGCAGTACGAAGGTAGCTATGGCTTCCTCGGTCTTATTTTCTCTAACGTTCAGCATTTATTAGCTTGAGATTTTAAGAGGCTCTAATTTATATTTGCAATGTATACTTTGAAAAAAGGTCCCAGTCTTTTATGAGGCAGTATAAGGATTGCTTTCCAAGTTTTTATTACTGTTTATATTCTTACACGTGCATATGAATGTGTGTGTGTGGAGAGGGAAGAATGTGAATAACAGACGTTATTCACAAATAGGAAAAGGAGATGTGTCGGGGGGGGGGTGTTTGCTTTTGGGGGGGAAGTTGTTTTGCCCAACTGAAGACTCTCTTAAATCATCCGTTCTGTTTTCATGCAAGCTGCGCTCATCCAAGAAATCATCCATTTCTGAACAGCTAGTAACGAAAGGCCTTCTCTAGAATGAGGAAATTAGATAAGAAGGAACCATCATTCACAACTATTTTAAATAGTGTGAAAGAAACTTGAGGCAGGATATACAGCATTTCTGATTACATGTTGAATGTGTTAAAGTAGAGACCAGATAGTGGTAAGACAGTGGCCTGCTCTGGAAGACTAAAGATCTTTCTAGGACTTGATGTCACATACTTAGGTTGCCGACTTGTCGGAGAAGTATCCTGAACTGTAAATTTTGTAACATCATAAGCATATGCCTGGTGTGCTACATGTAAAATATTTTACTGTATATTATGTTTATAAAGAATTATGGTACTAATTGGAGTGCAATTTTACAATAAAACATGTTTTTAATTTTGGAGGCAGTTGAAATTAATTTACAGGATTTCACTCTGTTGTGGGTACATGGGGTTTTTTGTTCAAAATGTTTGTCTAGCTCTGTCTTTTTTTTTTATTGCTGCTTTTCTTTTGTAGCCACAACTAAGCCCTGCACTAGGAACACCTGCAAAAATATTGGAATACAACAAAAACCGCCCCCCCGTGTTTATTGGAGTGTAAATTCTCAAGTCTGCCACTTAGGTTTGCATAAAATTCTTGGCCCTAAGAATATGTTTCTTTTTACTGCTTCAATAGTTTGGAGTTTGTTAGTTCCTAGACAAAACTTCCTTTATCGTTGGCTTGAGGTGTGCTTATTTCAGTTCATTCTAGCAATGCTAATAATTAGTATACCTGGATTTGGGACAGGAGGTTGAGGGAAGAGAATGAAGGAAGAAAGGTCACTTATCAGATGTTTCTTGAAGAACAACATAACTGAAAGAAGATATTGGAATATCCAGTTAATTCTCTATCACGGTGTTTGCACTGACTTGTAAGTTGTACTAATTCAGCATAGATTTACTGGACAAAAACATTTGAAGCTGCAAAATTCAGCATCTTTTAATTTTGCTAATAATGCCTGCCACTAGAGAGCAGCAAGAGAACGCCCTTCCTCCAGCAAAAGGGGAAGGAAGAATGATTAAAGCTTAAACTATACTCTGACTCAAGGGGAAATTCTTAATATTTTCCATGCTCTATGGCATTGCAAAGGATTAAATTTTTACATAGACCTATAATTGCTGTATTTTTGCATTAAAAGTTAGTAGCTTAAAGAGCACTTTCAGAGGGTTGGCTTTGTCCTAGGGGTCTTGCTGGCCTCTCCTCAGCATATTTTAGCCACAACGATGGCATGTGTTTTGCTTTCCCTTCAGAATTTTCCCTTCAAAATATGTTTTGCTTGTTCCAGAGCCAAGAGTAGAAAAATATTGTTGGGCCTGAAAAGCTTATAAATTGAAATACATAGAATGGGAAGACTTCTGGCTACTGCTGTTCAGAGTAAACATTTCCCCCACAACGACCTTTCAGGAGTTCAGGGTTTGCTGCTGGTAAGCACCGCATTGCACCCCAGAAATTCCTCGCATGGGAGTACATTCCATGCTGTGCTTTGGGGAGGCAGGGGTAGGAGCCAGGGGCAAGTCCTGTAGGAGCTGAAATCTCAATAGCAGAGGGGGTTGAACCGCGTGCTGAGACGCTGCTGCTGCTGCTTATTGTGCCAGACTCCATCTTCCCACCAGAGACGAGAGCTGTGGGTTTGGGCCTGACCCTCGCCTGTGTTCCCACCCATGCCGCTGACCCGCTCTCATCCATCTCGTCTCTCTGGCCGGCTCTTCCAGGGCTGCCCCCGACCCCACCTCCCGTCTGGCACGTTAACTCAGCTTTGGCTTCTCATTTTCAAGTATCGATTCAGCTTGCCCCTCCTGGCACTGAGATGATGCTGCTGTGCTAACGGGGAGAAAAATCCCCCCCCTGTTGCTGCTGGAAGGGGTCTGGGGCTGGCCAGACCACCTGGGAAGGAGGGATTGACTAAGGGTGGAGGCAGAGAGGTGTGACAGGGTGGGAATGAGGGTCCTGCGCACAGCCCTGGGGCAGGGCGGTGCTGCTTCTCAGCCTGTGCAGAAGCAGTCTCTGTGGGGCTGTCCTGGACTGAAGGCAGAGCTCCTTCCACTTTGCAGGCTGCTTTTTCCCCCTCTAATCGTATCTTGGGCTAACTCCTAGCAGTTACAGCTGAGAGTCGGAATTGGTGATGTTGGGTTTTGGCTTTGCATGAGATGCAAAAGTGGCTGCACCCTGGTAGGGCATCAGGGTTTTCATCTGAGTTAGGCAGCTGGAATAACTACATGTCTCTGTGCCTCAGTTTCCCTTACCCGCAGGAGGGACAGGAGGAGTAAAGCCTTTTGGATCTGAGCTCCTGATAGACTGCACCGCGGGAGCCTTGATGAGGAGTGCTGCTAAGTATGCAATATTACCTGCTGAGTTTGCAGAGAGAATGAGCTCTTAGTAACCTAAATGATAGTGAAGAAATTAAAAAAGAACTTACAAGCAGAGGAAGGAAGGACGGACCTTGGGTCCATGTTAAAGGTTAACATTGCAGACACGTTTATAATCATAGCTTTCACCACCACACGGCTCCTCGGGGGCTCAAGGCAGTCACTGAATTATGTTTTCTTTTCCTTTTTTTTTCCTTTTTGCCAAGAGACTGAAAGGAGGAGAGAAAAAAAACTATTTGTTTGTCTAGTCTAATTTAATTTATGTTATTTATCAAATAGACAGGTTATTTGGGAAACTAGATGGACCCAGGCTAAAATCATCTGTATTTCCAACATGTGAAAAATTATGTCAGAGTGGACACATGAAAAGAAGCGTGCTGTATGTTTTGTGCGCGCTTATCACACGAGCTTCTGCGCCTCATCTGTCCTGGACCTTTAATCAGTTGTCCCAGACCCAATATGAGGGTTAAAGAACAAAAAGACCCCCAGGCATCCACGCAAGTGCGGACGGGGGGAGTGTCTTCGAGAGCAGCCATGTCACAATTATTTACCCTCTCTGGCTTTCAACCCGCTCGTTAGCTGGTGCATCCTTTCTCCGGGAGTGATGAATGGGGCGCATTTTTGGGCCCATGAAAATGTCTTTAGCATGCGCTTGGTTTTGGAACGGAGCAGCTGGTGTTTTCAGTATCTGTTTCTCTTCCTTTGGGTTCTCCATTATTGGAAAAGGCAACAGAACTCCGAGGGCAGTGCAATAGGCAGGAATGGCTATAGTCTAACTGAAATGGAGTAGATAATTCAAGAAATACAGAAATAAAAGGTAAGAATTTAGTAAAAGAAAACAAGAGCTCTCTATTACTAACAGGCACGTGCTTTCCTCGCTAAGAAGGAAAAGATAACGGTGGTGGTGGGGGAAACCCACCCTGCAGGACTGATGATGCAAAGGTGTTGCCTTGGGCAGGTGGGAGGGAGCCAGCGGTGGCAGAGCCGGCAGGGAGGACGGCCGGCTAGGCTCAGTGCAGGGTCATCCTCCTCGCCCCGTCCCTGTGGCCATTGCTCCTGCTGCATTAACCTGCCAGGGCAGAGCTTGGGGCTGCCGCATCCATCTCGGCCAGCACCGGCGTCCTGGTGAAGTTCCTCCTGCGAGAGACCAGCCCTAGCGCACCTCGGGTGCCCGCGCTTAATTAATGATCTGAAATCAAATGGGAAATCGAAACTTGGCAAAGACCTTCCCTCCCTGGGACCCGCCGGGCAGCTGTGAGGGGCCGTGCACGGGTGGGAGGCCCAGACTGCTGATTATTACCAAGAGCTGAGCCTTAAGCAGCCCCCCCTCACCCGACTTCCCTGCGCCCCGGGGCAGGAGCCCGGCAGCCGGGAGCAGAGCCGTGGGGACTCCTGGCTGAAAGGAGTCCATCGGAGCTTGTGACATGGAAAATAGCTCTGTCTGAGACTTGCAGCGGGGCTGGGTTTGTTGGGTGACCTATAAAGCAAAAGTTTCATTCTATATTAACTATTAGTCATTAATATTAATTATAACATTGTGTGTGCTCTGTGTGGACAGATGTTCAGTCCTTGGGGGTTATTATTTTCTCTTGTATCATCCAGAAGCCCAATTTATGGCTAACTCCAGCTATGCTTCTCCAGGCAGCAGAGATCTAAACCAGCTGTAATTAAAGAAAATGACATAAAAGATTGCAGTGCAGGGGGGAGGGGTGAGAAGCAAATCTTACAGCTTTGTAAGAGATTAATTTTATTTTTAGCTAATATTTTTTTCTCTGTTCCTCAAGGCTGTTTTCATGCAACATGCTCTGTGCTGCTTCCCTTACAGTGGCCCATTGATTTTCAATATTTGATGATGTTCGTGCACGCGGTGATGGAGGATCAGGATCCGAGAGGCACGTTCCCTTTGGAGGGCAAGACGTGCACGCGTTCACGTGCATCCTCACGCCCGCCCAGCACCCCAAAAGCCACCTGGCAGCATCCAAGCCCTCACCTCTGCCACGGGGGGGATGCTACACAGAGCCCGGACGTCCCACTGCACCCTGGCACGGCTGGTTGTGGCCGCCGTGCCGGGCCGTGCCCAGCCCCAAGGTCCTGGCTGGAGGGCGGCACGGGCCAGCGCGGCAGCATCTTTCTGCCTAATTTCCAGCCCCCACGGTTCGTGGAGACTGGAAGCATAATTAACCGCCGAGGTGCTAATGCCACCTCCCCGGCTGCTCAGGATATGCAGAGGTGGTATTTCCACATTCCTATTTTACGCGAAGCCTGGAGGAGGGCTTTGAAACCCCCCAACCTTTCGCAGTGAAAGATTAGAAAAAATGGCTTTTCATTCCTCCCTCCTGCTCCCCAGCCCA
>NW_008825115.1:1554259-1555795 GCF_000699105.1 Pygoscelis adeliae
GCCCCGTCCCATCCCCTTCTGCTGGAAAGGGAAAAGAAAAGGAAGGAAGAAAAGATTAGATGGGGTCAACGTAGTTGGCAAAGACCCCCAAACATCTGCAGGGGGCAAAAGCAGGGCTGGAGGAGCTGGATTTGATACTCATCAGCCAGCACCAAGGCCCCAAACCTATTGAAGTCTGGAGGGGTTGGGATTTGTCCATGCGCTGGCTGGGTCTTGTCCGTGGCTCCTGCGAAAAGCCTGTGAGCGACACCGCCGGTGTCTCCAGCTTGAATGGAAACTGGAGATGTCAAAACAAACCCCATCGCGGTCCTGGTGATTATCCCTCTCCGGCAAGACCTCGAGAAACCGTCAGGCATCAAAGAAGGGCACAGCAGGGATGCGCCGGGGTTGGCACAGCCGAGGCTGGTGCCTTGTGGGCTGGTGGGTGAGCTGGGGCGAGCCGGGCACCAGATCTGCTCTGTAAAGCAGCAGCTTTGTCCCTAGAGCTGTGCCCCGGGGAATTTTTAATTCAGTGCGGGAACTCGACAGCAAGATTCACACCCAAATTTTGCTGGGCGCGCTGGCGTTGCCCGACCATCCACAGCAGGGGCTCAGCTCCAGCGTGCAGCTGCAGTGTCAGTGGAGCTCCCGGAGCCCATGGCTGCCTGTCCCTGCTGCCAGACACTGGCAAGGACGGCGAGTGGAGGGGGTGTGTGTCCCCATGCCCCCCCCCGGGGCACCAAACTGCCTCCCCCGGCGCTCGTTACAGTTTTGCCCCCAGGGGGCTGCCTGGGGCCGCTAATGAGGGCATGGGGCTGATGCGGTGCCACCGCCCCAGGGTGCCGGTGTGAACCCCAGCGATGGGGGACAAGCAGGAGGGGACATCGCTCCCCGCTCTGCCCCGGCCCCACGGCCCCCCAGGCTCCAGGGGTCGAGGCCGGCAGAGCCGGTGTCACCGGGAGCTGCACACGCATCCTGCGAGGGGAAGAGCACCACTCCCAACATCTGCTTGGCGTTTGTTTGTCTTTCATTCCCATTCCTACCCTGCCTCCCCTCTCCTCTTTCATCCTTCCATCTGTACGGGCCTAAAAATAGGGATGTAGCCTGACTTGATCTGCTCCTTGTCAGTCCTTTGTGACTGCAGTGAGATCCCGATTGGGGCGAGGAGGGGACGGGACCCGCTGGTGTCCCTCCGGTGTCGCTTTCCTGCTGCAGAGCGGTGATGCCGAGTGGCCCTGCCGGGGTCCCTGCACCCCCTGATTTTTGCTCCACATGAGCGAACAGACGGGCACTGTTCCCTGCTCCGAGCCCTGGCCCTGCACACCCAGCCGCTGCGGCGGGGGCCCCCGCATCCCGCCAGGAAGGAGACCGGCTGCGCCGGGGGCCGGCCGCTCTCCTCCCCCATCCCCGCCCCGTTTCCCACGCCGGGCCCTGGCTTTGTCCGGGCGCCTCTCCTCATTTCAGGCCATTCATTTCAGATCTGCTTTGAGTTTGCTCCCCCCTGGTCCCTGCCCCATGAAGGCTTCTCTTGTTCAGCGGTGGGCGCAGCTGGGGGGA
>NW_008825115.1:1557325-1558496 GCF_000699105.1 Pygoscelis adeliae
GGGGCAGGAGCCCCTCTCCCACCACCGTCCCTCCCGCGTGAAGGGACTGAGACCCCATTACCCCGTCATTAACTAACCTCCTGTCGTTGTCAGCCAGGGCCTCCCCGGTACCCCTGTGTGTGAAGCGCGAGCTAAAATTATATCACTTTAACAAGATTAATTGAGCACAGCAAAGAATGGCACAAGCTAAATTAATTCACCGAGAGTGAGGCGGGGGCTTCCCTTTCCACCAGGAGCAATTTCCACATAATCAATTAGATGATGTTCCAACAGATATCCCCGTTGGGGAACGCGCCTGCTCTCCCCACGCGGTGTGAATATTCATAACGGCTACACTTTAAGAGTAAATACAGTAGAAATCCCCCCATCTCCCCCTGCAAGCCCCCGTGGGGTTTGCCCAGGAGGGACCAGCACTGGGGCAGCCAGTGGGAATGGGATGCTGCATCCCACCAGGCATGGGGACAGGGATGGGGATGGGAATGGGATGGGGATGGGGATGGGGATGGGGATGGGGATGGCGATGGCGATGGGGATGGGGATGGCGATGGCGATGGGGGTGGGGATGCTGTGGCGATGCTGCTGCTGCCGGCCACACGCCAGCGGAGATCCCTGTTGAGGAGCAATTGCAAACCACGCTGGTCCCATTGCAAACTGCGTGGGGCGAGGTGGCCGCAGCCCGTCGGACACTGCCGCCAGTCCCCGGGTGCTGGAGCGGTGGTGCGGGGAGCTGCGAGGGACGCATGCGCCGTCGGCGGGTGCTCCCTTCACCCCGCTGCGTTTGTCTTGTCTGCTCCCGAAAAACGGAAATTAAAATGTTTTTATAGTTATCAATTACACACTCCGACTTTTCCTGGTGCCTAGTGTGAGCTTTATGATAGAACAAGTTTAAAAGTGTTTTACTGCACCCTCCAGCCCTATGGAAATTGTAATTACGAGGCTGAAAAGGCTGGTTAAGCAGAGGAGGCGATTTTCCCCAGTGGGCAGAACACTCCCCCCATGGACGCGTCTCTCAACTCCAGGACGGCCTGAACGATAATTTTCCCTCGATACGAGCTGGGACACGGGTGCCTGGTGCCCCGGGATGTCCCTGTGCCTGGCAGCACCACGGCTCTTTCCAGCGTGTCCCTGGAAGCGCACGTGGCTTTGCCCTTCGCACAGGCGGCGCAGCCGG
>NW_008825115.1:1558911-1562161 GCF_000699105.1 Pygoscelis adeliae
CCGCCGGGGCCCCGGAGGGCCCGGCCACGGCCAGGATTAGCACCAAAAAACAGCGGCTGCTGCCCGCCCGCTCACGCCATCCCTGCGGAAAAGTGCTCCTCTTCCCAAATGCCGGCAGGATTTTGGTCTTCCCTCTTGCTTTTCATCCCTCTACCTTTTCTTATGGCTTAGGGAAATGTAAACCCCTCACCCTGCCATGGAAAAGGAAGAAAGGGGAAGGAAAATGAGCCCAACCCTGGAATTCCAGCATTTCTGTTTTTATTAAAAAGTGGAGGATGTCAAGCATAAGGAAAACGTCCTTTTTGGTTCAAAAGGCGCCTTCTGCCGCAAAGGCCTTTCCTGCCGGGGGGAACCCGGCCAGCACCAGCACACACCGAGCGACTCCCCGTGCCACACCGGGGCTGGCACCCTAACTGCCTGCTGCCTCCGACGGGCCGTCACCGCCATCCCCGGCGATGGCACGGCAGGGGCCGGGGGGGCGGGGCAGCCCATCGCGGCCTGTGCTGGCCAGATCAACACTCTGCGTGCAGAGCCCGTGTGCCGCCGTCCCACCTGGCTGCAACGTGGATAGTCGTTTAATTGTACACTCCGAATTTTAATTTTTTCAGCCAGTTTTGCTCTGATTGAATTTTAACAGATGTTTTGACTTGTTATAGGTGAAGGGGAAGCTGAGAAAAAAAAAAAACCAAAGTGTTTTTTTATTAGAGCTTGTTCAAAGTTCTCCAGTGGAGCAGTTTCCACATCAGAAAATTCTGACTATGTGCAATCAAATGTTTAATTTCCACAAACGCAATATAAGATGATTCCTTCAGGTTAGGATCTGTTACAGTTATT
This sequence comes from Pygoscelis adeliae, assembly GCF_000699105.1. NCBI lineage: Eukaryota > Metazoa > Chordata > Aves > Sphenisciformes > Spheniscidae > Pygoscelis > Pygoscelis adeliae. Next base: position 1,559,746 of record NW_008825115.1, read on the forward strand.
AATCAAAGCAGGGCAGCTGAAACGAAACCTTTTATCGAATATTGTGACAAAGGGATAAATTAAAGCATTTATGGAATGTATCAGATTTGTGTCCAAGACTGAAATTTCAAAATCCTGAAGTTTTCTGCATTATGAAGTCCAAATGTTGAGCCTTTCTGTTTCAGGACAAGTATGCAGCAGCTGGGGAGTGCAGGGAGCCGCGCTGCCGTGACCGTTTCATCTGCAGGGAGGGAGGGGAAGGCCCCATTGCTGCCGAGAGCTCTGCGCTGCAGGATGTGGTGGCCGGGGACCAGCACGGGACTCGGTGCGGCCCCGAGTGCTGGCACGGACTGTTCGCAGCATAGGTCCCGTTACACCAGCCCTTCCTAATTAACTACACCAGCCCTTCCTACGGGGAGCCTTACTGCAGGGGCTTGTTTTGCTTGAAACGCTTGGGTTTTGCTGAGGGCAACAGCACGGCCATTCCCACCCACATGCTGAGCAGCAGAGCGGAGGGTGCACGGATCCACGCGGCCCGCGGAGCCACACCGGACCCCGGGACCAGCACCCAGCATCGCCCCGGCTCGGCGGAGGCTCGGTGCGCTCTGCAGGCACACAAGGCTTTGTGCAGCCCCCCCTCCCCCAGCCGCTCATGGCCCTGCAAGGGTGACCTGTGCTTTTCCAAACTTCCCGCATGTTCAGACCGTAATCCGCAGGCATTTCTGCCTTTATTATATCATTTGCAAGCTGGGAGCCCCCTGCCCGGAGTACCTCCATTTCACAGGCTGCGAGAAGCCGATGGCCGGGTCTGGCGTGGGCAGGAGACAGCCCGGGGACACACGGTGCTTGGGCAGGAGCTGGGGATCTCATGCTCAGAGGCTGGTGAGTGCCCAGCCGCAGATATCAAATGATGGAAAGATTTCATTTAGCCCTGCTGCCCCGGCACAGCCGATGGACAGCGATCAAAGAAAAAAAATACACATAAATGTATGCAGAGATTTTCATCCCCAAATCCTCATGGACAGACAAATCCATCCGCTGGTGAACTTCGGTTGTAGCCAGACTCGGAGAGCCCCTGGGCTGGGCTCGGGATGCGGCCCAGGGCCAGAGCAGATGCAGGGACCCTGAGGCAGGGACCCGTCCTGCGGCGCAGGGAGGTGACGCCGAGGGGCAAAGCCGCCCAGAGCCACCGGCCGAGGCGGCGAGCACCGGTCCCTCCCCCTTCCTCTCCATTTCCCAAACAATTTCCTAATCAGGCCTTTCTGTCTGGAGTTTATTAGTGATTCACAGGCCAAGAGGAAATGGTGATTTTCGGGTCCTGGTCTGATGGAAGGGGTGGAGCTGGCGTCAATATTCCCCTTCTGTAGCTCAGCAGTGGATAAACTCCAGAGGAAACGTCTGCGAGATGCCAGCTTCGTTCTCTTGGCAGAGCACATCTCCCTGAACCGAGATAAACCCTTTTTTGGGAGTTAGGAGAGCAAAGAGGAAGCCCGACACGGGCCGTTTGGCGATAGGGGTCTCTCCCACCGCCGGGTCATGGGGCTGTGTGTCCCGGGGGGCAGAGCTGGGTCCCCATCACCGATGGCTTGTCCCTCCGGCGGGAGGTTCACACCTCCGCTGGGCTCCCTGGCCCCGTGGCCCCTTCCTCCGCCGCCTCCTCCTCCTCTCCGTGGTATCCTGGAGCATCCCAAGGGCTGATCCTTGGGGCTGGGAGCTGCTGGGGAGAGCAGGCTCTGACCTCCAGTCCCACGGAAACGGTCTGGCCTCCGCGGGATTCCCAGCTCCTCTGAAATCCAATCTGGCTGCGGATTCCTGGCATTTTTCACCAAATACAGTGCCTCTGTAACTGCCTTTGATTCTGATTGAAATATAATTTGTTTTACAGGTAGATGGCAGGCAGCGGGGACCAGCCCGGGTGCTGGTGCTGGGGCTGCAGGGCAGGGGAGCAGGGCTTGCCCAGATCCAGCCCCCTCTGCCCCCTTCCCCTGCCTTTGAGTGGTGTTTTCCCCAGAAAACCCCGTGGGAAATGCAGACGATGGGGTGCTGCGTGTGAGAGCACCACAGGACAGGGATGGGGATGGAGACGGGGATGGGGACAGGCATGGAGATGGGGACAGGGATGAAGATGGAGCAGGGCCAGGGACGGAGCCAGGCTGGCAGCGATGCTCAGCTCCCGCTGCCCCCCTCGGAGGCTGGTGGCTTTGCCGGCCCCTCCCCGGAGAGGAGCGCCAGCACTCGCACAGCCTGGGGTTGCTTTTCTTTCCCTCAGCCTACAAAAATGACCAGGATCTATGAAAATAAGAGCATTGTTTTTAAATTTTGTGAGGCCAAGAGGACAAGCCCTTTATAGCAGCCTCCTCCTCCTCCCTCCATCGGCAGGACCCGCCAGCGCTCCTGATGTTAGGCTTTGCAGCCCCAACCCGCAGTCACGGGGCAG
>NW_008825115.1:1562730-1563288 GCF_000699105.1 Pygoscelis adeliae
TCTCAGCACCGGGGTCCTGGGCTGAGCCCGCTGGTGGGACGGTGGCTCCTGGGTGACCTGTGTCCTGGGCAGGCTGGTGCCTGGGTACTATTGGCCATGAAGGTGCCTGGCCGAGCCCATCCCAGCATCGCTGCGTGGCCGAGCATGGCCCCACCATGGCCATCGCCCCCGGCGTGCACAGCCAGGCCGGTGCCCCGAGCAGGGCTGGGCGGGAGATGGGAACCGATGGGAGCCCGGGGAGGGGAAGAATGTGGAAATTTCCCAAAAAACATGTTTCATTTCCTTCTAGCGCTGCAGCCTCCAGCCCACACGCCTCCCCCTGCACGCAGCCTCCCCACGTACCAGCGCTCGCTTGCTCTCCCAGCCCAAGCGCTGGTGTGCACACAGTGGGCGTGCAGTGGGCGTGCAGTGCACGCGTGTGGGCATGCAGCGGGTGCGCGTGAGCATGCATTGCACATGCACACTGGTCAGAGGTGCTGCAGGCAGAACCTGGGGAGCAGCAACGCCGGCACTCGCCTGCTCCTGCACCCTGCAGCTGCCCAGCAAGGCCGTGGGGTC
>NW_008825115.1:1563337-1565685 GCF_000699105.1 Pygoscelis adeliae
CCTGCCCGCGGGGCGGGCGGAGGCAGCCCCTGCCTGACGCCGAAGGCTCTTTCCCCTCCCTCTGCCGTCCCGGTCCCCGCTGGCGGGGCTGGACACGGCTGTGCATGGGGCTGTCCCCCTGCGGGCGCTGCAGCCCCTAACCCATCCCGCACCGGGCGGCTTTCAGCTCCCCAGTGCCTCCTTCCTGGCAGAGAGGTCGGGCACCCGCCGCCACGTCCGCAACACGGGGCCGACGTCATGCGGGCACGGAGCCGAGCTCGAGGGCTCCTTCTGGGACCAATTTTGTTCAAAGCCCGTGGCACGTTGCATCGGTTAGTGGGACGCACGGCAGATGAGAAGCAGACGGCAGCCTGCCCTGTGCACGGGGCGAGTGCGGGGAGCGGGGAGCCGGGCGCTGGGTTTGCAGGATGATTTCCGCCATGGCCAGTGCTGGGCTCCCGTCTCCGGTGTCTCCCTGCAGCAGTGCCGGGTCTCTGCTGGTGCAAGGTCCCAGCTGTCATGGAAGTCCCCTGGGTGCAAGGGGGGTCCCACAGCCAGGGCAGACGCTGAGCCCAGGGGAAGGGTGCTGCATCCAGGGTGCCGGGGACCTGCTTTGGTAGAGAAATCTGGTGCGAGTGCCTTCTGGAGTGGCTCCGGGGGGGCACCCCCGCACCCTTCTCCCCTCTGAGCCCTGAGGTGTGCTTATCTCGCCCAGGACGCCCAGCTCTGAAACTCCAGAGCATCAGGTCCTGTGCTCAGTCTTCTTAAATGATTTTTAATTTCCTGGAGGGAGAGCTTTTAATTTATTTCTGGATTGAAGTGGGGGAAGGGGAGGGGAAGATGACTCTGAAATCCATCACTAAGACCCCTCCACCTCCAAACCCTCCCTTTCCCCCTGCCCCTGAAGGGATCAGCCCAGCCCTCCCTATATCCCCATGTCCTCTCTCTCCTGCGCCCCGAGCTGGGGTTCCCCGCAGCTGTCCCCGCTGACAGCGTCCTTGGGGCGAGGGGCAGCTGGGGCTGAGGGGACGGCTGGCTCACAGGGAAATGGAGCTGTTTTAATGGCAAGCAGCAAATCCCTCTGGTCTCCATCAGATACAGATAATCCCAGGGCTGGAGGTGCTGGGCTGAACCTGAGCTGCACCAGTGCAAAACCAACCCCAGCGAGACAGACCCCTGCAACCGCTGCTCCCGGCCCCCTCTGTGAACCCGGCACCGACCCGGCTCCCACCATGGCCGGCATTTGGGGGAGGAACCCCCCAAACGCGGGGGAGGTTCCCGCCCGTGCCAGCGGAGCCGGAGCCAACGCAGCAGGTTTGCAGCAGGCTCCGGCACGTCCACACCCACCAGCCCCGCGGGAATTCCTGGGGTGGGGACGAGTAAAGCCGAGAGAGGAGCAAACCCCGCTCCTGCCCCGCGAGCCAAACTTCAGCTGAACTTGTAGTTTTCTTTTGCTTATTGAGTCCAAAGCGGTGATGAAAAAGGCCTGTTTCAGATGTGCCTCCTCTCAGTAAACCGGAGGAGAAGGTCCCCGAACGGATGAAACTTTCCTCCCTGCTCTCGGTGACGAATTGAATTTATTTTGAGTTCAGGCCCCGAATGGAAGCAAAACACAAACCAGCACTAACAAGCACTCAGCTCAAGGCAGAGCAGAGCAGAGCTGAGCCCATTGTTTGCCCAAACTCTTTTTTCTTTCCTGCCCATTCACAGACACATCTGAGTCGGTTTCTGCCTTTCCTGTGTGACGGGAAGGTTTTGTTTCTTTAATCTCAGGCTTTCCAAGGAGGAGTGCTGCAGCCCAAGTGCCCCAGTTACAGCTCTCGGCCCTACCCCACCAATTTCTCCTCGATGGAGGTGTCGAAGCCTTTGGGACTGGAGCAGCCCAGAGCAGGGGAGGCCGCCTAGGGGCCTGTCAGGCAGCTGGGAAGTTAGAAGAACTTATTTGTCACTTATTAGCGTTATTCCACTGCTCCGAACCCTTGCAATGTCATGGGGGAACATCTGCTCTCGACGTTTCTCCCCCACGTCCCACCTCCAACAGTCCAGGGCTTCGGAGGGGACCTTTGTCCACCCTGAAAGCAGCTTCATCCCCTCCTCCTCTTCCTCTGGGGTGCGTGGGAGGTGCCGAGCCCTTGGTGAGGCTTACTTTGGTCAGGGTGGGCTTGGGCTGCAGAGCCCTCGGGGTGGCGGCGCTGTGCTCATGCCACGTCTATCCCAGGGCTACCACGGGACGCTAGCGAAGGCCACGTCAGGTGGACGCAGCAGGAGATGACACCATCGCCGCCTCAGGGCAGCTCTGTGGTTAACGGGGGGTCTGTGGCACCCCAGCTTCCCCCGCCCCAGCTCCCAGCCCCAGGCCCCCGGCCCCG
>NW_008825115.1:1567152-1567865 GCF_000699105.1 Pygoscelis adeliae
CTTCCCGGCTGCGGGCTGGGCCCCCGTTACTGCCGCAGCCCGTGCCCCACGCCCCAAGCTGGGCACGCTGCACCCCAGACCCGTCCTGCCTCTGTGCTGCTTTCCAGGGGTGAAACCGGGATACTCGGTGGGTTTTCCTTCATGTGATTCTTGTGAGCATGTCCTTGCTGGGAGAGAGCTCAGGGATCGGCTCTCACTGCTCATGACCCTGCAAGAAATGCTGGGTTAACCTTTCCTTTTCTGGTCCTGTCTGCTCCCAGTCCGGCAGAGAAGGAAGCAGCCCAGCGGGGTTACTGGTTTGGGCGCTGGCGGAGACCAGACCCGACCCACAGCCCAACCCAGGGGAGACAGCAGAGTTTGTGCAGAGGAGCCCAGGCAGTCTCACCTGCTTAAATAAATCTTATTGCTGTTCGAAAAGCAGCTCCTTCCAAGCAAACCTCTAACCAGCACTGAATTAATTGCATCTACCACAAGCACAAACGCTGCTGGAGCAGAGCGTGCCGGCCGTGTGCCTGCGGCCTGCAGTGCCCTCCGACAGTCACCGAAGGGAAGCCATGAAAGTGTGATTTTGGGCTGGAGCTCACGGGGAGGAGAGATGGGTGGGGGGTGCCTGCCCCGAGCTTCAGCATCGGGTGAGAAGTTGCCCCTGGACGATGTTGCCTGGGGACACACTGAGAGCAGCGACCAAACGCCGGGAAAGGATGAGCCCTTCT
>NW_008825115.1:1568917-1573132 GCF_000699105.1 Pygoscelis adeliae
GCCCCGGTGTGCTCTCCCGCCCCGGCCACCCCCAGCCCCTGAGGTGCCGCCGGCGCTGCCCGGTCTCAGCCCTCGCCCTCCCAGCCAGCGCAGGGTGGGCTGGCGGCGTCTCCGTGCCACATGCCGGTGCAGAGCACTCGCCGGGCACCTGGGTGCCCACCCTGTCCTTCCCATCTCTCTCTAACGTAACTGAGAGTCCCCGAAGCATTCATCTCAATTTTCCCTCTGCATGGAAGTTAATTTTCTTCTGCACCGTGTCCTGCCGGTCTGGGGACCGTGGGGCGTCGGGCTGGGTAGACCCCAGGACCTTGGGGTTTGCTGAGCCCGGGGTGATGAGGCTCATCTTTTAAATCTAATTTACGGTCCTTTGTATGAGCCCGGCTGAGCCGCGCGTGTGCTGGGACGGGCCCTGCAGTGAACCCCCCCGGCGGGGAGCTGCCTGGCAGCGAGGGCCTTAGGGCAGCGAAGCTTTTAAACGTGCCTGGGCAAAGCACTTCAGCGCGTGCTCGGGCACAAGCACGAGCCCACCTCATCCCCCGCATCACACCCGCACCGGCGTGCCCGTACGGAAACAACTCAGCCACCGTTAAACATTGCTCGTGCTTTCGGTGCGAGCAAGGTGTCCGGAGCTGTTCCGCGGGACTTGCCCCGGTGCACTGCCTAATGAAGCACGTGTAAAAGCTTTGCAGATAAGATCTAAACTCATGCAGAGAGACGAGGGAGAGAGAGGAAGAAAAAATCATTCTGAAAAGTGACCTCAGAATGCTTAAAAATAAATTTAAGTGTCAACTGATTCAAATCCAATATTATTTTTTTTAGATTCAGTGTTAGAGAAGAGTTAATTTAGATTTTTCCTTACAGCCAGTGTGCGTATATGCACATCTGTCTGTCGCAGGAGATGCTTTAACACGGTGCATGATCAGGAAGCTGCTTGCAAAGTTGTGCTGTTGGTGTTTATATTAATTTATCATTTGAAAGCAAAGAGAATATTTTTTTCTAATCTACATTTTATCCAGTGAGGACTGCATACAGAATACAAAGAACAGTCGTCTTAAATAGAGATTAAAAAGGAGGTGCTGTGTGTGTTTGCTGTATTTTGCTAAGTGTTAATATGGCATCTATTCTATTTAAGTTGCTGATGTGGAAGGAGCGGCAGCAGGGCGGTTTTGCTGTAAGCCAAGGGCTCAGCCGGGAGGGGACCGCGCTCCCCATCCTGCCTGGAGTTGCTGTGCAAAGCCAGGCATTAATTTAGTTTCTCGTCTGCAAAAGGAGGGTGATGAGAGATTTCAGAGTTGCTGTATCCCTCCAGCCAAACTTCTTCCTGCCATCAGAGGAGCGGAGCCGAGAGGCAGCCACGACTTCGCCGGGACCCTGTGCTGGTGCCGGGGCGCAGCGCCCGGGCGGCGGGACTCACAGCGGGCAGCCTGGGCAGAGCCCGGCTTCCACCGACCGCTAGATGCTACCGCACTACAAATAAATAACCGTGGCCGAGCCCGCCAGTGACCCGCAGGGCCAGGGGCCGCACCGAGCCCCCTCCTGTCCCACACTGGGGCACAGCCGGGCTCTGCTCCCGCCCGGGGCTGCTGCCGCTGATAGGTAAAGTGAGGAGATCCGCAAAACTCTGCTTCTGAAAAGGACGTTTTGGTGGTGAAGGGCACACTCGGCTCAAAGCGACCTGTGCCGGCCTCTGCACCCGGCGCTGGGGGCCGGAGGAGTCCGGCAGCATCCCTGCAAGGCTCGCGCTGCTCTCGCTGCCTCGCCGCCCTCCTGCTCGCTTGTGTCCAGCGCCTGCTGCCTGTGTCATATCCCAGACGTGTGATCGTGGGCATGTTGCACACCTTAATAAAAGCCTTGGAGGTGAAAGAGCCGAGCCCTGGGTGGATTTGTTCCTTTATTTCCCTTCAGAAGCCTGCTGGGCGTGCAGCAGGTACACTCTGGGAGCGGCCGCCCCGTGCTTGCTGCAGGGTGCTGGAGCTCACGGAGCGTGAGCTCGTGGGAGCGCGGGTGAGCGGCAGGTCGAAGGCACCGGTCCTGGCACCCTCCTCCCATCCCTGCATCCCTGGGCACGCTCCAGCCGGCGATGTGCTGTACCAACACCGGCAGTTAATTCATGCTCAATTTAAAAGCCTTTTTGCTTCTAAAAACTCAAGTGTGACACCACTCCTGTCTCACCCCGTGGCCACGGGGCGGCGGGTGGCGGGGAGCTGGCGTTGGCATGCAGCACGGGTGTAGGATTTACCCTCTGCCCTGGGAGAGCCTGGCTTGAACCGGGGGGACCAGATTCCCCGGGCACCTGACCGCCCTGCCCCGCGGCCCCGGCTAATCGGGAGGGATGGGGAGGCAGCTCCGGGCAGATGGAGATGGCAGATAAAAACACCTGAGTATTGACCCAAAGGTGACTTTGCCTCAGGCCTCGCAGAGATTAACTAGAGATGAAAAACCAAAGCTGTAGCAGGCCTTTGAACCTTCCTTCACCTTTTTTTCCCCCCCCCTCTTTCCTGCTTCTCCTTTACAGCCTCTGAATCTGTGGGAATTCAGGGATGCAATAGCCCCTTTTACAGGGGGGCTGGGTTAGCAATTCAGGAAGGGCAGAGCGGCTGCATTTTTCTATCCTTACACGTGCCCTGCAGCCAGGGCCACGAGGAGGTTTGTCCCCAGCCCTCGGCCGGTTCGTTAAGACGTGTGTGTGCTCGGCTTTAAGGCCTGTTTTCCACCTCGGCTGCTGCCCGCGGAGCGCACGCTCCGGCAGGTTTAGGGGAACATGAGATCTCGGGCCGCCCGCGCTCCCAGCCCTGCAGAGAGACCCAGTGATTCTCTGTTTATCTTGGTCGAATGCTTTACACAAATAATTATTTCCAAGGTAAATATTGTGAAAATCCAGATTATTTGCTCAAGAAATGAAAGAATAACTGCGGGAGCACATCAAAGTGGCGGATCTGCTCTGCAAGCAAGAGGCTTCCTCCTCGGTTATTGGGAGCCCCGATGCTTATGCCCTGAGAGCTGGTTTGAGATGGCCAGGGCTGATTTGCAAAATCAACTTCAGACAGAGTTTTTTCCACCCCCAGCTCCGGTGCCCAAATGAGATTTGTGAATTAATTAAAAACCCGACCAACTGCAGGGGGAAAAACAACAAAGACACAAAAAGCTGCAAGGCTGAGCCTGTGCCAGCCTGGGGGGAGCCAGGACCCCACTCTGCCCCCCCGGGCACTCGCACGCCCGGAGACTGTAACTCTGCAATCCCCCCCCCAGTGCTCAGCTCCCTCTGCGGGTGCGGATCTGGCCCTGCGCAGGATGGGTGCAACGGGCAGGCACCAGGTCGGGGCTGAGGACAGGGATGTGCCCAAGGACCTCGCCGGGGACGTCTCCATCCTCAGGGACTTCCAAGCCTCAGTAAATAAGGAGCTGGATTCTTAGCTCGCAGATGGATAACGTGGCTCTCGGGGGCTTGGAGGAGCTGCTCCGGCGTCAAAACCTGCCCAGGTCAGTGGGAAGACCCGAGTGATGCCAGCGGGGTCTGGATCAGGCCATTGTGCGGGGCTGGGCAGAAGTGGGGAGCCACGTCGGGGCTGGGGCTCGCACGTGATCGCTTCCCCGGCACGCGGGGGGACACCAGCTATGGACCCCAGGGCATGTGAGCTTGAATTTCCATGCACGGCAGACAGGGCCCTTTGTTTTTAAGGTCTCCTCTGAAAGTTTATTGTTATTATTATATTAAATCCCTGTAACACTGGACTGGTTTTACTGCAAAAGCAAGATTTGGCAAACGTTGCCTTTCTTTGAAAGTTAAAATAATAGCATTAAAAAAAAAAATCAGGTATTTATGAAGCTTTGGAGGGAAATATTTTACCTTGTAATTTGAATCCATTCTAACTCTTTCCAGTATTTTGTGGGCTTAAAAAAAAGTCTTTAAAAATAAAATCGAATGATGTGATAACTGATGCCATGAAAGTACAAAAGAAAATTAATCATCTCGGGCCATTAACATCCAGAGATCCAGACTGGGACACACTTAAAGCATCCCGGGATCCCCTGTTTATTGTGTCTCGGAGACTTCCAGATCTCACATGTTCGGTTTACAGTGGGAAAAGGGCTTTCCTTTGCTCTTGCCTGGCAGGGTGAGCCCAGCCGGGGCCGCTCCCCTCGCCCCAAACGCCGCACCCGGGCAGCACCCAGCGTGGGGGGGGGCTCTGTGTCCCTGCACTGCCCCAGGGTCCC
>NW_008825115.1:1573285-1573867 GCF_000699105.1 Pygoscelis adeliae
GCCTTATCTGTGACGGAGCGGCAGAGACCCTGCAGCCCCCACCAGACGGCCGGGAAGCACCGATGGGGGAGGCAGTGGGGAAAAGGAGGGGGGGGCCGGGTCCAGGGCAGGGATCAGAGGGGACCTGTCCTGCTCCTGCCTGGCGAGCATCACCCATGGGATGCTCAGAGGGGCGGCCTGGAGAGAGCTCTGAGCGCGGGATGCCTTTGCTGGTCTTGCCTCTTAGCAGAGAGATGCTCTTTGCCCAGCCAGGCTTCATTTTCCCGCAGCCCTGGGTAAGTGGCACCGAGCAGTGGGCACCCGAGGGACGGAGGCAGGTCCTGGGGGGCTAGTGTGTGGCCCCAAGCCTTGGTGCATCCCTCCTCTTCCAGCAGCATCCCCTGGGACAGACCCCCCCCGGTCACCGGACCTGTCCCTGCAGCATTTGGGGACTGTCCCAGAGCGACACCAAAGCTGTCCCGTATGCCTGTGCCAGCACTGCCCGGGAGCCATCGCCTTTCCTCCCTCGGCCGGGCGATGAGCCGGCTCCGGCGCCGGGGCCACATCCTGCACCACGCTGGTTGATGCATTCTCGCCCCCCCC
>NW_008825115.1:1574056-1574448 GCF_000699105.1 Pygoscelis adeliae
GTGCGTGGCTGAACCACAATTCACACCATTTTTCAGGGTATTCTCACTCCCTGATATTTTGTATTTAATTTTAAATGCTTTATATTGGCAGTATAAATACAGTCACCTCGGCCTCCTGCTTGAAACGGAACAAAGCAGCGCCGATGCTGAGAGCTCGGGATGGATGGAGACTGCAGGCAGGTTTGGGAAGTATCGGGGTATTCCCCCCACCTGCACTGCCAACATGTCAGGACGCATCGCAAAACCCCGCTGCCCTTCCAGGACGTTTCTAAAAACTCGGGATGCATTAAAACCCGGGCATTGTCCCAGCTCGATCGCGCAGGCTCGCGCAGGCCACGCTGCAGCCGTGCACCCGCACACGTGCACCCGGAGCACCCGCAGCCCCACGCGCT
>NW_008825115.1:1574654-1576183 GCF_000699105.1 Pygoscelis adeliae
GCCTGCCCGCCCGCAGCTGGAGCTGAACCGTGCCGGGACACGACCCTCCCTGGCTCCGGCGCAGCCCCGGCTCGGCGTGCGGGTCCTCCTCTCTCTGATTTGGACGTTTCTTTTTTCCAAAGCTGTTTCCCACTCGTCTTTTCCAGCAGCGGCGGGATGGGCAAGACCCCGAGTGCTCGACTCTGCCACAGTATCTGATGAAAACACAGTTTGAGCCTGCCTTCTTTAATGATTCCCTTTGAAATGTTGTTGCTTCCGCACATCCCCCTTCGGGGTAGAATATTAAGCAAGAGCAACTCGGCTGGAAATTCAGATTGTTTTCGTGTCTGTTTTCATTTACATTTTAATGATAGAGAAATCTTAGAAATCAGGCTATTTGCAGCATGGCTCCTCAAAAGAAAAGGGAAAAAAAATCACCTGCAACCATCTAACCTTTGCCTCCTGCAAACGGCACCAGGAGCTGGGGATCACCAACAACTTTCTGCATGAAAATGCTCTTTGCCCCCTTCTCCTGCCCAGGCAGCAGGGATTTCAGTAGGCAGATATCGGCTCTTGGGCATCGCCGCAGTCGCAGGGGCTTTGCCCAGGTGCAGCACCAAGGCGTGGGCACGCTGGGTGGTTTGGGTGCTGGTGAAGGGGATGTGCTGCGAAGGGGTGAGCAGCCAGGTGCTCTCTGTTCGGTGTGGTTGGGTGCTGGAGCCAAGGGTGCTGGGTGCTGCTCCAGGAGCTCACTGCACCCACAGGAGGAGGGGGAAAGGGGTCCAAGACGTGCCCAGGTCTCATCGCCTGCCTTGGGCAGAGGTCGGGGGGATTTTCCTGCAGGGATCCACCCCGCGACGGCAGAGCCCTATCCTGGGAACCGGCCGCGCTCAGTGCCTCGCCAGCAGCCCATGGCTCTTCGGATGAGGTACAGGGATCCAGGCCTGCCCGAGAAAACAGCTGGGAGTAAAGATCACTAGAAGAGAAGCAATAAACTCTCGGTTATTCTTCTGCCATTGAGGCCAATCAAGCTGCAAAGAGTGCCCCAAGGCCGGTTGTACATCATTATTTCATAGTGCGTTCCCCGTATGATGTAGTGGCTGTCTTGCTGGAGGGAATGCCTTCCTGGTTTTAAGCATCAGCACTGAAATATCTAGAGCCCTGGAACCACCGGTTTGAATCCCAGAAGCCTCGATGCTGTACTTTATTCCTCCAAGGGGATAATAATCCAAGTGCCACGCAAGCTGGCTGTCTATGAGCATTTGATTGAGGGCTTAAAAACAAAGGTTCTGCTTGGATGGCCAAGAAACACCTACCCAGTCCCAGACGGGGCTCGCTGCAAAGGTCTGCTGGCTCCTTTTGTCCGGGACGGGGGAGATCATGCCCCGGGGGGTGCTGCAGGTTAGGATGGGGCCGAGGGCTGCCGAGGATGGGCTCCAGCTCAGCCGTGACACGTGTGGGACCGTGGCATCGCCGCTGCCGCCCTCTGCAGACACGAACCCCTGGGGCTGCAGACCCCGGGGGGAGCCAGGCTCATCCCGGCTGGAAGC
>NW_008825115.1:1576207-1577468 GCF_000699105.1 Pygoscelis adeliae
CCAGGCTCACCCCGGCGGGACGCCGCGGCCCCCCCGGGGATGGCTGCCGAGCTCCCCGCAGGCCTGGGGACGCTGCGTGCCGCTGGAAGCGGAGGAAGGCTCAGGTCAGGGTGGGTGGAGGGAGGCTCCCAGCTTATCTGTGTTTAGATTCAAACCGAAATGCCAGCTCTGAACAACCCCGGCTTGGCTGCGTTCACGGGCTCTATCTGTGTTTTCCATCTTGGAATCTCCATTTTTCTCTATCCTGCCTTAATTTCTCTGCTCTCTGGACATGGCCGGGAGGGAGAAGGCAGCTTCCAGTTCCCAGTCATGGATGGAGGCTGCATTTTGCACTAGAGCAAAACAACAAATAAATGCATTTGGTTTTTTTTAATTCTGTTGAGGGCTCAGATAATTTTATTTTGCCTTCCAAAAGTCTCCTTCCACCCCACGGCTCCAGCTCTGCCCTGCAAGTGGCACCATCTGTATTTTTACATTTGAGTGATGCTGGCGGGAGGAGCGGCTGCCGCCGGTGAGAGGGAGAGCACCGTGCCACCGGGCTGTGCCAGGACGCGAGCAGCGTGGATCCGATAACCACGCGAGCCCTTTCGTCTGCCAAGCTGTGGGAGATTTTATTTCTCAAGCCATCCGAAAACTTTTCAGGGTAGGGAGATCCACGCTGACTTTCCGTCTCCGTGCGGGCGAGGAGGGGGATGCAGAGCCCGCACAGGCACAGGGGCACGCACGCCCCGGCAAACCTGCTGGAACACGGCGGATAAGACGGAGGCGCAGAGAGAAATGGAAACTTTTTAAAAATTCATGAAAAACGAGGAATAGAAAGACGAATTAAGAGAAGCCAGTAGCGTTGGGCTGAGCCTGTTTGGTGTTGATACTGTGCAGAATTAAGCCACACTGGTCTTTCTTGTGGCCAGAGGGTAAGAAAAGGGCTCCCAGTGGAGAGGACCCAGCCCGGCGCTGGCGATGCTGAGCGGGGATTGATAACCCGGTGCGGGGGGGGGCGGCGCGGCTCTGCCGGATCCTGCTCCAGGCAGAAAAGCCTGCATTTATCCCAGCGATAGCAGCCAAGCCAGCGCTGCGGGCCTTGGGGGTAAAAAAGGCTTAAAACCCCATCCTTCATTCATCAGGCAGCTGAGACGGAGAGGGGGAGGAGGGGAAGACAAAAATAATGGAGAACGAATTAAGAGTTGGGGGAAATGGGGGGACGCCGTGCCATGGACGAGGGGCTCAGCCCTGCCCGGACCCTTGCCCCCCCAACCAGCAC
>NW_008825115.1:1577862-1586879 GCF_000699105.1 Pygoscelis adeliae
GCGGGTCCCCCGCCGCAGCAGCGGGCTGGGGTGGGCAGCGGGGAGGGGACTGGGGGGTCTCGGGGCTGGACATGCTCATCGTTGGGACGTGCCGACCTGCTGGGAAGCAGCCTGCCCCCCCCCAAAATGCCCTGCCCGCGGTGGGGAGGTTTCTGCTGCCTGCGCGGGCTCAGAGCCCCCAGCTCTTGGGGACATGCTCGTGTCGGGGTGGCTCGCCATGGAAAACTTTCAAAAGGACTCGGTTTGGTTGCACGCTGGAAGAAAACCAAGTTTTAAAACCTTGAACATTTGATGAAACAGTTCTTGTTCCCCGGCCAGCCCCACTTCTGAGCCCATCGACTGCGGGGCCAGAAGGGACCATGATGAAAATCGAATTTGATGTCTTACCCAGCATGGGCCAAAGAAACTCACTCAGTACCTTCTCCACCAGCCCCACAATTTCTGACAGCAGCATCGCTTTTGGGAAAGCATCCGTGATCTCTGCAGCTATGAATGAGGCCTTGGGCACATCAATTAACTTCTCGCACCCTCCCAGGTTCAAAATGGGGATGACCATTGCAGGTCTAAGAGCAGATTTAGAAATCCCCCTCCCTATTCCTCTTTATGGGATCGGACATCTAAAGGACATTCGGGAACCTGCTGGACCCCAGGGAAGACCCTCTCTGGGTGCTGGCAATGAGCTGTTAGCACCCCGTGGTGGTCACCCGATGGCCATGCTGGTCACCCACCCAAGGAGCAGAAGTGCCACTGCCTAACTTCTCCCCGTTGACAAGGGAGTCTCCTGCCAAGTTGCTTAGTAGGGTCCAAAGCACGAGGATTGCACTGTGGAAATAATTCAAATTAGGCATGCGTGTAATTACAGCTATTTTATCCAAACAGGAGGAGCTGGAACATCACTGGGTATCTAGGGATTCATCGCACTAGATGCAAAGTGTGAAGCAATGTGGCGGATGGGAGACACGCTCACCCCCCCCAGAAGCACGATGCCAACCTTGCCCAGGGCTGCCCGGTGGGACAGTGTGACAATAACCCTCCTGAATCTGCGGCACTGGCTTGGGAAGCTAACTCTAGCAGCTGCGTCCTGCCTCCCGAAGGCAGAGCCTTCGTCCTTCTCCTCCTCCGCTGTCCCTCCCGTGGACATGGTACATCATGGTGGGACAACTGTCCAGGCAGTGGGTATCCACTGAGGGCGTCTTGCATCCTAAATGCTTGGAGATGGCACGCTCATGCCCCGTCCTGCTCATTCGCCACCTCTTTTCAAGCCCTGTCGGAGGAGGGCTTTCTCCTCCCTGTCCTCTCCACCACTCAATTTTTCCTCTCTCCCCCTGACTTTATTATTTAGTTTTCACTCTTATTCAAGGGTCAGGCATTCAGGGGATGAGGCTTGGCTGAAGAGATGCTGTGAGAAATAAAGACGTGCTGTCGCGCCCGAGGCTCTCGCAGCGGAGCTGGGGTCCCCCGAAGGTCCGTTTGTCCAGACTGCGGTGAGCTGGTGTGCCTCGGGCAGGGCTGCGTCCCTGCCTGCACCGCCGGGCTGAAGCGTCCATCTCCCTTGGCAGCTCATGTGCGGAGGACAAGGCCGTGGCAGCTCCCGGCTCTGGGACCTGGCAACTGGAGAGGTCAGGTCCAGAGACCTCCCGGGACCGCAGTGAGAGGCACCAGGAGAGGCATCGCTCGAAGCTGACCGCGCTCCTCCAGGCCAGCCCTGCTCCGGTTCAGCTCTGAGCAGGTTTTGCGTGCCCTGGGTTGTTGTTTTTTTTTTTTTTTCTTGGAACCAGCCCTATCCACCAAGTTTTGCATGATTTTCTGCCTCCAGCTCCAGGCTCTCCAGAAACTCAGCCTCTCAGCTTGTGCCAGGCGCCAAAACTACCCCGGAGGCTGCTCGGGAGTCACCAGCTCGAAGCCTGGGCGCGAGCCTTGCCCCGTGCTCAGCAGCAGCCCTGTGGCTGCGGGGACGAGGTGGAGACAGAGCCTGGGGCACAGGCTCGTCCCCGGTGCTTGGGCAGCTGCGGCCGTGCCGGCATGGAGCGTGTCAGAGCAGGTTTCCCGCAATAAAGGTGAAACTCGCAGGGAGCTTCTCTCAGATGAAAGGCAGCCCCTGGAGCAACCTTTCCTCAGGAATTACCCTGCTGATTAATCTCTCCCGAAGTGACTGGTGATAAATGAAGTGATTAAGGGACTGACCTGCCAGTGGGGTTGGATTTTTTGGAGGGGGCAGGCAGAGAGGGATGCTCTACTCTCCTCTCGCCACGTTTTGGGCTCTTTGCAGAACCGGCACCTCCTAAATCTGTATCACCGTACCAGCCCTTGCCTTGCTCCTGCAGCTCAGGCTGCACTGGGAGAAGGTCGTCTATGGCCACTGCCATGCAGGGTCTGTCCCAGCTCAGAGGGGGCCGGGGGGATTCGGGGAGAGGGTACGGAGCCGGGACAGTCCTGGCAAGCCCGGAGCAGACCCCGTGCAGGCGGAGGGGTGGAGGAACGGGGGTGCTGCTGCTCTCAGCTGCGTTTGGTGGTCCCTGCATGTACTGGGGGCTAATGCGTGTGAAAAGCAGATTTATTTTTGCCTACGTTTCATATTCTTCACGCTCCACGGCAGGAGACAAAGGATCAGCTCTTCAATGGAGTCCTGAGAATAAACCTTAAACCTCATCAAATCCAATCCGGCAATAAAAATTGCCCGAACAAAAGGCCAGGGACTAAGGGTGGTGGCGGGGGCCTTTTCGCCATGATAACAAGTTTTCACAAGACTGTTTATCCGCACAATTTGGAACGATACTTAAAATCTCTAATCCCAATAGGCATGAAAGTGCTTGTCCTGAGCAAGCAGGTGGATTGTCCCAGAGCGGCCGAGTTGCCAATGATGCTCGGTGGCCGCCGCGGTGCCCGTGGGGGTCACGGGGAATGTGCTGAGACGGGGCAGCTGCAGCCTGAATGCCTCTCTTCAACCTCAAAGCCTCGGCTCCTCTCCCCCCCCACCCCTCTCCATCCCACCCCCTATTCAACCCGGTTTTAAAAGGCAGCAAAATGGTTACAAGGTTTAAAGCAGAGGCGAGCAAAATGCTCCACAATGGGGAGGACAAAGGAGTGCTGCGGGGCTGGTCCCTAATCCAGCGCCCATGGCAATGCAGCCCGGACCCTGTGGCTGCGAGGATTAAACCCGCTGCCAAGGGGAGGGTTTAGCGGCAGGGCTGGAGTGTGTGCGGAGGGGTGTGTTCCCCCTCCCCAGCCCACCAGAAGGGGCTTTCTGCAGCAAGAGCCCTCTGGGGCGGTCGTCCCCTCCCGGGGGCTCGATGCAGGAGGTGGGGTGGAAGCAGCGAGGCAAAACGGGGGAACTGCTGCCCCTCTTTCCCCGGGGGGAGCAGTGCCGCTTCTCGGGCTGGTGTGGACCTCGTGGAGGCTGGAGGTGGGATGCTGGGAGCCAACTGAGGATGCAAAACCACTGATGCAGTTGGGCTCAGCAAAGATGCTGAGGGTGGAGCAAGAGCCACCGTGGCCCCAGCGGCCTCTCTGGCCCCAGGGAATAATTGTAACAGCCTGGGGAACCGTAGAGGAGGATCCAGCCCCAGACACATCCCGCAGCCGAGCCCTTGCACCCAGGGGTCCCCCTGGACCATCCTAGGCAGCTGCTGCTGTTCGTTACTGCCCATCTGCGGGCACCCGTAGTGAGCCCGTCGATGCTGCACGTGAGAAAGCCTAAGCATAAAGACATGAATGAGCTGAAAAGAAATTGCAGAGAGCTGCATCAAGGGATGAAAGAAGTGAGCAAGGACCGACAGACAGCGTGGCCACGGGGCCGAGTCATCATGCTCCGGAGAGTTCTTTTGGCACTGTGGGATGGGCAGTGGGTGCCCTTGGGGCACGACTGCCGTATCTGCCACAGTTTAATGAATGTCTGTTGCTGGTCACAGTGGGTCACAGCCCCCGCCGACACCCAACCAACCTCTAATTGTTTTCCACAAAGAAATCATTTATTCCTCCTGTTTTTACACAAAATCCTGTAAAGTGTTAATAGCAAACAGCCAACACAAGGCTACGGCGAGGGGGTATTTCCCCTCCGGGACAGGGACGGGTGAGCCACAACCTCCCAAGACCAGCAGTCCTGTAACCGCTGGGACCGGTGACTCGGGGTGCCCACACGCCTTTCCCCACGCATCCCAAGACCCGCAGCCTCGTGGCATCCAGCACGGTCTCGGCTCCTGGTGCACGCTGCCCACCCTCATTTTAAGAAAAGCTCCTTTCCCTGGGTCTGACATTCACCCCATCACCCAGGAAAGGAGCCTTCGCTCCCCATAGCATCAGGCTTCTCCTCTGTCTAACGTTGGTCTTGAAATTAAGGTAATTATTTTCGCAGTCTCTGCTTCTGCATTGCTGCTCCCATGTTATCTGCCAGAGCAAGGCGTCGTGCCCACCCGGCGCGCGCAGCAGACGGCAGGGGCTGCTAATCCCTTTAGCACCCCATAACTATCACCTAGACAGTAACGGGGCTTGGGATGAAACCAAACTGACACCCCTTTCGCATGTGGAAGCGAGGAGAGAAGCATTGGAGGGTCCTCGCTGGGAAGCAGGGGGGGCTTGGAGCCCACTCGGGCGCCGCGGGGTGTTGGGGGACGCGTTACGGTGGCAGTGACGCGTCCCACCGGCTCCTCGCTGGCGCTCAGGGCGGATGAGTGTTAGCACAACGCCACCAAACCGTGTCTGCGGGTGACAACTGTGGCAACCCTAATTGGCACCGCTGCCCAAGCCCTGCACCCCGCACCCGCTGCAAACTGGCTGCGGCCAGGGCACGGCTTGTCTGCGATGGAAACCACTGCTGTGCTCGTGGTCGACAGATGCCCTGGGTGTCCCAGGGGTGGCTGGGACATCCTGGGGGAAGGACACTAGAGGAGGGGTGAGGGATGTGCTGCATCCCACTCCCCAGGGCTCAGGTGTGCCACAGTCCCCGGCTTCAGTTCCAGCCCGGGATGCTCCGAGGCTCCTGCTTGCTGCAAAGAGGCATTTAATTACCGTCAGCACCAGAGTCCCACAGCATGCAAACTGCTCCCTCCTCTCCCCAAAGACGGGCCAGGGGCAGGTCAGGGCTTGGCACTGCTTTCAGACACAGAGTTGCGATCCAAAGGGAAGGACAGAGATCCTGGGAGCACGCCGCGATCGCCCGCGTCGGTGCAGCGTGGCTTGTTTTTAACCGGCAGGTAGTGGAGGGCGTGGGCAGCGACTCAACGCCTGCACAAAGCTGCCCAAGGTATTTCTGGTGAGGAAAAAGCTCAGACTGAAAATCTCTTCTGTGCACAATTGTGGACACTGGAACTGTGTTTTGACACACTCAGTCTGAGCCAGGCCATCCTCTCCTTCCCTAAAATAATCCACATTTAAAACCACCTCTGTGAAATCAAAGCAAAAGCAATACCGTATTTGGCCAAGTCGTATATTTTTTCCTTCCCAAGTTCATGGCAAAATGAAAGCACTTGAATAAAGTTGAAAAAAAAGACAGTGAGGTTGTGCTTTAAATTAGCATTAATTTACAAAGCCCAGACAGACCCACTAAGCAAATTGTGCCCATTAATATATTAACAACAGATTTTCCCCTACTGCTCCTTTGGGTCCAGAGTGTAAACAGGGGCTGGTGATTAAGGCTTTTTTTTTTTCTTCTAAGAGCCTCAATGACCAGGCTGGACCCGGCGCAGCATGCCCACGGCTGCCTGCTTTCGGGAGGGTGTCAGGGTGACCTCAATAAAGTAGGTGACCACGGCACCTCTAATCCCCTCTTTTAATTGATTACTCTCACCCAGCCCCTGAGGCCATGAGAATGGGGGACCCACCCTCTATAGATTAGCACCCTTTAGTTTACAGATCAGCCACTTTTTCAGTCCTTTGCCCTGCAGCAATGCATGAAAATAACACTAATCTCATTAAGGACAGAAGGGAGCCCTTCAAATTTTATTAATAATGGGAGCAGACAGGGAGAGAGCCAGGCTCTGGGTCAGATTTCAAAGCCGGGGAAGTGGCAGGAGCTTTCCAAGGGCCTGGTTTTGGCAGGGAAGAGGTTTTTTGCCATGTTTCAAGCCGGGTCTGGAGGCTGCGGAAGCTGCCAGTGGGCAGCGAGGGGACAGGGATGACTCCAGGAGCACTGAGGCTTGCTGAGCACCTGGGAACCCCCCCGAGCAGAGAAGGGCAGCGCTCCAGCTCTCTGCTCTTGGGCAGGCTGGTTTGGCTGCTCCAAGCTATTTTCTTGCATTGCACATGGCTGTCTTCCTTGCAGCCCCCTTCAGCCCCCAGCTGAAGAATTTCTTAAATGACTGCAAGATCTCATCACCTGGAAAAAACTGACAAATGAGACCTTAAGCTTTAAATGCCAGAATGAAGAGGCCCACATTAAAGAGCTTGATTTTCAAGGCTAAAGCAGCATCATGGCCCTGGTTTTGGTGCTTTTATGACTTTTAGGTAGGATTGCAGAGTTCCTCCTATTGCTACCTTTGCTGCTGGGGTCTGCTCAGATTCAGTGAGGCTGGCAGCCCCCAGCCCAGCATCCCTGACCTGAGAGGAGGCTGCAGGCTTGGCATGCATCAACTGGACACAAAAGCAAAGCTTTGCTCATCTCTGAGCAGGACAGACCTCTGGGATAATCTGCACCGTTAACCCACTCCCCATCCAGCAAGAGCAGAGCACAGAGGAGCAGCCCACCTTGCAGACACCCCTGGACTGCAGGGGCAGCTGCCAAGTTGTCCCCCCCCAAGTAAGAAGCCTCTAGCTCCGTGCAAAAGCTCCTACTTGTGCTGTGCCTCCTATTTATGCTCCTTTCCCTCCCGCTGCCCAATTATCACCCTGTTAAACTGCACAGCTGCGGGGGCTTTCATCTTCAGGCTTCTGCACTGCAGGTTTTAATCCAACCTCACACCACCGGTGTTAATGGGAGCTGTAGGATCAGTCACCCTCTGGAGACTGAGCTCCTGCTCTGCGGAGGGGTGCGCTCCTGGAGGGGCACCTCCATCTGCCCAGACTTTTGCCAGAGCGAAGTATTAATTAGCGGGGAGGAACCCAAAGGACGGTCTGAAACCCCAAGGACCAGAGCAGCGCGGTCCCTGTGAGCTGATGCTGTGCTACCCCACGGGGCTGTGGTTCAGGGCCTGGGGAGAAACCCTGGAGTGGGACAAAGGCTGACCATTGCTGCAGCCCGAGGGGGGGGAATGGCTCCTGGGGGCTTCGAGGGGCCGCTGGCACCCAGCTCTGGGCTTGCTATGTGCAGCTTGCTTCACCTTCCCCTTCCCTTGCCGTGGGACGGGAGACAAAACACCTTTGTCAAGTGCTTTCAGATCCAGGGGTTTGAAGATCTATAAAAGTGATGAGCAGGCTGTTAGCGCTCCAGCGGAAGCAGTTTATGAGAGATCACCCAATTTCTTTTAAGCTGCCTGAATCCCCACAACAAAGGCCATGCATTTTTAAAGCATATTCCACAGACGGTGTTCCCAGGCTGAGATGCACTTTAAGGGACGAGCCTTGATTTACTACCTGACTTCAAACAGGAGACGACGGTACAAATGCTTTTGCGCCAGCTGAGCCTGCTTTTGCAGAAGCAGGACCTTGGTGCTGCCAGACCCGAACTCCGTGGCAGCCTGTGGGATCGGGGCGCTGGGACCCCTGACCACCCCTGTGGAATGCTGTAAATCCCAGGGGATTTGCAGAGACCGGGGAGGCGCCTGCGAGATGGCTGGACGCAGAGGGAGGATTTCCTTGAGTTACTGACACGCGTGGGGCTGGAGCATCCCGTGCCTTGCTGCTGGCACTCGTTGCTGCACGGACCACGCGGGGGGAGCTGCCCCAAGTCCGTGGGGCTAAATCCCCCGTAGGGTGGGAAGAGCCACCCGGCATGGCTCACACCGATGCGCTAACCCCCCAACGGGGCTGGCTTTCAGGCTGGGTGTTTGGGGTGTAACACCAAGGGTTTGAGGGGGGCTTGGAGGGAGGATGAGACCGAGTGAGAGAGGAGGGAGGGTCCCAGGCTGCGATCCCTCCAGGCCTAACCTAATCACCATCGCTCTGCATTATTACCCTGCCTAACGCGGCATGCTTTTAAATAAAATATGCAAAGATTTCTCAAATTATTTCCCCGGGGCAAGTGCGTTTTCTATCTTCGCTCGTGCATGTTAATCTGAAAAATGCAAATTCCGCACACACCCCCATCTGTTGGGGCTCGGCCATTTATTAACTTTTTTTTTAATGCAAAATGTTTCTTTCTTTTATATATATATGAAAAAGCAATGAGTTTTGTTATCTCTGCCCCTATTTTATTTCATTTAGAGAAAACAGGTTTTAATGGATAAAAAAAAAAAAAATAATAAAATGGCCCTGAGGTGGCAAGGATTACGACTCACTCAACACCGGAGTTTTAATCAGAGATTGGCATTGGGGAGGATTATGGCTATGAGAAGGCTGGGCCTGTTTTAAGAAGAAATGCTAATGTTCAGGGGACAAGATTTACTTATTTATTTATCCGGGCTGACTTTGATACTCCGGGCTGAGCTGACAGCACATCCCAAGAGGCCGGCAGCCTCCCTATGGCCGCCTGGTCTTTGGTGGTGCATCCCCTGGACTGCAGGGCTGTGCCTGTCCCCATCCCCGTTGCCTGCCCAGGGGGATGACCGGCGCTCCGGGGGTGACGGTCCCGGGGGGCAGCGGTGCCGCCGGGAGCCAGATTTTAATGATTGCAAAATCATTAAAAACATCAAGAAAAAAGCAACCACAAACAAAAAAAGGGGGGAAGAAGGACCCCAGCGCAGTGTTCTCCCTGACAAGAACCCGATCTGACAGAGCTCGGCATATTGAGCGTAATTGGCAGCCTCTGCCCAGGAGAGGCCCACGGACAAACTTGCTCCAAGACAAAATGATGCCCTGTCCCCATGCCTCTGGGTCGCGGCGGCCAAGGCTGCGGTAGGCGGCGAGATGGGGACTGCGGCTCCGGCACGGCCGCCTTGGGGAACATCAGCCTTCACCTGAGTAATGAGACAAAAAACAGGGAAAACACA
>NW_008825115.1:1587025-1587544 GCF_000699105.1 Pygoscelis adeliae
GCGCAGCTGGGTAGCAAGTGCCGGCCATGCAGTGGAGGACAGGCTTGGGGGGACGCTGGGGTCCCAGCACCCAGCCGGGAGGGACAGGAACACCAGGGCGACGCTGTGTTTGCTTTTTTTTATTTTGGAGTACTCCTGCTCCCATTCCACAGGCCCATGGAGCTCAGGAGCAATGTGCAAATGAGAAGAAACGTGGTGCTGGTCCTCGTGCGAAGGGTGGGCGAGGGTGAGCAGCGTCCATGCCAGCCACCTTTAAAGCGGCTTCTTCTGACAATGCCTGTGCATGCAACTGCAGGAGACGCGGGGAAAAATAAGCCCTAAATCTCCTGCCATCTAGTTTGCAAGCCGGGGTAGGATGCTCGGTCATCAGAGCCAGTTGTGCAGTTTTTAGTGCATCCGTGCTGAATTCTCTATCTTAAACCAGCCCCCTGCTTGCTCACCTACAGAATTACCAGATTTTATCAGGTCCTGTAGAAGAGCCCGGGCAGGGACCCACGGCACCAAACCCCACGTGGCGCA
>NW_008825115.1:1587648-1594863 GCF_000699105.1 Pygoscelis adeliae
AGGGGCTGCGGCGCGAGCAGGAGTCCGCCTGCCTCCAGCACCCAAAGCGCTGCCTGTCTCTTGCCTCGTGCCAGCCTCACTCCCTCCTCTGCAATGGTTAATGAGCGCTCAGGAGCCAGGCTTGTGGAGAACAGGCAAGAGCTTCTTATTAATCGCTTTCGAACAGCTCAGCCTGAGTTTGCTCGGGCTTTGGGAAGAGCCCCGGTTCCTCTTCTGCCCTCGGAGGGAGCCACTGCCCGGGCCACTGCTGGGGTGACGGCGGGACCTTGCCACAGTGCCAGCACCCACACTGTCCCCAGCTCCCCCTCCTGTGCCAGTTGACCGTGACTTTTCTAAGGGATGTTCTTGTGTGTTTTTTTTCTTTTTCCCTCGCTGGATGAACAAGCAGAGGGAAGCTGCTGGCTTCAGACACATCACACGTTTTTATTTCATTAAAATAGTTCCCTCTAGACATTTGAAAAAGAATCATTGGATAAAACTCATGGCCAACTGCTCGGACATGGCACTGATTAGAGAGTAGGTTTATGCATGGGAAATGGTTACAAAGGAGAACAGAAAAGGAGCTGCCCAGAGCTGCTGGGGAAAAAAGTCCCTCTTTTGGTAAACTGCAAAGAAACTCCAGAGCCGAAGCTCTCCCAGGCTTCCCTGTGCAAGGACCAAGTAACGGAACAGAGGGAGCCCAGCCCCAGTGTGGGGCGGTGGGGGACAGGGACGGCCCAAGGGGGTTCTGCCCGGGCTCGTGCGGGTGCCTGAGGTGCGCCGGGGCAGCTCCGGACAGCGTGGACAGCCGCTGACCTGGGCTGGCTATTGCAAACCCCCTCTGTTTATTAACATGTTCAGCGCACAGATTTATTCTGCAGGCAGACACTTATTGCTTGCCTTCAAACAGGGTCTGGCGCACGGTGATGGATGAGCCGACAGGTTTGCCTCCTCTCGCCGCCGTTTCTGCAGGTCGCCTCTCCAGCCCTTCCTCTGCTGCGGGCCCTGCAGCACCCTGGTCCTCCAGCGCACAAGCAGCAGCTGGTCCCCAAGGCAGGGACGGGGGTCTGGGAGCCACAGCACCAATCCAGCCCGACCCCCGTGACGGATGTCAGGGTGCCTGGGTCCCCGCTGCGGCAGAGGGAAGCAGCTGGCTGGCCCTTTAAAGCCTTTTTTTTTCCTCTCTTGTTAAAAGATGTCTGGGAGGGGAGCTGCCAATCTGAAAAATGATCCTTTCTTTTTTCCATTTTCTTCCTTCTCTCCTTCTAGCTTGTGCTCATCTGTTCAGGTGAACCGCAGGCACATTCATTAAATCTCTGTCTTTGACACCTCAGCTGCTTTGGAGCCCTGGGCTGCTCTTTCTCTTTCCTTTCTGTGTTTTTTTTTCCCTTTCCCCATCTCCAAGCCCGCCTGATCAGCACACTAAAGCAGCGAGAGCAAGCCGCAGAATAGTTAACTAAGCATAACTTTAACTGCGAGTTGCTGAGTGGTCGGTTTTGTGGAGGGCACTGGGTGCAGCTGCCGTCCCTGCCTGGGGACAGAGAGCATCAGGGCACCGTGAGATGCCACCGCCAGCACTGGGATGGCAAGGAGGGGAGCCGAGCACGGTGACGGCACAGCCTGGCCCCAGCCAGTGCCCCAGGGCCGCGGCCGGCAGCCAAGGGCTTGGCTCGCTCCGCGTCCCTCAGTCCCACTAAATCCTGTTACTCCCTGCAGGAGCTCCTTCCCTGCTCCCCTGGCCCCCCTGGGCTCCCCAAACCTGCCCGGGGCTTGCTGGACCCCCCTCTGCCCATCCTCCTTCCCCTCACGCACCCACTCCTTGCCTCTCGCATAAATCCCATCCTGCTGGGGAGGCACCGAAACGGCTCAGCCCGCCGCAGATTTGCTGCTTGGCCAAGAGGGACAGAGCTCATCTCCCGCAGCGCGGCTGCAGCTGCCTCTGGATCGGCTTCTCTTCTGATGGCCTCCCCGGCTGAGCGGGGCTGGGGCAGGGAGATAACCCGCCCGGCTGCCGCCAGGAATGATTTAGCCTTGGCTGCGCTGGCCACGAGCCGGGGTCCCCGCTGGCTGCTCGCAGCCCTGGAAAGCCCCGCCATCGAGCAACGAAGGTGGCGGGGGAGATGAGATGCTCTCCCACCGCCTTTGAATGTGGGCTGCGGGATGGCCGTGGGCTCAGTGCAAAGGGGCAGGAGCAGAAAGCATCCCTTTTGAAGAGGCAGCGCCCCAGCGAGGAGGAGGGCAGGAGGGCTGGCGCCGGGGCCAGACACCTCGGGAAAGCACGTGTCCAAATCCCAGCTCTCCCTGGGATGCAGCGCCTTGCACCCAGGGCACGGCGGGGCAGCAGGTCCGATGCAGAGACGCGTGTCCTGCCGGGAAGGGGATGAGCCTGGTGCAGAGGACGGGGGCCGAGCAGCGAGTGCAGCTCCGGGAGGCTCAGCAGGGCTGGGCCCTGTAAAGCTTTGAATTCCTGCAGAGTTTTGTTAGCGGGATCGGCGCGCAGCCTGGTGCCCTGCTCCGAATTAATTATCCGCTGACAAGATTTCGCTTCTTTCCCTTTGTGTTATTTTAATTAACAGAGATCTCCTCCAAGCAAGCCAGCTGTCATGTAAATTGTAAAACTGTCAGCATGTACAGGAACTTAACAGGGATTTTAAGAAAGCCTTGCACAAAGGGATGTGCTACTTTCCCTTTTTGTTTTTTCGGTTTTCGTTTTTTTTTTTTTTAATCTGGCACATTTGTAAAGTTGGAAAAAAGTGTGAAGGCTGGGGTGGATCTACAGATGGAGAAAGCCCAGCTTTTATTTTAGATCCATTTCTTGAGGCAGAAGTGAGGGGCAGAGGTACTGCCCAAGGACTTTCGATCTGGATCATTTTCTTGCAGCCGTGTGGATGTGGCGAGTCCCTGCAGCCTGGCCGTTCCTCCCAGCTCCCTTCCCCTCCGTCCGAGCAGACTGCAGGTGGGATGAGACCTAACATAGGAAGGGCTCAGCACTAAGTTGGGCAAAAGGAAACATCAATGGCTTTGCTATAATTAATCTGGTCTGTGTCCATTGCGGATTCAACCTCATCCACATTTGTCCTGAGCTTGATGCGATTGCTTGTGCCGATGGCCAGCAGCTGAGCTGGCACCAGCTCTCCGGTCTCTGCTTCTGCACCCAGTTGTATCTAGGCTTGAGATTTTTAACTATGAGCTGAAATCAGCCAGCTCTTCCTAAGATCGGGCTCTGCAGACAAGCAAAACCATGTTAATGGGCCCCATGTGTCTTTGGTTAAAAGCTGCTTCAGCAGCAAGAGCAGCAGATGCAGAACCGAATGCGTGTAGATGGAGGTATGGCAGGAGTTCATGCGAGGATACTCCGTGGACATCTCATCTCCCCCGAACGCAAGCAGAAGCCTGTGGTAACCCTGCAGCGATCAATTAATAAATGTTTAGGCGAAGTCAATGGAGGTTAGCAAGGCCCCAGCTCAACGGGAGGCTCAGAGAGGACAGCAAAAAGCAGAGACGCTCCGGAGCAGCGGGCGGCTCCAGTAGATGTGTGGAGCGTGGGAGCCAAGGGGGAGATGTGCAGGGCAGCCAGGGGTTTCTACACATTGGTGGGACCTCACAAGGACGTGGGGCAGCAGGGATGCTCACAAAACCCACTCCCTGCAAAGAAACCCCTCAGGCACCCCCAGGATGTAAGAAAGTCTGCATTTTTGTCCCTGCCTGATTTTAGGTGCAGATCAACAGCTCTGGGAAGGGCCCGGCTTTTCTGCAGCATGGTTTTCTCTGCACATCTCGTCCCTACAGGCTATGGACCTGGGTTAAGTTTGGATGGGGATTGAGCTACTTAATTCTATTTCCTCCCTTCCTCACCAGAAATTATTTTCATTGTCTTTTCAGAACAAAGCAAAAAGATTTCAAACCACATTTTGGTGAAGAAGGAGGGATTTTCTTTCCCAGCAGCAGCCAGGGATTTTCTCCAGACAGCTGAGAAAGCTGCAGCATTAAAGCCCAAATGCTGAGCTTATCCGGTGAGCACAGCCGGGCTGCGAGGGGTCCAGCGTGACACTGACGGTTTCGCAGCGAGGCCAGTTTCCCAGGGGCTTGGATATGCCTATCACATATGGAGGTTCCCTCCTCAGCCCTGTTTGCCATGCCAGGCATGCTGCCTTGTCCACTGAAACAAATGACCTTGAGCAGAGCTGCGGGTCAATAAAATAATTTGCTAACTGATCCATCTTCTGTGGCAAACAGATGAATCAACTTTGGCTCCCTGGGCTGTTTTATGTACGGATGGGAGAGCCGTGAAGTTAAAATAACGCGTGCGTACACATCCATCTCCATGCAATAAAAGGATGGCTCCAAGTGAATAAATTTGTGTATTTCAAGGTGGAAGAAAAGCATCTCTGCATCTTCTGCCACTTGACTTTCTGAGTGGGTGCTCTTCCCCAGGACAACGTGGCCCGGGCCGCCCTCTCCCTCGGTGGTGCATCGTGCCCCTCTCGTTCCCGCTTTCTGCCCATCTCTTCCAGCAGCTCTTCTTCCCTGGCCCGTCCTCTGATGACCCTTCCTGGGGGTTCAGCCTCTGGGCAGCCCCCAAACACCCTGCCCTTGCCACCGCCTCGATCCTCCACGAGGAACGGACCGAAGGCTCCAGTCCCCAGGGTTGGGCTAAAATTTCAGGTGACTTACAGCCGGGAGCTGGAGCGATGTGGGAGGCAGGCTCTGCTTTTACTGGTCTCCCGTGCAGCAAAGCACTAAAAGCAATTAAGAAATGGCCATTTCCACCATGGTGACACATCATCCCGTAGCAACTGGCAGGGCGTGGGAAGGAGCTGGAGCCAACGGGGGGAATGCAAACCAGCCAGCGCTCCCCAGACCGAGGGCTCGTGCGCGCGCCCAGACTGTGTCTGTCTGAGAGCACGGCAAACTGGGGCACTCGGAGGTACGGGAGCAGAAAGGCCCTGAGGCAGCCTGTGCTCAGTGAGTCCCTAATCACGGCGAGGTGATTAATGCCCTTCTGCTCCTGTGCGTCGCTGCTCCGTTCCCGTGCTCCCCACGCTCAACCCTGCTGCCTCGGCAGGTCCCACACCGGTGGGCACCAGGCAATGGGCTTCGCAGGGGATGGCGCTCAGTTTTCCTGGAGCCGAAAGCAGGGATGGAGCTGGCAGCACGGGGAAAGGGCAGGGCAGAACCAGGGCTCTAACCCAGGGACTCGTCCTTGGCCGTGAAATGGTCTATGAATTAACGGCCGTTCCCAGGAGAAGGGGTTTTTGTCACCTTCCTTCCCAGAAGATCTCAGCACTGTTTGCTGTCTGGGGCCAGCGGGTTTTAGGAGTCCCAGGGCTGAGGCTCAGACCCGGCTCCTGCCGCATGCACATCGCTCAGACAGGCTGGAGCTGCCCCGCTATCGATCTGTCTGCAGATCAATCTGATGAGCACGTTGCCTTTGGTTTTAGGCTGGTGCAAAGAAAGTGATGGCTGGGAGCAGGGGACAACCCAAATTTAAGCTCAGGAGCTCCCCAGGGAGTTTCATCCAAGATTTCAGTGCTGAGGCAGACGTGGCTGGGGATAAAAATTCCCTGTGCCCTGCTGCTCTACCTGCTTGTTTTCCAAATCCTTTATCAAAGTTGCTGGCACAAGCGCAGTGGAAGGAGGGCCCTGGGGACCCCGCGAGGGAGGAGAGGTGCTGGTCCTCTGCACCAGAAACAAGCCTGGTACCCAAACTCCTCCTCCGACAGCTGGAGCACAGAGCTGGGAGCAGAAAGGGGGAGTCCCGGCCCCACCTTGCTGCGGCAGCACTCGCTGATCCCAGCGCTGCATCCAGCTGCAGGATGGAGTCCTTCCCGGGGGATGCAGGCGGGACGCGTCTCCCCTCTGCTCTCCCACAGCAAGGGGTGAGTTACCTGGCCCTGCTCCCTCGGGCTCTCCCCGGCAGGTTAACAAGGTTAGGCACAGCTCAGCAAGGTTAGGCACAGCTCAGCAGCGGCAAATAATAAGTTAGTGAGTGGGAGTGAGCGGCCGTGCTTATTACGGGGAGGTGAGAGGTCGTGGTTTGCCTATCCTGGAGGTTAACAAACCCCACACAGCCACCCCGAGGGCACAGGAGCTGCTTTAGCTGGACACCAGAGATAAAAGAGAGCTGCTCCGAGGGCTCAGAAAAATGGGGTCCCTTCCACAGGGCCATGGGAAACACCTCGTGTCCTGGCAGCTTCACGCTGTACTCCTCTTCCTCGGCTGGCAGCCCAGGGGCCACACACGCCACGGGGCTGCACCGGGCAAAGCTCGCTCTGCACCGGGATTGCTGCAGGGCACTTCCTGCGAGCCATTAAAGCAAGTTGGGTAATTAATACCTTCCATGCATGAGGAAAAATGAAAGGCAGGTGGGAGGAGGAGGGAAGGGGAGCAGGGAGGAGGCAGCTCCATTTTGAGGGCAGTCGGGGTGGTTTTCCCTTGACGTGTTGTTACTAATTTGGAGCCTCCCCTGCACTGCAGCGTTCACACCTCTCAGACACTTTATTAAGAGACAGGTCCCACGCAGCACTGCGATGCCGTCGGACTGTGCATCTCGCTGCTGCCCAGGCACCCCACAAAGCCGGAGTAGCTCTCCTCCCTCCTCTTCCGCCAGCACCACTGCGGGACAAGCTGGGGCTGCCCCACGCGCCGGGCTCAGCACCAAGCTGGGTCCTCCAAATCCCCTCCAAAGCTGCCTGGCTGCAGGGGGCTACGGGAAAGGCCCCTCAGTGCTAAAGAAAGCTCCATTTCAGCACCTTAAATACAGTTTCTTAACAAACAAAATGTTTATTTTCTAAATAATAATAAAAAAAAAATTCCAGCCTCGGGGCATTTAGTGAAATGGCTGCAAGCTCATTCGAGCGTGTGTCCATTACCGGCCCCCCGCACTACAAACCTCGCCGCATGCCCCGTGCTTTGTTTCGGGAGAGTGACTGACAGACCCCGATCGATGCTGATTTTGGTCTTAAATAAACACATTGGCCCTGGTTCGCCAGGGAAGAGCGAGGTGTTGGCTGACAGGCAGAGAGGGGGCAAACTTTGCCAAACGGGCATTTCTTTGCAATATATTTTATCTTCTATCAGTATTGTGGCATGGGAGCCAGGCAAAATCTGGGATGTGGCAGTTAGGAA
Source organism: Pygoscelis adeliae (assembly GCF_000699105.1). Taxonomy (NCBI): domain Eukaryota; kingdom Metazoa; phylum Chordata; class Aves; order Sphenisciformes; family Spheniscidae; genus Pygoscelis; species Pygoscelis adeliae. The sequence continues at coordinate 1,594,756 of NW_008825115.1, forward strand.
GGTTTCAGGACAGTGGTTATTGTGCATTTTTCTCCTTTAACTTGTGTTTTCTGTAGATAGAAAAATAACTGAGATGGAGTTCAAATATTCAAATAGTATTGTCGTGCT
>NW_008825115.1:1594877-1601437 GCF_000699105.1 Pygoscelis adeliae
CAGACATCACTGTTGACTGATCAGACCATCTAGCGGGGAAAGGTGCTTTACTGTTGACAGTTGCTGTCAAGAGAAAAGCCCTTTGATAATTTGCTGAGCTACCGCAATTCACTGCAAGAGCCCCAAGAAACCCCGAGATTCTTGGAAATGCAAAATGGGAAACTCCTCCCTGGCTCTTGCACCAGCGTCATGTAGCTCTTAAAATTATTAGAAATGGCACTTGAGAGATGAATGAACTCAGGCTGCTGCAGGTTTGCAAAATATCACTCAGATCATTTTTTTCCCCCTTTGAGTACCATTTTGTCCAATCCATCAGTTCAATACATCTCCAACGGCCGTTTCTTGCTTTACCACAGTGTCAGGCATCACTATCAGAATAGCAGCAGATAAAGTTTGTTGCTGCAACAGCCCTGGCAATCTCCTCTGCACAATGCGTGACTGCGGCCGCCCCGAACGCCGCTGTGCACCCATATTCTGGTGGCTCATTTGTGAGGTGGCTTCTTTATCTCTGCATCTCTGACCCCTGCGTGCCAGGCAGACTCCAGCCTGGTCAGAAATGAAGGTGCTCTGACTTGAAGGTCACAAGTTACTGAGCCGAACTGGGAAAGAAATTCCAGGAGAGCAGATTGGGATTGTTTTAATTAAAGGAGAGAGGCAGGGGAAGGGGGGCAAAGAAACACTCGAGCAATCAAACAACATTTTCCCCTCACGAAGACAAATGGTTTGAGGTAGGATTAAGCAGGATGAAATTGTCTTTTTAAAGGAATGTAAAAATGTGGATGTTGAATGATTGACAAATAAAGGGCACTCTCCTTTAATTTAAATATGCTCCTAGTTTGTGCAGAATATGTTAATTTATACATTGCCTAAATAGCCAGTAGCTATTGTCTGTAAAACCACATCAGATCAGGGCAGCAGGGCAGTTAATGTACTGGCTAGATGTTATGGCTGGTCAGTGAAGCGATCCGAGCTTCCTTCCACTGGCTCCCAAACCCTAAATGGAATAGCTGAGCTGTAAAAAACTGCCAGGGGCATAAACTGAAGTTCATTCTGTCAGCCTTCAATAGGACGAGGCTCTCCTTCCCACAAGGACCCGTACGTACCCTTAGACCTAGCCCAGCTCCTGCACGCCGGTGACCCCGGAGCTGTTCCCCTTCTGCTGGGAGCGAGCGGAGGATCCTCCGGAGCCCTGCAAGCCCCCGCGCCCTCCGTAGGGCTGATCTCGAAGTTGTGGGGTATCTACAGCACGGCCCAGGAGCTGGGGGATGTAGAGGCTGTCTACAGCTCTGCAGTGCCTTCCTCTGTCCCCTGCACTCCCCCTTGTGCCTCAGTTTCCCTATCTGCAGGCTCTCCCAGCCCCTCCAGCCCAGCTCTCCTGGGGCTTTGGTCACGTCTTCTCTCTCTCATGCTCCCACATCAGCTCTTAGCCTCCCCGAAAAGTCCTCTTCCCCTCCTGCCATGCCATGCCCCACTGTGGGGGTGCTCAGCTTGGCTTCCAGAGCAGCCCCGGTGGTCCAGCTGTATTTTTAACACTGTGACATTTGACAGCCTCTGCCCCAAACAAGACCTGGGTGTGATCCATCCCTGACCTGCCTGTACCTCTGCCTTCATGTGTAGCCACGACTTGGTCTGGTCACTGGAACAATTTTTAATGCAGAGAGCCTTCTAATTAACAGGATTCTGAAGTTAATTAAGACAATCTTTCTGATCTCATTTAGATCCCTCCATGAGCGCTCACCAGGGCAATGCTGCTTCCCTGGGCTCCTAGGGAGCCTTCGCTCACCTCGCAGCTCACATCCCAGGGGCTGTCAAGGGTCTGGGATGTCACCTTAAAGGCTGACAGGTGCTGGAACATACGTTTCTCTAAAGGACCAAATTACCAGCACTGAATCTCAGACTCCAGAGACTCCAGGACCGTGCTTCAGCCTTCCTGGTCCCCTCCATTCATTTCTTGTACAAACCTACTGGCCTCAATAGGTGACTCCTAAAGGGAAACTGGCCTCTTGCCTCCCATGTCGGCCCAGTAAACTGGCAAAACCTTGCTTAAGAAAGGTCCATCTTCTGCATTCTCATAGATCAGTCTGGATTAAGTTTAGAGTGATATGATAAGTAGTAATAATACTGCTGCCTTGCCCCTAATTATTTTCAATATAATTACGTACCCTCAAGAAACCTTTTAAATAGCACACTCTCATCAGCGGTCTGGTCCAAGGGATTCATTTATTTCAGGAAAGAAATATTCTTGAGGCTGAATCCTTCATTAGTCTTTACTAGAGAGACTCCTCCTGAAGTCAGTAGGGTACGTGTGTCCCACTCGAAGACATGGGGCTCTGCCCATCCGGGCAGCTGGCCAGCAAAGGAAGATTTTTCCAAGCACCTGAGAATTTGGTTTGTTGGCAGCATAAAGCATTTGGCAAGAAAAAAAGCCTGGAAGTCTGCTGGAAAGTAGCAGTGAAAGACTCTGAGTTTCACTGTCTTTTATTAGCTTATCACGCTTTCTTTTCTTGTGTTTTAATCCCACACAAGTGCTGCAGCTCTGATGGGTGAAAGAAAAAGAGAGATTAGATCCCTTGGCTGCTCAGCTCTGAGTGCGAGGCTGTATTCCCGGTATCTGCCTGGGCACGGGCTGGTGCTGGGTTGCCGTTTTATCTCCCGGTGCTCTCCGAACCAGCTCGGTCTGCTGGAGGCCTGGGTGCCCGGTAGACGTGCGCCTGTGCCGGTACACCCGTGGGTGGACTCTGGGGTGCGGCACGCAGACCTGTGCAGACTTGGGTTCTCCCTGTTGGGATTAAATTGCAGCTCCGTGCGAGTGTGAAGGCTGTCGAGGGAAGCTTCCCAAGGCACGCTCTGTGTTTGGGATAGCGGTACTTTGCCTGTGCGACTACAGACTGGGTGCTAAGTGTGCAAACCGAAAACACGTACCATCACGTTACCGTGGCATGGTGCCCTACCTTGAGATCAAAATTGGGAAGGAACAGCAAGGCCCAGTGTGTTTGGAAGGGAAGAATTAAATGCATACATTGCATTTATGCAATATATTTTTTATATCTTAAGGGGGTCCATTGTTTTACTGAGCAAATCGGCTCTTCATTCAGGGTGTTCTCAGGCGGGGTCCTGACTGTGACAGCCCTGTGGAATTTCCTGCAAAAGCAAGATGTCCTTGGCTGAATTTCCCACTGTCCCCGTTACCCGCTGCTCTCCCATCCCACCGCTGGCAGCACATCCAGGCGCCGGGATTCCCATGCATGCCCACAGCCCAAATCTGTCCTGATGTGCTCCTGCCTTCCCCGTTCAAACCTGTGGGATGCTCAAAGCAGAATTCGGTTTGTGGGTTTTAAGCAATTCATGATCTTTTAAAGATGAAAAATCTGTATAAATGGATGTTTTCCCATGATCTGTGGTTTTATTTTCTTGCTAGCACAATGGTTGAGAGTCCACTTGGACTTTGATCCTGCAGAGACTCTTCTGTGCCTAACAGGGTGTTCTGAGCTCTCCCCTGGAGTCAGGGGTGAGTGAAGCATCTGCGTAAATCAACGCCCGCTCGCGCGGCTAGACCAGGGAACAGGTACGGTGGTATCACCCAGGTATCTGGATCCCTGAAATCCTTTTGGGAAAGGGAGGACTCTAGCCGGGAAGTGAAAGCCCAGCCCAGCCCTCTGTGTGCATCCCCATAAAGCCTTCAATTCAGGCTGTCCCTTCTCTGCACCAGGGTTTGAAAACCAAGGATGAGTTTCCGAGGAAGTTACCTCACTGAAATAGTTAATGAGAAATTATACCATCCCCCACCTCGCTCCCCCCAGCTCACCACCCCTCTGAAAAAAAAAAATCAGAATAATAATTAAAAGATGCCTAGAAACGCTCTTGGAAGAGCATAAATTCTGAAGATGAAAGTAAATGATTAAAATAATTAAATACTTCAAGTTGACAAGCAGAAGCAGAATCTTGCCAACGGACATTTGTCGGTAATTAGTTAATTAATCCTAACACAAATTATAAGCCATAACAAACCAGTCAGGCTGAACGCAGCCGGCTGTTCAGAATTAAACTTAGAAAAAGAGGGAGTGAGAAAAAGGAGAAAGAGAAGTTTTAAGATTCTTGCGGATCTGAGGGAAGATGCTGTGCAGAAGCTGGTGTCCCTATGGGAAGAGCAGTCAGGGATACGGGCTGGTTTGCTGGGGCAGGAGAGTGGCCGCCGGAGCGCTCCCCTTCCCTCCTCCGCTCCCGGGGTGCTCCCAGCTGTGCTGCCTGCTCAGCCCTCCACTTTCCCCGCTCAGCTCCTCACCAGCCTGCCCTCAGCCCTGGCTTCACACGGGGAGACCGTCAAGCACCTCCCGGTCCTCTCCGCAGCTCCCGCACAGCATCTCCGGGGAGCGTTCAGCCTCCCTGTGCTACCGGCACTCGAAGCCCGGGAGGAGCGCTTGTGTCCTCCCTGTGTCCTCTGCGTCTGTACGCTGCTTGGTGGACAACAAGAAGAAAGCAAGCACAGAAACCAGCACACCCGCTGGGAGAGGGGACTGGCAGGGGCTGGTGTCACGGAGAGCTCCTGCAAGGCTTTTGGAGGTGATGGATAGAGCAAGGATGGGGAGACGAGATCCGGGCTGGGCTGCATTCCCACCCAGCAAGAGCACAGTGGGACGGGATGGTCAGAGCGGGCAGTACAGAGCAGGACTCAGGATTTCCACCCTTTTTCTGTGAGTAAACATGAAGCAAAGGCTTCCCAGCTCTGTTTCCAGCTTTGCCACTGATGCCAGTGCACAACTTGAGGCATGTCACTTATCCAGCCAAAGAAACAGTCTGGTCTATGCAGTCGGGGTCCCCTCAGGTCCCCAGGCAGACAGTGACATTAATCCAGTGGTTTCTGGAAGACAGGCGTGGGCCAGTGCCTCAGAAGGGCTCCATCTTGGGGTGTAGGGAGGGGAGCTGCAAACCAGCTGCCTGTTGACACCCTGATTTAGAAAATGTTTCTAAGACAGGCTGAAAAAGCAGGGTCGGTGCTTGGGAGCTGGGTCCAGCCAGCGAAACTCGGTGCAAATGATACCAGGCCACATATGCGGTCAGCAGGGACCTGGTGTGAGCCTGGTGCACGCCAAATTGCTGGAAAGACGGGGAAGACAGAGCTGCTGCTTTACCTTGTGCAATGGGAAGAGGTTAATGAACTGCAGTCTGGTTTCCCACCTCCAGTCACCTTGGCTCAAGTCCAATTTTCAGCCCTAGATTAAGTGAGCTCAGTGATCCACAGGCAAGACATGGTGAATGACAGCTCATATGCGGCAGCGTACCTCTGTATTAACACGTCGAGCCGGGACTGTAGATGCACTGAAGGGCCAGGCTTTGCCCTTCCTCCAGCACAAAAAGGCTCTTGAACAGAACAGACAGGAGTTGGTGCTCCTATGGAGAGGACCTGCGCATCCCCAGCACAGGGACACTTCTGTGTGACAAACTGGGCCAAATGACAGCTGGCAACACGGTTTAAGTGATAAATGGGACATACAAGTTGCAAATGGGCTTTTATCAGTACGGAAAAGAAGCCAGGAAATATTTTGAAAGAATAAACAGATGCCAGGGAAGTGTGACTTTCCCACAGATCCCAGATTGTCAGAGGAGTTGCCAGCGACTCATGTGCCACGTCTGGGTATGTATCATGTGAGTGGAAGTACGAACATGTGAGCACACATGACCATCTACTGATGTGTTTTACACACAGAGGAGAAAGAGATAATTTACAAGACAGTAAGAACTTAACACTGAAGAAATGTAAGGCTCATCTATTTTGGCCAAAATTCTCTGAGTTGCATGCGAAGCGGGTTCCTGTTTTCCATAAAATCTATCCAGAGCTCCGCTGAAGAGAAAGTTTTATTCCGCATGTGTGTGAGCATGTGTACGCGCGTGTTCTAAGTGTTTTGCATTATGTGAGCTCTGACCTTCAGAGGGGAACAGAAGGAATATTTTCCCCCCTGAGGCTAGAGTTGTCAGTGAAATGTCTGTCTTTCTTAATAATTTCAATCCGGGTGACAGGGGACAGGGCATTTTGCTCTGAACGAACGTACTGTAAAAACTGTCAGATAGAATTTGTCTCAAGAAGCAACATTTCTATCTATTCAGGGTCATAATTACAGGCATCTTATGACCTGTGGAGCAGCACATTTTTCTCAACCGAAAAAAGGAGTCCTAAAATAGGCGGTTTGGTCTTCTGCAGAGCTTTGGATTAAACCTAAATGGATTCTAACAAGCAATGGTGATCTCCAGCAGAATGCTTTCTTCGTTTGCTTGTTCGTTGTTTCTTTTTAAATCCAGAACAAACTGTGCACAGAAGTGACGTAGCAGAAAAGAAGGGATATAAATTGCCATTCACTGGGCTGGAGTAATGGCCTATTTCGTCCTATATCCTGTCTCCTAACTGCCTGCCTCTCTGAATTTCCTCCAAACTGACAGTGGCCAGCGTCTTTTTAATGAACTGAATAAGTAACTAAATGGGTAATTAACCAAATGAGCATGACGATAATTTGATTGTGCTTTCCCCACTTTTAAAGCACAGGAAATAGTAAGAAAAGTAGTAATTC
>NW_008825115.1:1601460-1603617 GCF_000699105.1 Pygoscelis adeliae
TTCAAACAGCAGCACAGAGCTAGAGGAGCTGGGGGGGTGCTTTGACTAGATGTTGCTGTCTATAAATCTCCCACACCACCAGGGAAATCTTTCTTTTGTTAAACATTTTGATTTCTTGATTTATGCCTCCTCAGTGGGGGAAAAAAAATCCAATGACTTGAAGCAGCTTTTCTTCTTATGGTTTAATTTTACAATTAGCAATGGTTATGAAATGGATCATCCCGCTGGACCCTGCAGAGCTGTACAGTTATGGGTCACACTCCACTCAAAGCTAGGCATCGTATTGGGATCACCAACCTGGTTTTGCATCACTGAGCTTTTGCAATATTAGCCTGCAGTGCCTGTTGCTTCCCTGCCTCACCGAGAAGGTTTGAGCAGCAAATCAAACTGGGAGAGGGAACCAAAAGTTAACACAGCGGGAAGGAGCCGTGGTGCTCTGCGCTGCTGGGGAGGCTCCAGAAATGGGAAAACTGGGAAATAACGCTCCCTGTCCCTGGCCATCCCAGCTGCTTGCGGTGAATATCCTCTTGCCCATCGCAAGGAGACAATGATGACCATTGCAGAACTGCTCAGGAAGGAGCATCCTGACAAGAAGCGGGGCCCCAGCTGGTCTCTGAAATGTTCTCACCTTCGAGATCAATCCTGCCAGAGACACATACAAGCGCTAATCAGCTCTATTGACACGGCAGACGGCAGGTTACAATCCATTTTCACCTGCACACTCCAATGGATGCCCCGTTCTTGCCATCACAGGTGGAGGGTAAACATTCTGCAACGGACCTGGCACCAGCGAAGCAGAGCAGCCCACTCACCCGCCGCCAGCAGCGGGGGGCTGCTGCAGGATGCAGCGCCCATAGGATCGACACTGCCAGACATGGGCATTTCCTGACAAGTTTGGCAAGAATGAGAACTCTTAGGAAGGAGTTTTGCTGGTGGTGGGCAAGGACGACACACTCTCTCCGCACTGACCTCAGCTTGGGAAACTGCAGGAGAGGTGAGTGGGGCCTCCCATGTTCAGAGCGATCCCTCTGCAAAGCTGCTGTACGCCTGAAAGCAAGCACTGCCGGGAGAGGCTAACAGTCCGCCCTGCGTCCCAGGAGAGCCAGGCTCATGATTTAAATACCACTGACAAACCCCCTCCATCCAGGTAGTGTTTAACACCCATCTGTCAAAACAAACGTGAAAGAAAGACTCTGCAAATTTTGCTAGCTGAAACTTCAGCAAGCACTGTTCTCCCGTGACCCAGAGGCATCTTGGTGGGCAGGACAGAGGCAGAAACAGACTGGCACCAGGGGCTGCCCACCAGCCTGGGCATGGGGAGGAACAGTGCAAGGTTTGTCCCTGCCCATCTCTAAGGAGAATCTGTTTAAATATACCATGTTTAGGCCCGTAGAAAGTCAGCTTGAGGAGCTCTGTGGAGCCCAGACAGAGAGATTAAGAGCAAAGCTCCATGTAAGCTTTGCAGGGTTCATTCCAGGGTTGTGTGATCCAAATGGCACGCTTCAGCAGCTAGAGAGGAGCTTGGTGAATCAAGACATTTCTATTCCTATCCAGTCCGCTAACCTGCCCTGTGATCTCCACTAAATCACTTCTCCTCTCTGCGCCTTCATTTCCTGCACCTGAAATAGCAGGAACACGAGGATCCTTTTCTTCTCTGGAAAGCAGTGAGCTCCTAGCAGGAAACCTTGTCTAGGCATTGCAGTAACTGTAACATCGTCTTTACTAATACCATATTGAGACAGATGACAGCAAAGGGCAAAAGCCAGTGCAAACACTAGTCAAACAATCCCTGGAATGAAAAATACCTCCCATACTGCAGTTGTGCATCATACCACAGCCCCACGCCTGCTGGGCTGCCTTGTCAGCTGGGGACAGAGCAGAAAGCCGAGCCGGGTGTTTTAGGCCAGCACTGCCCAGCTTTGGTTTAGCACAAGGCAGCGGCAATGCACCCAGGAGGGCTCAGCATCGCTCTTCTGGAAGGTGGACAGGGACTTGGGATCACCAGATTGGGAAACAGAGGTAGAACCTGCAGAGTTTTCCTCCTCCTCTGCCGCATTTAGGGCACTGTGTCCCCTCTAAAAAATGTTCTGCTGTTATAACAGGTGGAAGAGGGACGGATGACAGTTGTCAAGCAATTAGCCAGCGGCCCAGGAGTTC
>NW_008825115.1:1603667-1607148 GCF_000699105.1 Pygoscelis adeliae
AGTGACCGCAAATGTATCACAACTCTCTGCACGGCAGATCTTCTGTCTGTGGCAGAGCTGTATCTGTACTGCGCGTGAATTCGCAGGGTCCCTGTGCCCCCGGGTCTATGCAGACCTGGGATGGACCCTGTGGGGAGCCTCCGTAAAGTGCGTTGCTGTTTACAAATGTCAGAAGCATGGTAAGTCTGCTAGGCATTAACAGGAGAACCACACGCCATTGGAGAGCAATTGCACTCAGGGTAGCCAGGCAGCTGACGCCTGGCTGGCACAGCAGCGTAGAGCCTGATCAGGTAAAAGTGAGCCTGTTGTGCAAAGGTAAGAACAACATCTGCAGTATCTCACGCACAATGGGTGAAGAAGGGGTAAAAAAATAGTGGGGAAAAAAAAGAAACGCCGAAAGGTTTGCAAAGCCAGCTTATGTCTTCACAGACACTTGTTTTCCAACTGTTGATGTAATGACTTGTCCTCATTTTCTGCTCAGCTCCGGGCTCTCTGCCGGAGCAATCAGCACCTAGTAAAGAGGCTGCGATGTTTTCCTCTGTAAATATCATCTTAAATCAGGAAGTTCCAGTCAGCCCGCATCAGTGGAGATGAGGAATTACTGTCCAGGCCAGACCCACAGCTGGTGTCAGCCCAAACGGCTCCAGTGGCTGTAACGGGGCCGGGTGGGTTTATATTCAGTGCAGAGCTGACTCTCTGGGCTGCACTGAGGACTCTTTACTAACTTTTATTGTTTTACAGGTTTTCCCATATGACTAACTACCTGTCTGCCTCTGTGTAGAAACCACGACAGCTATTCATCCTTGACAGCTTTCCTACCTACTTCTCAGCCCTCCCACTTTTCCCTTTCTCAACCAGTCTGTCCTTGCTGAGTTTCCTTCGTTGCGATGTATCTTTACACCGATTCGTTGGTGTAGAGCAGTCCAGGGAGTTACGGCAAGTTACACAATAAATTCAAGCTGCTTCCTCCTTTGTGGGTGATGTCTTTTTTTAATTTTTTTTCAATTTCAGGGTTCCTTACAGGATCAGCCTTCCTTTTTAAGAAGCTATCACATTCCCAGCTAAAAGCATACTTTGCTTGCTAGAAGCTGTGATGGGAGGATGGGAGGGCGAGCTCCCCTCTCTGTCACAGCCTCTCGCTCTCTCTGCTCCCATTTCTGCTTTGTATTGCGATGCTTCAGCTCCGTAACTTATCTGGACCTACTGAGAAAAGATACTCCGAGGACCACAGAGTCTTTGGATATCTCCGTATATTGGGTACAGGATCTCAGTATCAGAAACTGTATATTGTATGTCAGGTATCTCAGTACGTGTAAGAGTTTAGCGTAGGCTGCTTAGCAGCCCTGTGCTATTCACGGCTTTTGTTCTTGGAATAACGCCCACCGAGGCTGTGTAGCGTACACATGTATAAATACACGTAACTGCAATATTTGTCTTGAAAATAAAGTACGCAAAGGCGCATTCAATTTTAAGACGAACTGCAGCCTGGACAATTTCCCTTTAATGGTGGAAAATATTCCCTGATTTCTGCTAGGCAGAGATGTCCTGCTGTCCTTCTTATACCGATGTAATAACGTCAGAAGTGCCTTCACCCCAGGAAGAGAGGTAGGTGTGCACTGGTAGGTGTGCTTCCTAAACAGGGAAATTCAATCTGTCAAGAAAATTCAATAACAACCTTAACATTTAATTGTACCCTAGGGCCCAATAAAAATCAACAAGGATGGTAGTTGTTGATTTTTCGTTAACCTTCTCTTAAAAAGGGTTCAAAAAATAACTGCTAAGTTAGACTGGCTGGCTGTATGTACGTGTGCAATACGTATGGAGATCTATAGGGAAAAAATGCGTTTAAAACTTCAGATTGGATCCACATAGAAAATACTTAAGCACCAGCACAGAGCTTGGCCATTGTTAGGTAAAAGAAAACATCCTGTTTTGATTTATGCACGCAGCACTCAATTTAACAAGTGTACCTACAGGCAATTGGAAAACAGTCAAAATGGTGAATTTGCTGCTTACACTCATTTATACTGTTTCCTGAAGACAATTTGCTGTTGCTTTTTGGCACGTTTAGTGTTTTTTAAACCACACAAAGGTTATGCCCAGTTCTCATAATTGCACAGTGCCTTTCTTGGTATAGGTGCAGTTGGGCGTTTGCCATGCGCTGTAGCATCCAGAGTTTTATTTCCTGGGGCTGCCTCCTGTACGGCAACTGCCGTGGGGGTTTAATGCTTCGGTGGCCCCTTTTGTTAGCGCGGGGCTGGGCCTTTGCAGAGCCTCACTTAGTGAATGTATTAGACGGGGCTCAGGCAGGGGCAAAGTCTAATCAATAAACCAAGTGCCCGTTGGAGTTACTCTGCTCATCCGGATGGCGCCTGCAGTTAGACAATGTCCAGGCAATTAGAGTATTTGTTTTGTTTCTCGTTATTAACTATCTACATTACAGCCACACCTGGAAGCTTTGGGGTGCTGCACAGCCACCTACGACAAGACATTTTTTGCCCTGAGAAATTTAAGTAGATGGGGGGGGGGGGGGGAGGGGAGAAGCAGAGAACAGAATTTGCTGATCAGTGGCTGTCAGAACCCACGTCCAGCCAGGCGATGAAACAGAGATGCCATCCAAGCTCTCTACCTGAGCTCGTGGACGAGCTCTGAGGCCATCAGCTGATAGGAAGATCCGCAGGCACATCTGCAGCTCAGGAGTTTTCCCTTGGTGGCCGGCATGGACAAAAAAAACCATCCTTTATTGGCTCAATAGGCGAGTCAAGCTAAACCTTGTCCCTTTGATCGTGGGGGATTCTGCTTGGGATGGTGTTTGGGGCGGCAAGAGGGACTCCAGACCGGACGGGCTGAGCAGGCGCTCGCAGTTACCGTCTGCGGACCGGCGGGTCGTCACCGCAGACCGCGGCAGGAGCCGCAGGGAGCCCCCCACAGGGCTTGGGGCTCGGCCCTGCAGGCAGCTGGCACTGCTGGCTATTGCTGACACAGAAGGACGGGCAGCAAGTAAATCACTCCATCGCTCCCGGAAGGATTTCACCCTCTCCTCACAGTTCGGTTCCCTTTGACTACACAGATCAGAGGCTGCAGGAGCGCCAGCCACGGATTTCCAAAAGAATTTGTGCCCAAGGAACAGCTGCCATACAAGGAGGGCCGAGTGGTTTTTGCCCTCTTGGACTCCACAGAACGCCACCAGCGAGCAGCCAGCCCTTCGCCAGCTTTATTGCACAGAGCGCGGGGCAGACGCGGGACGCGTGATTACCACCGCTCCGTTTTCTGCACCGAGACTCTGGGGACGGTGCTCTTTCATAGCAAACACGGCGTGTTTTGGCTGGGAACGGCGCCGAAGACCCAGAATCGGGATTTTTTGCCCCAAACCAAAACCCCGGACATCCGCCTGGCGGGAAACCCAGGCCTGCCCGAAACCCCCATCGACCCGTGCGCACGAGCCCCCCCCTCCCCACAGAGCGCGCCAGCGTGCCGGCCT
>NW_008825115.1:1608092-1648269 GCF_000699105.1 Pygoscelis adeliae
CCGGTCCAGGTGAGCGTTGTCAGCCCAAACCTTGCTCTGTGCCGCAACACAGATGTGTGGAAAAACCGCACAGGGATAGCGATGGGTGAGATTAAATGCTTGGTTGTGTCTAATTCACTGGTAAAATGTAATTAACGGAAAAAAGAAAATACTGGAAGTAAAAGCGCAAGTGAAATCTGTAGCATATGAGGCAAACTGTAATATGTTTTTGGTTTCTTTATGTGATAAAACATCTGGGGGATTTTCAAGCCTTTGAAATTGTCTAAAATGAATTTTTCTGCCTACTGTTGCAATAACCTAGACTGACGCTTGTTTACAAGGTGTAGACCAGAAGCTTGTTTACTAGGTGTAGTGATCGTTCTAATCTAAATACTGTGGTTTAGAAGCTCTTTTTTTAAAAAAAGTTGTAGATTGTAGTATTGATAAACATCCCATAAAATCATGAATGTTGTAGCTAGCAGTGCTTTTACCTAAAATATTTCACTTCAGGTCTGTGAAAGTCAATTGGAGTAGTGTTAGAAAGATGGCTGTGAAAGGTGGTGGCGCATACAAAATACAAATATAATCACTTTAAACAATGTTTTGTAAGTTAATGTTGGTTCCAAGTAGGTTTATTCATAAACTTTAAGGAAAATGCACTCAGAACATAGGATTTATTTGTCTTATTCCCCCCCAATTTGTCTTGGGGGGAAAAAACCCCCACAAATTTCAGGTATTTGTTTAGAATATTGGCATTTACTAATACTTGCTTTAATGTGTAAATAGATTGCAAGGGCTGATCGGTGTCAGTGGCCTTTCCTGAACTCTCAAGCCATGCAGCTTCTGTGCAGCTACTGGGTACTTGAATAACTCTTGAAATCGTATTAGGGGATTGTGACACTTCATACCTGTCTTGCAGCAGAGGTTATTCAGCAGTGTTTAGTAAACTGAAAGTGAAGTTCAGCGGTGGAGGTTTAGTGATGTTCCGCAGACCTACCTTCAGTATAGAGAAGTGGTCTTCCTTTCACTCCAACAGCTACTTGAATTTTTCTGTCTCGGATATGTGAGCGCGGTCTGCTCTAATTAGGGGAGACTGCAGTGCTAGAGCGAGCACGGAATTGTCTTCGGTGTTGTCATCATGACAACTTGGATTCCCTCAAATACACACAAAAGTTCTTAAAACTGCAATTATGAGTAAAAGTGTAGCTTATTGTTCCTTAATTTCCGTGTATATCGGTGGGCTGTTTTATAATCAATACTTAAATGTTCTTTTTTTTTTTAAGCAAAAATAATGACAAGCAAAAACCTGTTTATGAAAAAGTCTCACTTGCCTGAATTGCTAGTTTTTGAGACAGTCCTGGATATCAGGAAGAGGGGATCATTTTACATGGAATTTGGTTCTGGATTTCCTAAGATTGCTTTTGCTCAATGTGTTGATATTTCAGATGTCTACTAAAGGATTTGCTTCTGATGCAGTATATTTAGATAAAGTAGAATGGTCACTGAGCAAAATTCTTATTCCTGAACCCAGGAAGCCCCACGTATGATGCTAAACTTTGTCTGAACACAATATTCTGTGTGAAGTTTTAGTCTTCATTTCTGTGTAAGAAAGACCATGTATTTCAAAATGCCTCCTTTCCTGAAGGAAGCACTTTGTGCATTTCAGCTTTGTTTCTCTTGGTGATGTAAAAGCCCAGCTAACCTATTTGAAATATAAATGACACAGTAATAGGTTTGTTAGTAACAAGTCTTGTGTACTATGCCACCAAGGGTGAGAAGCTGAATGTTAGGGTTTGCTCAGGAAGACTTTTTTGGTGGTGTTCCAGGACATAATGTAGTTATCCAAGTTTCTTACTTTCTTGCTTTTGAAAGAAATCATGATGTGTTATGATATTGGCAAAATAATTAATTCTTTCTCATGACCATGGCTCTTAATGTTATTTTCTTTGCCTAGACCATGACAAAATGTTTAAGATGAGTGAAAAGATCTTACTCCTGTGTGTTGGGGAGGCTGGAGACACTGTACAGTTTGCAGAATACATCCAGAAAAATGTTCAGCTCTACAAAATGAGAAATGGTGAGTGAAGGGAACAGTTACTCACTGTTTGGTTTGGAAGCAGAGTTAATGATAGGTATAGTTTACAGTTGAATGTTGGTGGAAAGTGCTGTTCTCAAAGCTTCTCTAGCTTTAAGGATTTCTGCATTTTTAGTGTCAAGCAAAGGTGATAGTGAAGGCAGGATGAAGAAACGGAGATTGGACTATATAGTACAAACCAAGAGGTTTATCCAAAGCCCAGCTAACCTATTTGAAATATAAATGACACAGTAATAGTTTTGTTAGTAAAATATTTCTCTTTATATGTCCATTGCGTGACAACTGTTACCACTTTTCCTGATACACCAGACTGAAAAACTCAGGCTAAATGCCCATAGTGTTTTAATTTTTTGAAGCTATGTGTTTTAATGGTCTATACAGATATGAGCTACCTGGATTTTGAGGGCCCTTTTTATGCCTGTAGCTTTCAGAATAAACTGGAATTAGACAAATAACACTTTGTGTTATAATGTTAAAGAATATCTTGTTATTTCAAAATAGGAATGGAAAGTCAGGAAGTGAAACATGAATATGGATTTGTACCGTTATCAAATACACACATTTCTTCTCCAGGTTATGAATTGTCTCCTACTGCAGCTGCAAACTTTACACGACGAAACCTAGCTGACTATCTTCGGAGTCGAGTGAGTAATAGCTGAAAGATTTTGGCAAAGGCTTACAGGGGAGAATTTCCATTTTCAGGTAATGGAATCTGATGAAAAAGGTGGCGGCTTCTGTCTTTAGTGATGAATTCACTTTGCTGAAAGGATGTTGTCATGGTTTAACCCCAGCCGGCAACTAAGCACCCCACAGCCGCTCACTCACTCCCCCTCAGTGGGATGGGGGAGAGAATCAGAAGAGTAAAAGTGAGAAGACTGGTGGGTTGAGATAAAGGCAGTTTAATAGGTAAAGCAAAAGCCGCGCACACAAGCAAAGCAAAACAAGGCATTCATTCACTGCTTCCCACGGGCAGGCAGGTGTTCAGCCATCTCCAGGACAGCAGGGCTCCATCACGCGTAACGGTGACTTGGGAAGACAAACGCCATCGCTCCAAATGTCCCCCCCTTCCTTCTTCTTCCCCCAGCGTTATATGCTGAGCACGACATCACATGGTGTGGGATATCCCTTGGGTCAGTTGGGGTCAGCTGTCCCGGCCGTGTCCCCTCCCAGCCTCTTGTGCCCCCCCAGCCTGCTGATGGTGGGGTGGGGTGAGAGGCAGAAAAGGCCTTGACTCTGTGTCAGCACTGCTCAGCAGTAACGAAAACATCCCTGTGTTATCAACACTGTTTCCAGCCCAAACCCAAAACACAGCCCCGTACTAGCTACTGGGAAGAAAATTAACTCTACCCCAGCCAAAACCAGCACAGATGTTTTATTAGAATATAACTTGATTTGCTTATTTTAAAAAACTTACCACTTATCAATAACTGATATAACTGTAGTCTTAAAATTTCAGCCTTGGGCCCAATAAACGTTTTGTCACAAACACTGCAGGCAGCTAAGTGAATTAAGCCTCTTTAACATCGAGATAAGGTTGTCAGTTTTCATGCAAATGCACTGAATCCGTTTAATCTTCTTGGAAAATGATTTAATAGAGCAAAGCTGTTTGATGTACTTAGCAAAACAAGTCCCTTTTGTAAACAGGAACACGAGGCTTTCAGTAAATATCAAATCCAAGTTGGAGCTGTATTTTCAGGTTACTAAACTGCAATTACTGATTTTTTTCTCATGGTAATTTTTTTGAAGTATGAAAAGATGTCATGAAGGGGCAAATGGACTTTTAAAGATCCAAGGTTAGGAAGCATTTCATTAGCATTCTTCTCAACATGCTATATGAAAGAAAACAAGAAGAAATAGGATGTTGAGAACAAAGTTGAACAACTGTCGGGGATAGGGCATGGGATAAATTATGTTGCTATTCTGACAGTGTACTGCACAGGCCTGAAATGATGCTTCACAGCAAATAAAGGCCAGTATTAACATCAGAGCTGTATTGTTGAGAATTATACATGTGTGGAGTGAGGCCCAAATGCTGCTTCAAGAACTCAACTGCAGGAACAACCTAAGATCATGTTCTCGTTTCTGACATGGAGGACAGCTGAAGGTAGCAAGTTTAAGTTACTAAAGTTAGAGCGAGTCGATGGAAGAACTGAGTGCAGGGTCCTGCCTCAGTTTCATACGTGAAATGCTACTCTTCTGGTTTAAATGACTTCAACCAACTACATGGATTAAGCATGTTGGTAGATGATGGTTGGCAGTGATGCTGCTTGCTTTAGTGTTTGTTCAGGTGTGATTTGGAAGGTCTGTGTGTGTTTTGTGGAACTCTGTGCAGTTTTTGAGGTTGATGTGAAGGAGTAATGCTGCTTGACCCAGATGGCTGTCGGCTGCCTGGTGCTGGTGGCTTGTCTCAAGGGCATCTGACCTGCACACCTGGTGTAGGTGAGGCTGGCGCTGAATGTCCTGCCCACTTAAGCAGGAGCAGCCATTTCTTACGTACAATTTAAAGTACCACTAACAGGAGTAATTTAACAGGCTTTTTGGTAAACTTGGCCAGCAGGATGTAGTATTGATGTGGCACTGTCGTCTTCCTCTGTGCCATGTCCCTTGAGGCCCGATCCTCCCTTTGTCTCCCCTCCTTCCTGAGCCCACGCCTGTCTTCCAGCTCACCTGCTCCAGATGGGCAGCACAGTGGGGAGGACACTGGCAAAGGCAGATGTGTTTATTTACCGGAGACAAAATGCTGTGCTGTTGCAGATGGCAATGCCCTGGAGCAAGCGGCGCACTCTGACACTACTGTCACACTACAGTGATCTCTATACTGTAGGGAGAACTTTCTTTAAACATAGCACTTAATGATTTGTTTGTGGGATTTAGAATTTGGTGATTCAAACCTTGCCTTCAGAATTTTTTTCCCATGAATTTTGTTACATTTTCATCATAATTTGTGGGACACCAGAAGGATTAACACTAGCTCTCTGTATCTATTTAAATTGCATATAGGATTCCTGGAGGCTACTGATTTAATTACGTGGATGATAAAAAATGAAAAGGTAAAACATGCCACCACCTCCTGTTAGGAGCAGGAAAATAGGTTAGTAGTAAAAAGTTTGGTGGGAGAAAAAGCAGTTTGTTGCTGTATTGCCATTCACCATGTGAGGCCGTTCCTGTTACGGAGGGCTAGAAGGTGCGTGAAGGGGAGTGGCTAACACTGAAACAGTATTTCTTGAGGCATTATACTGTTGTCATGGCCCAGCCCAAAATAGAGCTTGTTCTGCATTGTTAATCACCATCTGGGTTCCTCCCTATGTTATCTCATTTGATTTAATTTATGAACCTGGTGGCTCATGTAGGCCAAGTTCCTGATGTCTTGGGGATGGCTGTCTTGTAAGGCGGTGCCTTGAAGTTGTTCTTTTGGTGGAAAGTATCAAGTGTAATGACACTGGGCTTGGAACTTAACGCCATTACATTACTGTGCTCTTTTCTTTTACTGAATAGTCAACATGGTTTTTCATGACATTTCTCTTTTTAAAACATGGGGTTTATGCTCCAGAGTAGGATCTGAAAAGAATCTTTGTTGATTTCTGTTTATATGTTGCAATTGAGGCAAACCTAGAATCTACTTTGGAGCCGACTGGCTTTCGCATAGGTGAGTGGTCCTGTAGTTCCTCTTCCACCATTGCCTACTCCAGTGTCTCACTTGATTCACCTGCTGAGTCAAGTGCCGGGTTTCGTATGTTTAACATACTACTGAGGCTGCGTGGTGGTGGGGAGTAGGAAAAATACACCCCTGCCCCTCCAAACCCAATGAAGTTCAGTTTCTCGTTGTGATGCTATGTTTAATTATAGGTGACAGGGCCTGGCCTGAGTCCAGAGGAAGACTGTCAGTTCCTCTCTCCTTGTCCACGCTTGGCAGGATGCTTCCTCACGCCCACCTTTCCCCCCTTGCTGTGACTTTGGCTTCCGCCAGATGTCACACCGCTGCTTGTCACCACCCAGCCTCCCGCTGCTGATCTTGTTGGTTTAGTATATTTATCGCAACTGTTCTCTTCAGCTGTAAATTCTGAAGAATTTCACACATCTCTTAATTGCTGTAGTTATTTTAAATCAAACAGCATAAAGTGCAAAGCTACTTGGGATGAGAAATATTGCCTCTCATAGGAAGGTTAAGTTTGGAAAAAAATAAAAATGTAATCTGTCCTGGGGTGTTAGTCATCCACTCATTTGGTAGCCCTTTAATCACACCAATCTTCTAAAGAGTTTAGAACTGTTGGCATGGATTTGGTTACAAAAGCCAAGGCTGCCTCCGGAATGGACAAAAGGATTGAGACGTACAAGGAATACCAGTCCCAGCATAGAGATGTTAGTCCCACTAAGACAGCACTGAGAGGTGCTGTCTGCAAATTTCATTTGTCATCACGGAAGTAGTAAATAGATTATGTATATTTTCTAATGTTTAAATCCTACCTTTCTTGAATAAGGGGAAGGCATGGGGGACACTTTATTTACGTTTGAGTTTTAAGAAGCTGTCTCATAGACCGTTAGCAGGAGAACTTACAACTGAAAAACAGTTTACAGATTTGTTTAAGTCTGCATAACACCATTTATTTATGGTTGAGTATCTCGCATATGCCAATGTTGGTAATTCAAAGTCACACAATAATTTGAGTGATCTTGTGTCATGGATCTTAAATATTAGCTTGTGTGATGTTTCAAAATAAATAAATGATGAAATACAGGCTAATTAAATGAATACAGCTGCATGGTAACTTGGTTCCAAATATTCTTGAATGCTTTGAAGATTAAATCACACAATTTACAGTGATGTTTGATATATAACTGTAGCGTGCTTTATTCTTTCTTACTATCTGGTGAAAGTCAAAATACAATATCCTGTAATATTTTTTTGAGTGCAAATTCACTGTGCTTATTTTCACAGGAAAAAGTTCATTTTGATAAAGTTAATATTTTGGCTTTAGGGTGAAATTGTGTTTGCTTGTTCAAATCTATTGTTAGTTGCATCATAATTTTTTTCTCATTTTGTTGCTTTGTTGATCTAGACTTGCCAGCATTTTAAGAGTTATCCTGTTAGTATGATTAATAAGAAACATCATATAAATGTGAAAATACTGGAAGTATATAAAAGCAGTTTTAAAAAAACCATAAAATTCCAAAATTTTCTTCTGAGCCTACATTTAAAAATAATACAGTGCATGCATGTTTCATTGTCTTATAAAGAATACATCTTGGAGGAAGATCTATAGGGACATCTGCTTTATTCATTATGGTGGAACACACTAAACCTAAAACACGAGGGAAAC
Organism: Pygoscelis adeliae; assembly: GCF_000699105.1. Classification (NCBI taxonomy): domain Eukaryota; kingdom Metazoa; phylum Chordata; class Aves; order Sphenisciformes; family Spheniscidae; genus Pygoscelis; species Pygoscelis adeliae. The sequence continues at coordinate 1,615,485 of NW_008825115.1, forward strand.
GGCTAAGGAATTGCTAAAGTTGCAAGTACAGCGCAATAAAAAGGCATGTTAACGTTAATGCAGTTGCATGGTCTTTTTGAATAAGATGTAGGTATTTCTCATTTGATAGGCTCTTGCTGAAGTCATAAACAAGAATTGGAGAAGATAGCAGCTGAAGCAGACTAAATTTCTAGTTTAAGAAAACTGTTTCCAACCAAACAAAGAAAGCTACTGCTAACATGATGTGGCAGTGTCTTAGTAGTCAGTTTTGAATAGAAATAAACCAATTCCTTAAATCTTCATTCACTTGGTCAAGTTAGCCTAATATTAAAGATCAAACTTGGTATGTGCAATAAAAATCTAACTATCAATTAACAAGACAGCGTAACACTGTATATAACTGTTTGCACTGTATGTAAGCTTTCATATGTGCTAAAAAGGTCTATGGTTAGCAGTAGTGTGACTGAGAAAAGAGCGTGCTAAATTAACAAAGAAGTTCTTAGAAACTGCAAAATGTTCACGTTGTGCTCACATGTTGACAGTAAAAATCCACAAGTTTTATGTTGAGATGAAAGAATCTGGTGTAAAAACATAATTAAAGTTTTCTTAAGTTTGAATGTGCCATGAAAGCGTTTTTTAAAAAAAAAAACCAACCACAACCCACTAGTTTTCAGGAGAATCAGAGTTTTATGTTTTTATTTGCTTCGAAAACCTAATCGTTTTTAGATTGAGACCCATAATCTCCTGCAGACAGTATTGATGTAGTTGCTAGTAGCATTTTATGGCAAAGAATTGTCAAACAAACTATGTTGCTGTTCTGTAGGTGGTGTGGGGAATTAAGATTCAAGGATTTGGGTGTGGCTGCTTTAATGAAAACACCATTTCTGTTTGTAGACCCCTTACCATGTCAACCTTCTCCTGGCTGGCTATGATGACCACGATGGTCCTGCCCTTTATTACATGGATTACCTTGCGACTCTGGCTAAAGCTCCTTTTGCAGCACATGGATATGGTGCATTCCTTACCCTCAGCATCCTTGACCGCTATTACAAGCCAAGTAAGTGGAGTCTGTGGAGGAAAAAATTCTCCTGTTACTGATTAATAAAATAAAGGCTTAAACTGAGAGATTGACATTTGCTGAGTCAGATGGTCCAGCGCAATTGCTGTGATGCTACAGATTTGAATGTGACTTTTTGTTAGCATAAATGTAGCTTTAAAGATTGCCTTCTGTTTTCGCTGAAATGCTAATGTGAAACTAGTCAACTCCTTAAAGTGTTTTCCTGTTTGAAGCATAACAGACTGTAAGTGAAGGAAGTCTCAATTCATTCTAAAACATGACTAGACTTTCCTGGATCATTAGCTATTAGTAGTCTGTTTTTAATAAATAACATTTTGATAACTTTATCTTCTACTTGCTTGTCTATTGACTATGACATGTACATTTTCCCAGAGTATCAATCTTCAGAGGGCAGTCCCAGATCCTGTTGCTCCATATCTTGGATTGGCTTTGTGTGTGGTATATTAAAAACATACAAGTAAAAAGATATTCCTAGCAAGATTATCCCCAGTACTCTGAAGTGCTGGTGATGGAGATTGGTTGGTTTGGTTTAGTTTTATGCACGTGGTAGCTCTTGATCATAATTCTTCTACATGTCTGTACCTGTCTGAAGTTTTAATTTTAGAATCATAATCCAGTTCTTACACTGCCAAGGAGTAAACGTGGCCCCATCCCCACTTTACAGATGAGGAAATGCACAAAGCTTGGAATATTGTTAATCTGACATCTTTGGCTTTAGCTACAAAACTACTCCTGTGTGCAAAGCTGAGTTTAATGTCATAGCAGAGATGTTCGCTTAGTAATCCTTTCATCTATCTCCTGCAAGAATTGTAGCTATAAACTGACAATTTTATTCTAATGGGACTTCGGCCTGAAACTGTGGATGCAGGTCTGGAGCAAACTCTAGAAACAAGTTTCGTGAGATCCACAGAGCTTAGTTGTCTTCTAGTCACATCCCTTGAAAATTATACTGCTCCATTTTCACCATTCCTTGTGAAAAGAGAAAAACAGTGAGCTACAATGTGTTGTCATGGCTTGCCATCCCTATAGAGTGCTGGATTTTATCCTAATGTGTGAGAATAGCAGGGGCATCACACACGTGCCTTTCTCATTATTAAAACTAATACCCAGCAGGGAACGTAGCACTAAAACCAATCTCCGCCTACTGTCACTGACTTGCAGCCGGCTGTGGACAGATGGAGCTGATTTAAAACTGTAATAAACTCGAGGAGGGAGAGACGGCTGGACTTCTCCGAAGCCCAGTCCCTGGCCATGGGAGGCAAAATTCCGTCATGCTTCCCATTCAGTGTAACAAATCGATTCTCAATGGCTTGTTGCAGCGTGAGCGCTTCGGTGCAGGGCGTCCTCAGTACATCTGGAAAGTGTTTTCTGTGAGCTGGGAAGGAGAGTTTTTGGTGCTCAGCTGAAAAGTTGTTTAAATTTAATAAAGTTTCTGTTGAGAGAGATGGCCTCTAATTAAATCAATCTGTGGATGTTTTCTCTTTCAGGTATCACACGTGAGGAAGCTGTTGAGCTCCTAAAAAAATGTCTAGAGGAGGTGAGTTGCCAAACTTAGGCCCTTATGATCTTGAGAAAGGAATGTATGTTTGCATTCATTTGCTGATATTTTCCTGTTCCTCTTGTCGCATTCTTTTGCTGTCTTTGCCAGAAGGGGTAATAAATGCACATTGACCAGATGTGGAGTAGCTACTGAGGAAAAGGATTTGTGGGCACTTGCATTGTCTTAGCATGGTTCATGTCCTCCAGAATGTAAACTTGAGCTTAATTGCTTTTCTTTACTTCTGCTTCTTCCATGCTTAGCATAATATTGATACAGACAGTCTTTGACTTTTTCCTGTTTTGTTTCTTCTGAACATAATGCAAGCATCCTTCTGTTACTTGTCTTCCACTTAACTACTATATGCTTCTAAGTGTACTTCTCTCCCAGCTTGCGAAGTGATATCTGAGGTAAAGATTTGACCTTAAAGTTCATGATCAATTTTAGCGTAAACATAACCTTTCAGACTCCAAGGCTTTTATAGTAGGAAAACAATCTTTAAGACATTGAATTGAATGTAATTGGGGAGGAACATCTGGGGAAACCTCAGGAAGAAGTACTCTAAAGAGGTTCTGTTGATCCATACACTTTGTGCCCTAAGTTGTAGCCCACTCTGGTCGTCTTTCTGCTTAAATGTCTTCCTTGTTAACAGGCTTTGTGTATTTTGCATCACTAGCCTTGTCTAACATGGATAGTCTTATAACAGAGAGCAAACTCATACTAACTGATTCCTGAGCAGTGAAAAAACCACTCTAGTTCCTAATATTTCAGGTCACTAGAACCAGGATGGAAATTTTGATGTGCAACAGCATATCCCTTAAATTATGCTCTCCTCTTTTATCTAAGCTTTGAATGAATCTCATCTCTTTTGTCTTTTTGTCTTTTGTTGAACAGCTTCAGAAACGCTTCATCCTAAATTTGACTTCTTTCAATGCCCGGTTCATTGACAAAGATGGCATCCATGAAGTGGACAATATACCCCTTCCAAAAGCGATGTCCTAACCCCTGAGATCTTTCTTCAGCAGTCTTCTTTTTTGTTCACTTTTGTTTTTTTTCTATTCATTTGAAGCACACAAGTCATGTACTGCACTGGGAGATCGAATAAAGATTGACATTTATATAGCCAGTTTTATCTTTTTATTCCACTGATCCTCCCTGAGAGTATTTAACTAAATCATTCCACAGTGAAGGTGAAACTTGATTTATTGTTAATGGGTGCATGTTCAGGTTACTTATCTTTCTTTCCTTTTCTGAGATTTTTACTCCGCCCCCCCCCCGTAAGTTTTCTTATGTGTGGGAGAACTGGTAGTATATTCTCTACATGAATGTGCTGTCATTCCCTCTCATAACTGAGTATTAAAGCTCAACAAATACCAGGCAAATGTTTCATGCTAGACATATAGCATCTACTTTATTTTTTCCAAAGACATTACTACTGTTTGCTTTATAAAAAAATAACAATCACGTTTTCAAAGACTTAATTTGCTTTTGCTATACCTTGTTTCAATCTAATCCAAGTGAAAGGTGAAAGAACAGATTGTCAAGTAGAATGAATTTTAAAATGCTAGTGTCAATTTAACTCACCTGGCTGTGGTTCTGTTACTGGGGAAGAATATCCTCCTGCTGGCCCAGTAGGCTCCTAACTACATTAAGTATTTTAAATACAAACCAATGTATCAATTGCATCATTTTTCTTAATTGATGTGTCTGTACATTTAGAACACCATGAAAAGTTCAATGAGGAATAAAACTGCAGTACTTTTCATAAACCTTTGAATTACTCTTAACTAGCTAGAGCTTTGTTTCCATGAGAATAATCACTGATCTGTCTGGGCTCTAGATGATGCTTCCATATAAAAACTCCATTCACAGAACAGCCTCAGATAATTACCATGTGGCTGATACTTCCAGTCTGCCCAGAAGTGATTCTTCCAAGAAAAATTTTCATTGAGACTGCTTCCCTACTTGAATTTGCATTGAATGAGTTAACCATTTAAAATGCTCTGTTTGGGTGCTTATTTTATGTTTCAATAAGCTTGGGAAAAGAATCTTGGAAATAGAAGGCTGGATGTGTACAAGATTGTGTGCAGACTGTATTACTTGCGTGGGATGGCATAATGCCCGAGTTCTCAGCTGGGAAAGGTATGTGACAGACTTAACTGTCTTTATTTGTCAAAGCTGTTTTGGTCTTGCCTCAGTAGTGTGTTTGAGAATGTTAGTCTCTTCCCCAAAAAGCTTCCAGTATCAAAGACCAAGTATTCCCGTGAGACAAATTTTCATTGAGACTGCTTCCCTACTTGAATTTGCATTGAATGAGTTAACCATTTAAAATGCTCTGTTTGGGTGCTTATTTTATGTTTCAATAAGCTTGGGAAAAGAATCTTGGAAATAGAAGGCTGGATGTGTACAAGATTGTGTGCAGACTGTATTACTTGCGTGGGATGGCATAATGCCCGAGTTCTCAGCTGGGAAAGGTATGTGACAGACTTAACTGTCTTTATTTGTCAAAGCTGTTTTGGTCTTGCCTCAGTAGTGTGTTTGAGAATGTTAGTCTCTTCCCCAAAAAGCTTCCAGTATCAAAGACCAAGTATTCCCGTCTTACTGAACAGGTGAGAACTGGATTAGAGACAGATTCGCTTAATGTCACAAAAAAATTTGCAGCTCCAGTGCCTTAACTCATCCTGCCTCTTAAGAGTGCCCTTACTTAAATCCAATTCTTCACTGAAGTCCCATCAGGCTTTGTAGTTTAATTCTTTCCAGAATGAGTTTAATTATCAGCTGGTTTTGTTGTAGTAATTGCTGCGATGGCTTTTATTTAAGGCCAATGGCATATAACTCTCTGAAAGATTTTGCTAAAATTTACTTTGTCTTTTAAAAACCTTTTCAAACTTCTAAGAAAGGAAGTCCCCAGCCTGATTATTTTCTCTTGGCAGGTCACATTTAACATGAGTAGAGTCTGAGTGTTCTAGTTCTGTGATTGAAATCTCACCCCTTCATGTTGCATTAATGTATTTCTTTAGCTTAATATGCAGCATCTCTAATTTATTTTACCACTGATGTTGAATGTTTTTGCAGGTTTCTTGTCTGTCTTTTCAAAGTCATCATGGCAGAGTGGCTGAGCTGATGTGATATTTTTGTCACTGCATATCAAAGTAGCGATGCCTCATTATTGGAGGTATTCATTATTTCAGACACCAAAACTGGGGTGTGGTGCTATTAGATCATGTGAGTCTGGCAGAGAATCTGCCTGGAGTTTTTATTGGCACCTATTTGCATGCAGGTGATTAATAAACATAAAACAATTACTCCCTTCCAAATACCCTTGTTGGAGTCAGGTTGGAGTGGAACATATGTTTTGCCTGAGGGCAGGGACCGGGATCTGAATCCCCCATTGAGTGAGAGATACAAGGGGTTGCATCAGAAGCCAACAGAGCAGCAACCTCTAGGAATGAATAAATACAGACCTTTATTGCAAAGCAGTAGAACAAAAGAATTGACCCACAATGAGATTGGACTCTAGCCTCTAATGAAGTAGATTCTTTTGAGGACTTTCCAAGAACCTACACTTTTTAAGGAAAGGTGTAATACTTTTGGTGTGTAGCTTTGGATTGTTTTAAAGGTCTACAGTGCTGATCTTTAAATTCAGAAACATTCAGCTTTCAATTTTAACAGTAATGTATGGAATCTGTTTAAAAAAAAAAGTTTTAAGTTTCCCATATGCATTACTTAAGGAGAAGAAGCAGGTAAGAGGTTTTCAAGTTTAGCCCTAAAGCTTTTGGAAACCATATTTTGCCTAGAATCCAGGAATACCTTTTGGAAAGAATTCACCTTTCCATTTGAAAAGCATCTGTATTTATCATGACAGGCCTCTTTCATAAGAAATCTCTGAAAGAATTGAGCACTGCAAGAAAGTACTGCTTTCTACTCGTAAGCTTTGGTTCTTCATATTATAAAAAATTAATGTCGTAAACCAAGGTAACGTATTCCTAGGGCATTGTAGCCACAGTGAGCTGTTCTGCTTTGCTTTGGCTGGTAATTCTGACCATATGTTTTACTACCAAAGCCTCAGGGCCTAAAGAGTTAACAAGGCACTTTTTCTCGTTTTAGGTTTCCTGTTTAAAGATGGTCTCTTCCTGAGCACTGTGCATGTAACAGATCACTGCACCAGCTCATCTCTTCAAGAGCTTGGAGTTTGCTCTAAGATCGGTTTACAAGGGAAGAGAGCCTCTGTGCCTTAGGCCACGTTACATTGGGAGGGCTTTGCTGAAAGAAGTATGTGAGTGTAGGTGCAGTGCTTCTAGGTCTCTTTCTTGGTGTTAATTATACCTTTTCATGGAAGAAAATCTGCATTTTGTTGCAGAATGCTAGAAACATGGCACAGAGGAGGTCATCAATCAGACAGCTGGCTGGCATGATTGTTCTTAGCACAAGTTTGTAATGGCAGCAGGGTAGTTCTGTAGTCCTGGAAGTGACTAGATGGCTAGAAGTTGTCTTGAGTGATGAAGCTTCTTCCCACATGGCATGGCAAGTGACAGCCGAGCACAGACACGCAATTAAAAATTGAAATGGTTGAAAGGTAAAAACTACCTCCCCCTGTTGCTGTATTCAGCCTTTAGGTGGAACTACTGGTGGGGGAGAGCACCCCAAGTTGATTCACCTACATGTTTCCCCAAGACTTTTCCAGTCCAGGAAATCTGTGACCCTGTTCAGTTAAACAAGCCAAGAGGTGCTTCAGCCACGCGTAGGTGAAATGCCTTGGGGAGGGACTGCTTTTTCTGTGCAAACCTGAGGGCCCTCAGCAGGTGTGCTTGTAGAAGTCAGTGAGGCAATGTAGAAACTACACAGCAATAGAATAATCAAAGATACAGAAACAAAGCATGTTTGGAGCAATCCTATACGGTATTCTCAGCAGTGTGAGTTCAACTTCTGTTCATGGTGATGAAACAGTCACTGGCAGAAACTTTGTTTGCAACAAATCGAGCTGTCACTCTTCAGAGTAAAGATGTAGGAGCAGAGGGGAGAGATCAGGCTAAACTCTCCCAAGGATGTTTTCATTTGCTCTTGTCTCTAGTTTTGACGCTAGGTTCCGACAAGAAGTATTGGCCGATGCCAGGGCTGACGTTATGGATTATGTTCATAGTGCTTAGGATTTTGTTGATTCCATTTTCCGATCTGAAGCAGGGACAGAATGTATAAAATAGCTCGGCGCCTAAGGAAGGAAAAACCTCTAACTTTGCTACCTGTGAAGCACTGTAGATATTGTGTCTGTAAGGAAAATAAATTTATCCTACTCATAAAAAGTTTATTCTTCAAGCCATTTTTAATTCTTTTTCTTTAAGGGTTTAACCTTATACAGAGTTTCTATGTGTTGTTATCAGTCTGCCATCAACAGTAATTAAGTGCAGGAAACTTCCATGTGAGCACTGATCAAACTAAACAGACATGAGTTATTTTAACAGATTTTAAAAAGCAAAATGGAAATGGTGGAATTAAAGCATGCAATTTTTTTCCATGTTCTTGACTATGTTGGTTTGAACCTCTGTGTAGTCCTGACTTGCTGAGGACTATGTTAAAAATAAGTTAGTTGTCTTGAAAATGCAAAGTGACAGTTTAAGTGTTTTGTTTCTCTGCTAATGTGCAATTAGGTAGTTATCCAATAAGCTTATTCATGTAGTCTAACTCAAGACAGCTGTGGAAGGAATAGAGAAAACCCTTTACTGTTGAGGAGTGGTGAGAGGGGAAAGGATGTTGAGAAGGATCTGTTTCAGAATGGCCAGTATGTTCTTTTTCCCCATGTAATATAGTAAAGCGTTAAAGGTTAGCAAGATTTGTGAAAAATTAAATTCTGCTGATCAAATCTATTAGAGAGGTGAAACTAAAATGTGGATAGATCTGAATACCAGCAAATGTAGTATAAGTTTGGATTTATAAATTAATTCTAAGGCAACCATACAAGGTGGGGCCAACCTAACAATCTAATTGTTGGAAATGATGACTTGGCTAAGTGTATTTTGATTTGGGTAAAGTACCTTTTGCTTAGTAGAGGCTTCCTTGATGTCGTCAAATATTTCTGATGTTTATGCACAAACAGGAAAATAGTGCATCTCCTTTAGTGAATTTACAGAAGACAAAGCAGGCTCCATCATATTTTGTGTCAGTATTTTTAGCATTATTGACAGTATCCTACTATAGTACCACCAAAATGCCTATGGGCTTAAGTGATGCTTGATCTCCTCTTGCTAAATGTTGCACTTGAAATGCAACAGATGCCATTACCCTGCTACCAGAGCTCTTCGGTTTGCGGAGAAAACCTGTGCATCTCGCAAGCCTGCTCCATTCAGCAGAGGGCAGTGATCTTGCACACACACCGCCGCCTCCTTACAAACTTGTTTGGCCTCTTCATCTCTGTGCAGATCATCTGATGGCCACAGAAACTCAGCATTATGGAGAACGGATCAATGCCTTGTCCAGCAGTGGCAGATGGGATGTACACGGTTGTTTCATCCCTTGGAAGATGCACGTTTTATTTTTCACAAGTGTTGGACAGTTGTCCCATGAAACAGATATTTATCCATGTTTTCGCAAGTGAAGACTAAGATAGCTAGTGACTTGCCAAAATGACCAAAAAGAGTAGCTGGAATCCATCCTCTACTGGTTAGTCCAGGCACTAACGAGCAGGGATGTAAAGTTAAAGTATATCTTAAATTTTTTTTAAGACAATGCCATTCTCCCTTGCTAAAGTGCTCTTGACATTTACTACTATGTGCTGGAAGTGAGGATGCTCAGTACTTTATCAGCAGCAGTATGCTGGGGAGGAAAAGCTACAGCACCATGTGATACTATGTTCAAGGAACTTTCTGTGATCCCACAGCAAAATTTGCTTAAGAAAAAAAACCAGAAAAAGTCTGAAATGGCTGTTTTGAAATGAGGAATATTATAACACATTCATTTGCTCTTACCGAACAAACATGTAGTGTGTTAAGGCCATGGCTGAAAGATATCATTATGGTCCTGGGTTTAGCAGAAAATGCACTTGTCTGTATAATTAAAATGTCCATGGTTGGAACCAGAAACTTCAAAGTACATAACCAGAGTCGGACATCTGGGAATTGGGAAGACGTTTCCTAAGCTGTCAGATCATGTTGTGCTTTTCTTCTTTTGAACAGCAGTTGCTTGAATCTTTGAAACTTCTGTTAGTGGGCAAGGCCAAGTACAGGATATAAAAGGATCTCCAGGGTTTACCTATTTCTTATTTTCTCTCTTTTAAAGTGATAAGGTTCAAACCTGTTTCTCTTCTCTTTTTTTTTATAATCATCCTTAAAATCATGTAGCTCTGAGTGGGCACCTTCAAGAAGAAAACAATTAAAACTGGGTTGTAATTTTATTTGTCTTAGAGTATTCACTCAAAGCACATGAGAAACCTGTCCAAATCATCACACTTGGGGCTTTGGCCTGGTACATCTGATAGTCCTAGGTTTGTGTATTAGTATTTACTTTAGTGTTTATTGTCCGTGCTTTGATGAAACATCAGGAAGGCTGGTTGTGTGAACACTGCCAGAGGTCAGCTTGCCTTCATCTCAGATGTTTACATAAGTTGGTTAAAGATTTGAGGTTAACCTCTGCTGATGTTTTTAGGAGCTGTAAAGCCATACGTTTTTGGTTTTGGTTTCCATGTTGGCTCCAAAATTTGGGAACTAAACCAAAAGGTTCTTTATGTTCAAAAGCTGTGAAAAAGCTTATTAACACATGGTGTTAATAGAAAAAATTTTTGCCCTGAACTGAACAGAGCTATTTTTCCTCACAGCACTTGGCTGAATTACTCCTTAGCTCAGCAGCAAGGCACTGACAACATTTTAAGAATACTTTAAAACAGGAATGATCCTTTGGTTTTTTTACCTTTATCAAAGTCTTCAGACTTTACCAGATAAGACCTATAGTGCAGATTCTCTAAACTGCCCACCTTTCTTCCAAATGTTATGAAAGGTGCTCCGTAGGGTGGACAGGTTTCCCACCTCTTTTGCCTTGCTCACTTTCCTGGGGACAGCTGAACGCTTCCCAGTTTGCCTGAAACCTGCCTCTTTGCCTGGCGCACGCATGGCCGTGCCATGCCGAGGCAGCAATGGGCTCCCTGTCCTGCGCAGGGCTGCGGTGCACTTGCTCCCATTTTGGCTCCAAAGAACTGTGCCAAACCCTGTCTTCCTCGCAAAGAGATCCTGAACGGGGCAGAGTCAGAGTTATCTGTGCTAAAAGACTAGTCTGATTTAGCGTGGTAATTACTGTGTTCTTCCGGAGGCTCCCTATGATGACCAAATTAGCAGGAAACTCTAAAAGGTATAATATGCTCCTGACATATGACAAGGCTAGGGGAGAGGAAATGAAATGAAAATGGGTCAGGAGTGGGAGGCCTGGGCTGAAGCAACTCCCTGTGGTGCCAGGGTCCATTTAAGAGTCAAAACAGCAGCGCATTACAAAGAAGGTGTAGAAAGGCTGTTTTCATTGTCCGAACCGAGCAAACTGGCCTTTCCACTAGTCTCCTCCTCAGCAGTGCCTGTAGCACCTGCAGCACAAACATCTGATGTATCGCCTTCCTAGTTTGAACGCTTTTCTGCCTTTGTTTTTGCAATGAACCAACAGGCAGCAAAGTAGAACAGGGATTCTTAAAGGAGATAACTTTTTATCGTTGGAAATAAAATAATAAACTTATAGACTATATCTTCGTCTGAAACAGACTGTTGAAACTAATTTTGGGTTTTTTTATATTTATGGTGCTAGACTTGAATTATCTGGGTTTGGATCCCCGCTTTTCCCCAAACTCCCTATGTCTCCCTCTTTAACTCTGTATGTCGCATCTGTTTTCTGTAAGATGCAGGTAACTATTTCCTTTGTAATCTTGTCTACTGAAATAGAAATTTTGGGGTAAGATCTCTTTGCACAGGGCCTAGTACAATGAGAATTTGATGTCTGATGGCACAAGGTACTACTGGAACGTAAATGTTAACCCTCCTGAAACAGTCAGGTATGCTGATTGGATTGGATGAAATGGTTTCATAGGAAATGCTGCTCTTTTGAAAATACTTGCTGCATGCTGAGAAGTAAACCTGTTGGAAAAGAAACGTCCCTGGATGATACAATCTGCGCAGGAAATACAGATAAGTCTTCTGTTTACAATTCCACGTAGCTGTCAGAGTAAAGTCTCCAAGGTGTGATGAAACTCCCACGAACTCCAGAATAAGAGCATGCGGTGTTTCAGCCACTAATGTTCTGAAGCTCATGCAGTAAAAAACTCCATGGATCCACTTCGATCAGGTCTGTAACGGAGTAGAAGTTTGACTATGGAAAACCTTGAGTGTCCAATGGAAAGAATGTGATTTACTGCTTATAGCATGCACTTGAGGAGAAAAATCCAAGATGCCATTGCAGAATTAGATGAAACTTATCTGTTCTGTGAGGCAACAAGTAGAACCACATAGAACACACGAAATTTTGGGTGTGGACAGAAGAGGATGGTGGGCTGCTTATCGTTTTTTGTTGAGTGCAGGTCATTCAGTCACACCAAGAAAATGCTGCCTCTTGGGGATTCTTTAGCCAGTTTAAGGTACAGTGGAAAAACTCGAGGGGAACCCAAGGCACTTCTGCATGGACAAGACCACTCTTCAGGTGAGGAGGCTGTAGCATCCAGACGCATCTTGACATGCTGCAGAACTTCTTGACTGGGAGCAATAGCCTGGTCTTTCTCTGAATCCGAAAAAACCTGAGTTGTCTCCATTTAGCAAATCATCTTTGACTATAACCTTTGCTACCAAAATGAAGCTATCCTTATGGGAAATACTTCTGAATTTCAGGGTATAAATTTAGCCTTTTTCTCTGCTGAAAAGAATCAAAAGAGAAGCATCTGAAGGTGTCAAGATAAAAATATACAAAGAAGCCATCCAGAATAACACTGGCATAACTTTTGCTGCCTGTCTGCCTCAGAGAGGTTACTGGGATGCTTCAGCACTGCGAGTATGGGGCCAAAGTTTGGGTGCATATTCAGTGTCTGGAATTATTATTGCTATTTATGGTATCCTGTTGAAAATGCAGCAATGCTCAGGTGGCCACAATGGGAATTCTTTGCAATATAAAGGAGGTCAGGCGGGAAGACCCAAATGATACCTTCTGGCTCAGCATGTTCAGATTCTGTGTAATGACTGGGTTTAGACTGTTTCTCCCAAAGTCTGTTAGGATAATTAAGCCTATAGTTGTATGCTGCACGTGACACTGTGCTATCTGTCTAGGCTACTAAATCAATAACCTCTGAAGCAAGCATTTTGTCACCCTTGCAAATAACAGTTGTTTTACTGCCTGTTGAAAATGTTTTCGGTTCTGGTGTTTTGATTCAGTTGCACTAACAGGAAAAACTTCCTTTGCTTGCTGATGGTGTGGCTCCTTGGATTCTGTATGTAAAGTTTGGAATTTAATAGACTCTCTCATATATGAAAGAATGCATTAACTACATGTCAGCAAAGTCTGTTTATTGTGTTGTTTTAGTATGGAGGGCTATTATTACCCTGTTGCTTTTAAGGTAGCCTGCTTAAAGGTAATGATTTAGTCTATCCAAAGCGATGCAGAATGCCAACACAACCTCTGCTTGTTTACGTTAATGATACAGTATAGAGTCACAGTTCAATGTTAACCTCAGTTTACCCTTGGGATAGCTGACTGTTAGGGAATGAAGAGTTTTTGTTAATGTTCTTTTTCACTTGTCAGGGATTGTCATGTGGTTTCCCTGGACTTGTCATTCATTCAAATTTAATTCAAAAAAGATTTTTTTTCAATTCCCCTTTAGGATTGAAATTCCAGAGTGTTCTATAACAAGCATAGAAACCATGAGCCTGAATCTATTTTTACTCTTTGACACAATCCCATGTATTTTCCCACGATAATATTTGTAATCAGTGTGGGAATTTATATCAGGGTTGAGCCATGAACTGTGTAAAATGCCTTTTTTTCCTCTTAGGATGGAAAGGCAAAGAACACATCAGGGCATGGCCTTGTTTGACAGTGAGCCGGGAGGGGAGCTCCAGTACTAACTCATTACAAACAATAATTGGCCTGGTACAACCTCTGAAAGCTGTGCTCTTCTCAGGTATCTCTGTGGGCCTGCAGAAATGAAGGTGCCCAAAATTTTGGGAAGTGGAAGTCTCAATGCTTTTAGAAAGCTGATCCTACATGACACATCCATCATCAGTCTTGAGCATCTGTGGCAGAATCAACAAGTGAATCCAAATCATCAAACTTCCTCCCAATTAAAAGGTAATTGGTGGCATCCTGGCCTTTCAGGCACCAGACTGTTCCTCATAAAACATTCAAAAGCCTTGCAGTTACCCAAAGAGGAAAATGAGGAGGGAGGTAGTTTTCCACCTGATGGACGTGGCATGTAATTACTGTAGGCATATCCTGATTCTTTGTCGGTATTGCTCATTGCTGCTATGTCTAAAAATTCCTTGATATTCAAAGAGTGCCCTAACCAAGTCAGGTTTTCATAATATGATTACATTATGAAATTATATTTCATGCCTGTATATTATAGTGTGCACACATATACTTTCATCATGTATCGGAGTGTAGTTTGCTCTTCTCTGATACCACGCACCAGAGGATGTCTACAAATTGAATTATTTCAGGATAGTTATCCTAAATAACTCCATGTAGAGAAACCTGTATTGTAGCAAAAAAGCACCTTACTCTCCTTTATCATAATCCATTTTAAACATGGATTATGCTGATGCAGAACAGGGCACTCCTATTTTGGAATAATTTTAAATAGGAATAGTTTTTGTGCTTTTGGCTCACACCCTGCATTATCCAAAATAGCTTTGAAGTGTAAACAAGCCTCTAATGTGTCTCTAGTATTTTCATTCTCCTCCCTGGCTCCTCCTTGTTCCCTGGCTCTTCCTTTGGGAAGGTCCAGAGCAAAACCAGACCTGCGGAGCCCGTCATTTAGGTCTTTGCTTTCACAAACTTCATAGCAAGGGACATTTCCAATCTAATTCCCAATTTAAATGCATCCCTAAGCTTTTGAAGGGAGAATTGAGATGCAGGTTTCTGACTTTGAGCCATCCCCACAGATTATATTAGTACATAAAATGTTTCCTTTCACACTTTTCTGAAAGGGAGAAAGGTTTGTATTTCTAACCTCCTGTGGTCCCTTTTGGGACAGTTTTTTTTCCTCTATCATCATCAGCCTATTCTGCAACCTCCATGCAAAGCTGATGGGTACAACTCTGAGAAAGGTCCAATATTACGAGTGCTGTAATGACTCAGACCCATGTCCATCTGCCTCGTCTCTAGCCGTGATGAGGAACGGATGTGGAGGGAACACTCCAGACACGCCCTTTAAAACCATCCCTCTTCCACTGTGTCAAAAGCCATTTACACATCTGCTTCCATGAAATGCCACGGCTTCTTACTTGTCTTCTGTTCATTTAAACCTGCTTCCTTCCTGACTATTTCATTTGGCGTTCTGCCTCTAGTTTTAGTGTCATCATTCCCTGTTTGTATTCTTTTATACCGTTGTTCTCCACGCCTCTGTCGTACACCGCTTGTGTCCTTTACAAGTGGTGCAGCTCTAATCCCTTGGTCTTTCCTCGCACAGGAGTCAGTTCCCACCTGAGATCTCCCTGGCTGCTTTTCTCTGTGGCTTTACCAGTTGGGCTGGCCAGATCTGCAAGTGGCATTCAAGATAGAGGAATACCATGCAAGCACATGTATGTCATGCACTATAATCCGTTTTCTGGTTTGTTAATCCTTTTTTAACAGTTCCCATCATTTTGTTTGTATTTCCAGCCTCCTGCGAGTAGGAGGTGGCTGTTTTCCGAGTCCTATCCTTAATAATGCCACAAACATAGCAGCTAATTTAGAGAGCTTCATTGCATATAGATTAGTAGGGTTATTTTATCTGCTAATTTATCACTCATTGTCTTGATACCATGAGGTCCTTCTGCAGCTCTTCACAGACAGGTTTAGATTTGACTATCCTAAGTGGTTCTGAAACATCTGCAAACACATCATTTTACTATTCATCTCCAGCATCACCAGAGGCGCCGGCCGGCTCGGCTGCAATGGCTTGTGAGATCAGGGCATTAACGCCAGCTCCTGTCATTCTCTGAACTCTCTATTTGTGACTGCACAGATCAGTCAAATGTCAGCCATGAAACTGGAGGATATTGTTTCTTAAAACTATATAATATTTCAAGATACCACCACAGAGGCAGAAGGATCCTTGTTCACAAAGACGATGGAGGTGCTTTCTTCAAATAAAAAGAGGTTTATTAAGATAATGAGAATGACATTGTGGTGTGGGTGTTGTACATCTATTGCAGCATTAAGAGAAACAACAGCAAGTACAAAATCCTGCAGAACTTCTATAGTCATTATCATCACAGCCTATCTTGTCCATGCTACGGTTTTGTGTATCCAAAACTTCATTCCCATTTCTAATGGCAGAAAATCCAGAGACTTTCATCTTTCAGAAAAAACAAAACAAAAGGCAAAACAAAAAAACCCAACTCAATTTGATATAAATAACTTGCACTGGACATTTTAAAACTTTCAGATTTTAATTACACATAAATAAATATATACAGATTTAGAACAGTTCAGTTTGGCCTGGTTCAAGTTCTGCTCCTTGTGCTTTATTAATTATTATTAATTTTTAGAAACTTGTGTGCTGTTATCTGTAGGTTGTGGAGTTTTAATTAGTCCTGGGTTTAACTTAACCTGCTTTATCCCCAGCTGTGACCATAGCAGTCAGGAAGGCTCTCCTCGATCGGTTCCTGCCCTGGGAACCATCACGTGTGCGGTTTGTTCCTCCCCTCGTGGTACGGCTCAGGGATCCTCAGCCCCAGGGAAAATCCACGTTGAGTCTCAGTTTAAAAACTGTAAACGAAGTCTGAAACTGCTTTAAATCCAAAGCAGTTCTGCTGGCAATTTTCTCTTGGCCTGGCTTGAGGACTGGGCTGTAGGTGGGGAAATAGGAAGGTTTCCTCCGTGTTTGCCTGTCAAACCAGCTGATAAATCCAGGTACAGCCAGTGATCCAACTCCCTGCCCTCTGCTGCTCGTGCCTCTGGTTCTTGCATTGATGAGGCTTTTGCTCTTTCTTCTCAGTTTTTTCAGTTGGAACAAATTCCTGGAGCGCGTCAGGATTTCACTATGGGTTTTTAAAAAACAAAACAAAATAAAATTGCACATGACTTGGCTTCCTGCATCCACGATTTAAAAAAAAAAAAAAGGCAAAACCCAAAAGCCATCAACCTGTCTTATTTTCTCAATCTCACTACGTCCATTAGAGTTGTTTTCTTCTTAAATTCTTTAAATCTTCTTTTTTGTCTTTTCTTTGTTTGCTTTATGAGTCTCATCCCAAGTTCAAATGTAGCAGTTCAGAAAACGGTGCACTGGGTCCTCTTTCCCCCCCAGTGCTGTTAAGCCTTCCTAGCGTGACCAGGGAAAGCTCCACACTGGGGAGAGGGAGGGAGACAGCGCGTTATTTCCGATGCTTCACTTCTTTTTCTGACGCTTTGGAGTCTCCGGCTGTGTGCCCGTTCCCTGTGCTGTTCATGAACATTTTATCCAGCCCCTTAAGGGACTCCACCAGGTAGTTCTGGAAGGCTGTGAGCGCTGCGCAGATGGCTGGGCCCCCAAAGCCGTGGGTTATCAAGCTGAAATGAGTCAAACAGCTCTGGACGCCGGGCTCTAAGATGAGTGAGGGGCGGCTGTTCCCCAGCGGCGAGCGATCCTGGGCTATCAAGTCTGCAAACTCTTTACAAATTTGCCTGAAAGAGAGAGGTTTGTGTTACCATAAATGCTCTTGGAAAGCTGCAGGGACATAGGTATGTTTGACGTCTCTTTTCCTGCTCCTTGCCCGAGCAGCTGCCTCCCCCCCAAGGAGTTTTCAGCCCCAGCCTGGGGAAAGCCCCTGCGTGCAGAGTTGGAGCTGGTGCAGATGCTGCTGCTTTGAAGGGGCACGTGTGGCAGTACCGAAATGCTCCCTGGAGTTAGGTTAACCTCTCCCATGTAGGAGCAAGCCCTTAAATCCATGCAAATTATTCATCTTGCTGCACGTCTTTCAGATCTGCATGCAGCGTATGAGACCATCTCTTTGCCGCAGAAGAGTAAGCTTTCAGGGCTAACGCTGCCCTTCCGGCCTGCGGGTACCTAACGCAGCGGTGGCTCATAGCCATCTGTACTCACTTGGTAGCCAGCAGCATGTTTTTCCTGGTGTGGAGCTCCGTGGGGTCGGAGTGCTGTCGGCAGAGGTATTCTGCCGCCGCCTTGGCTGGGAACTCCGTTTCGCACACGTACCCAAAATCCCGAGCCAGGTGAACGGCTTCGCCTACGAGCAGGACAGATTAACAAGCTGTGTCAACACCCATGTGAAAGGGGAGCACTTTCTGTAGCAAATTCAGCCATCTCACTGATGTGGCTTATTTCTGCCGGGACTGGAGCACTTTCCTTTCTCATTTGCCACCCAAGAGCTCTCTGGGTGGCAGAGGTGTTTCTCACTTGGAGGCTTCCCTTGCTGCATCTTTCTCTCCCTACTTCTTCCAAAATTTCCTGCTTGGCCTCTCCAAATTGAGCAGAGATTTAAACAGGGGCTGGAGGGTGAAAAAGTGACCTTAGCTCCATGACTGCTAGACAAAACAGGGATGTGAGAAACGGGCAGAAGGAAGGGGTTTACATCTTCCCGCAGTGAGCAGGGGCCCTCGGGCTGGACGCGCAGGCAGCGTATCCATCACCCCGTGGAAATGCCCACCCATTGATGGAATTGATCTATCTCCAGGCATCCCCGTGGAAATAATCAGAGCTGATGGCAATTGATCATGCCCAACACCCGAAATCCTGGTTGGGCAGGCAGAGCTAATTTGACTTGCCCCCCTGCTGCTCATACATATTAGGCCATCCATCCTAATAGCATTAACCTAGATCCCATCACAGTCTCCCAGCTCCCGGAGCTCAGTCTGTGAAGCCATGTTATGGGAAAGTGTCTGTGCTTCCCGTGTAACAATAATACTTTCCACTTTATCTCCTCTAAAGAAGGAGCCGATAAGGTAAACCTAGAGAATCGGAACTGCAGTTGTTTGTATGTTAAAAAACAATCAGAAAGTAATAGCTGCTGAAAAACAGTTATTGTGACAATAAAAAAAGGCTGTGTGACCTCGCAGCGAGAGCCAAGCCTGGAGCCAGGATTTATTTCCTCCATGAGTGTGTGCAAGTGGCTACACAGCTGAATGTTTTAAAGGCAATTTGGATGCTGGCTTAGAGAGGTTTCGGCAGAGGGGACAAGGTGGTTCAGCTTTTGAAAGTGGTGTTAAAGCCACACCAAGTCAGAGCCCGGGGGAGGAGAGCGCTCGTGGGGCAGGAGGCCACGGCAGGCAGAGGGGCCACAGGAGCCTGTCTGAAGGCACGCCTCTTTCTGAGAGCTTAAGGATGTTTCTGAAGTTGAAATATAGCCCTACTGCTCCCCTGGGTCCATGCTGGAGCTACTCCCATGGAGCAGGTGCCCAAGAGGGCAAGTGCTCGGTGTACATGGCAAGGGCTCCCAAAGGAAGCTGTGTTTCCACCTGCAGCCCTCGTAGCGCTCGCTGGGTTCCCCGGTACCCATTCTCCCCCATCTATATGAATGGCCGTGGGTCAGTGTAAGAAAAAGTATACCACTAGCACTCAAAAAACCACCCCGTGTTTTTTCTAAATGAACAGACATTGGGAAGGCAGAGGGGAGAAAACAAATTAAACCAAGAGAGCAAATGTCTAAGAAAGAGGGTGCCTGGGGCATAGGGGCACAAGCCAGTTTCTGTGTGCTGAGTAATGACAATGCAATAGCACCTTCCTCTGGGTGAAACATCTCCCAGTACCATAACACTTATGTGCAGGAGGAAATTATATCCATCAAGCACACATGGCACCACTCTTTTATTTACTATGAGCTGGCAAGCGGTAACCAAAACATCAGCAGCCACCTGAAATCAAAATGTACATTTCTTCCTTCCTTTCTTTCTTTCATTCTTTTCTTTCTTTTCTTTTAATGGAAATCAGCATTTCATTCAGCACGAACCAACTGCCCCCAGTAACAACCTCCGCCTAATGAAGCGGGTCGTTTAATTTGCTGGCAACAATGGAGATGATTTTCTATTCAGAAACTGCAGGCAGCTGCCTCCAACACGCTGGGCGCAAACACAATGGATTCCAAAGCTCGAAGGGAGTCGGAGCTGTCATTGCATTTGTTTGCATCCCGTGTCCTTTTCTCCAAAGATGCAGTGGTGACATCATCATTTCCATAGTGCAAAAAGTAGGAGGGGAGCAAACAAACAAGCGGCTTTAAGCAGGGGCACCTCACACGTCAGGGCAGGTCGCACGCTGTGCTGCCCATAGCACGTTTTCCATAGCTTAGCCTTTAATGCCACGCTCCGAGGACTGCTACTACAAACTTTCCCTCCACCTGCAAGACCTCAGAGCTGTGCGGCATCTCCTCGATGTCCCACTTGTCCCCTGCTGCCCCAGGGCAGGAGGGCAGGACTCAGATACGGGGCATCTCCTTCTTACGGGGGACAAGACACGGACCTGAGGGTGGTGATGGAGCCTCGACAGAACAGGTCGATGCTGTCGGAGGGCGGCACGGTCGGCAGCACTTGAGTTGTGTCCTAAGCAGGCGCACAGTGCTACAGAACAGCTGCTAAATTCTTGGCAGCTTTATTCAAGGCTTTTTTATATTTGGTTTCTGACTTAGCATTATTAGAACCAGTTCACAGAAGTGAACGGTACACTTAGACACTGCCGAAAGGAAGCTCGCAGCCCCGTTCAGGCTGTGGATGCCTTTTCCTAAAGGGCTGTGACTGGTCCGACAGAAATGTCCGAGTTTCAGAAGACAGACATGCTTGAATCAGCATGGAGACTTACACGGGGATATTTCCAGTCTCAGTCGGCGGTGACCACTGCATACTTTGTTTTAAGTGTTCTCATTTGTGGAAAGCTGCAAATGAAGGGTATTGAAGTTTTGGCACTCCCATCCTCCGCGGGAGTGGAGAGCAACTCTTACCTTCCACGAGGGATGTCAGCAGGGTGACGTTGGCAGCTTTGCGCCTTCCTGCAGGTAGATTTAGTCCGATTTTCTCTAACCTTTCCCTTAAACACCGACCCCCATTTTTTGATTTTGCTCTGAAAAGAGAAAAGAAGGAGAGGAAAAAAATTATAATGTAATTAATGTTAAAATAGCTATAACTAATTCCAGTTTAAGCTTTTAGGTTTGAAAGGAAAGAAGAAAAAGCAACAAAAATGCTATTCCCCGATATACCACACACCAGTAATTTCTCGTCTCCGTTAATCTGAGAGGTCAGAACTGGTGCTGAACACAAAACTTGCTTTGGCATTACCCCCTGCATTTCAGCGCGCAGCGCAGCCCTGCGTCCTTGGGCTGTCCCAGGGCTCTCAGGAGCAGCTTACCTGCGGAGGACTCCACCGAGGAGAGAGGCGTTGAGACACTCGGGGGGCGAGAGCCTTCTCTGCACCTCCCCGACGGTCACCTTGTACTTGGAGGTGGAGCTGAGAAGAGAGAGGCGGCCAGGCACGGAGCAGAAGACCTCGTTGGGATTCGTCACCCCTCCGATCAGGCCATCTTTGTTCATTGACAGGGTGGAAATGGTGGTGCCGTTGGCCTTCGAGGGGATGGGCACTGGGAGACAAGGAAGGGAGAGAGGAGACCATGGCTGAGAGACTCCAGAGCCAGGGAAGCCGCTCGGTGACTCTCCTGGCAGCTTTCTAGCCCCCAGCACCCGTGCACTGCCATCCGCAGACATCAGCGTGGCTGGCTGGGATATCTCAGTTAGGTTTGTATTTTCCTCGATAAAAGAAGAGAGGTGGGGTGATGAAACTAAACTAAATGAGGAAAAAAAAAAAATGAAAGAAGCCTGACTCTGCTCTCGCCTGCTTTCCCACGCCTCCCGGCTCTACTGTAATTAAACCCAAGGTTTTGGGCTGATGTCCTGGAAGGCTAAGGACTGTTCACAGCATCGCTGTCTGGACCTGTGACCAGCTTCCCCTCCCTGCCTCCTCTGGGCACTCCGTGGAGGTGGGGTGGCAGGGCGAAGCGCTGGGTCCTCACGCTGGCCTGGGTGCCATTCCTCTCCCGGCTTTGGGACGGGATCGCAGCTGCAGCCCAGCTCTGCACAGGCACACGGCTGCGTCCCACCGGACAGGGTGAGCAGGGCTGAGCTCCGACCTTCGTGCCCTGCATAAAACCCGGGCGATGCTGGGGTGACCCAGAGCCGTGTTTGCCAGTATGCGCCCACAGGAACCAGTGGAAAGACTTACTTTCACTTCAGCTTTGGGATTAGCTCCGCAACAAGCTGCAGCCCTAAACTTTCATCACCCCTGGCTTAAAGGAAGCTTGAGAAGATCAAACCCAATTAATCCGGCACAGACTTCCTTTTACTTAATGGGCAAAAGTCAGTTAAGGCAAGAGGTTAGACAGGCAACGGTGACTGCAGCATCGCATCGGGCCCATGGCATCATCACACCCGGGGTGAAGTGGGCATGGTTTTCCCATACGTCATTCCAGTAAGAGACGTTCTTAGACGCAATAAAGGTTTATAGGTTAAAACTGTGGCTGAAACTTGTGCCAAATCTCTTTGGCTTTTAGGTTCTGAAATTAATAACCAGTTTAACTCTGGAAAAAAAAACAGGTTTTGAAAGAATCCAAAGAGGACTGCAAATGCCATCGCTCCAGATCATTTTAGCCCTGGCATTCTTTGTGGTTCCTCGGTAATGACTGCTCCACAATGCACGTTCAGATGGTTCCTGCAAGCAACGCAGCAACGAATACCAGAGCGAGATGCAGGTTTTGTAAAGGAAATACACATGCCCAAAATGAAACAGAAAACACGAAAATTACTTGGGGAGGGTACGTAGACTGGACCTATTAGGGGGCGCTTACAATCAGCATATTGTAAATACAGCTCAACAACTCGTTAATATGGCCATAAAAAAGTAGCACATGTTACATAAAAATGGCTGATGTTTTAAGACTAAAAGATGAATGGAAAGGAGCTAAGGTACATTAAGTTTCCTCTCAGTGTGAAACTTGGACAAAGTCAGGGGACTAAAGGGCAAGATGCATTGGTGCCCCGCTGGCATCAGCGACTGCGGTGTTGGCGTTTGCCACGACTGTAGCTGGTTGAGGGACGTTCAGGGAAGAACAAATATGGGAACACCACCATGCGACGTGGGAAACCAGAGCTATTTCCAGGAAGCGGCAGCTTCAAAGCTTTCTTCCACAGTCCCAGAACAGGTTATATTTGTCTCTAGGGGACACCCTTAAAATAAAAAGTCAGAGCATGTTTTACAAATATCCATGTGTTACTGCCAAGGCATGTGTCACTTCAGGTCCAGGTACCCAGCGGATGCGGGTTCTGCTGCAGCAAGGGCCACCCCCAAACCAGACACCCCTGGCGAGCTGGTGTTTCTTGTAGTATCAAACACTTTGTCTGTCCACGAAGAGCTCTGCGTAATTTATATACTCGCATATTTGTGCAAGCCTGAAATCGTGCGGTGGCGTGCATTCAAGCCGCATGCGTGGCTGGGGACCTGCGTACACACGAGGGACTGAACAACCATGCAGGAGAGAGGGGAATCGTGCCTCACCACACACATGGCATGGCATCTGGGGAGGAGGCAAACCCAGCTGGCACCAGTGTGAGTTAACACTGGAGCCTGTGGAACACCAGGCTGAGATCGGTCCGATACAGCTCCAGCGTGTTTGCGAGTCATCCCACATGCACCAGCAGCGTGCGGGGAGGTGCAGGGCAGGGCGGTGGGAAGGCACGGATGGATGCCGATGCACAGCAGGGTGATGACATGGAGACACCACGACACTTTTGAAACACGTACTGGCATTTTTAGGAACGATGCTACTGTCAGAAACAAATCCCCCGGAGAGCTGTAACCCAGAGCCTACCGCTGTGAAGGTTAATGCCCAGGGCAGTCAGGTGAGCCCTGCTCCGTGCCACAAGCAAACCGTGCAGGCACCGGGCATCCGTAACAGAACATGAATATTGGCATTGCTCTTCTGCCTCGAGGCCTCAGCCAAGGCAAAGCCCCATCACATTCGGCACGTGCAGGCATGGAACAGGGCCGCCCGTGTCACGGGGAGCTTGCACCCCCAGCAGCGGGGCACAAAGAGTGCGAAGGGAGAAACAGAACGGGTGGCTGGCCCAGCATCACTCAGTGGTTAGCGGCAGCGCTGGAAACTGAGCCGGTCTCTTGAGTCCTGTAACAGTGCTTCATCCATTAGACAACGTTGCCTCAGTACAACAAGAATAAACATAGCCACATTCGCCATTAATTATTAATTATTGTTATTTGGCCTCACCTGCTGCTGTTTGCCTGGTCTGATCTGCAGCTTGTTTGCCCATAAACATGCTGCAGGAGGGAGACAAGCTACCATTAAAGCCTGACAGCTTTGTTTCCTTGGCTTTTGGGGAACCAAAATTGTCTCTTGTCATCTGAGTAAACCAAAAGTCCCCCTCGATCTTCAGTTGCTGCTTTCCTGCTCCCGCAAGCAGCAGGTGATCGGAGCACCTGAGCCAGCCTGGAGACAAGAAGGAAGCATGAGACCATTGCGGGTGGGCAGGGCCGGCAGCCACCAGCCCACCGCCCCGGCGCACGGGCACGCCGACCCCCTGCGTCCGCTGCCACCACGGGCAGGAGCTGTGGGACCCTTCCAAACCAAGACGGGTGCATGCAGGTGCCTGGCCCCACTGGGAAGCGCTACGTGCTGCTTCGCACAGCCTCGTGTCGAGGGTTCATCCGAGCTACGGGGTGGAGAAATGAACTGCTGGAGCAGAGACGGGGTTTTCACAACAAGGTTTCTGGGCGCCAGGCGCTGAATAGCCACAACGCGAGTGGGAGGCACTCGGTGCCATCGTGCCTGAGCGGAGGAGCGGCCGGGCAAGGCACGGACCTGAGCCCCACACAGAGCTTTGCAGCTGGGAATAGAAATGTCACGTCGGTGTCACTGCACTGGTTGCCCCTTCTGAGGTTTCCTGGGTTAGGCCATAGGAGACACCTGCCCTTGGCACGGGGGCAGGACGTCGCCTTTTCCTCAGTGAGACGGCTTTAGCCCTGCTCATCCCCATGGCAGGGACTTGGGCAGGCTCAGCTCCCTCTCTTGAATATGGAGGACAGGGTTTTCAGCAGAAACATGCCCCAGCGATGCTCGTTCATACAGTGATGGGCCGACGCATTACACAGGCTGACAAGGAAAGGGTTAGATGCTGGTGCCCAAACTGCCGGCTGCCCAGGTGCTTGGCCCCCTCCCTCCAGGCCCTGCCTGATGAGCGGGACAGGGCTCAGCTGGGGTCACCCCACCCCAGGAAGCCATAAAGGGTGGGACACAAGCTGTATTTCTCTCTGTAGAGCTGTGTTTGGATTGATTCAGTCAAGGGAAGGGGAGGAAGAGGACATTAGGCTGGTAGTGACTGCTCAGAATCCTCTTGGTGAGCGTGAGGTCTTTTTCTCTTCTTATGTCCATCTTTGCTATCTGCTCTTATTATTTCCTAGCTGGACCCGTGTGAGCTCTGCAAGCTGTGTGATAGATGGGTGAGTGGAAGGTGAGCTGAGGAGCCTGCAGCAGTGCTGGGGAAAGGCTGTTCCCAAAAGCCAGGAGCTGCAGCCAGACCCACCCAGAGGCTGGTGGCCTCTGATCAGGAGCCTCGTGGCAAAGACACAGCTGAATCTGGGGGAGCGAGAGGGTGAACATCCGTGCTGTGCTACTGGAAGACTTGTTCTCAAGCAAGAAACGCTGTGAGTGCCGGGGGCTTTTGGGAAAATGAGCTGCCAAGCAGGTTAGCGTTGCCCGGGGAGCTGGGGATGGTGGGAGAGAGACCGAAGCCCTGAGCACGGTCCTGGCAGAGTGAGTTACTGGAGAGAATGTAGATGTGTCTACATGGGGGAAAGGCAAAAAAAATCTTAGTCTGCTCCCTGAAACCCCTCGGTCATTGAGGCTTGGTTGCTACCCTATGTCCCCTTGAAGTTAGTTTGCTCTTTCCTTTAGCTGCCAGGCTCTCCTGAGAGTTTTTTTTTTTCCATGAGAGGGCTGCTTAGTTCAGATTCATCCTCCTACTTCTAATTCAGCAAATCCAAAAGGCCCTGACTGGTGTTGCTGATACTCAGTTCCTCATGTAGAGGTGAGCTTGGCTGCGGATTTCACAAACTAAAGCCCCAGTGAAGCGTTTTGACCTGGTGAGCCTCCGGTCCTGGAGACGCTGCAGCTGGGCTAGGGAGCGACGGGGCTGCACAGCACACAGGTCAGAGGGATCTGATTTGAAAGGGAAAACTGATTTTGAAATAAGGTTATGCTGACAGACCTCAAAGAGCTTAGCAAGTTGCTAATCCCCAGCCCAGTACTGGTACAGAACCAGCCACTTAAGTCCTTAGCTCGCTCCCAGTGCCTGTGTGAGCTGGCTCATTATTGCAGCTGGGGAAAATTGAGGCACAGAACAAGTTAAATGATTTACTAAAGATCAGCTATATGAGCACGATCTGAATGCATGCGCTTCTGGTCTGTGGGAATGCTTTTCTAAGCAATCTGGGTTTTAGCTATTGCCCAAGTGTTAGGAAGTGCTGTATAGAAAACTGGTTAAGTATGGCCTCTGTTCTTGTAACTCCAGACTTTCTTTTTAGTGCTGGGAATAGAGGTGTTTGTCACTGCATCATCTTGTCTCGTGATGCCCTTGTATTTTGAAGTTAGCTGCTGAGAATGGCAGTGTCAGTAACAGGTGTATGACCTCTTGCTGGATGTGGGAAGGGAAACGATCCTCATTTCTTCTGTATAACGTCACAGGAAGCGTTTCCATGAGGCTCAGCATCTCACTGCTGCCTTTAATGTTGCAAGGCAGGTACCACTTGCAATACATTATACATTTCACGTGTGCACCGAGCAGCAGTGCAGAGTGACACAAACTCCCACACGAATCGCCTGCCCTGGTGCTGCACAGCAGGTACACACGGCTTCGTCTTCTCTTTGAACCCGCAAGGCTTGTGATCTCCCAGAGATGCCTTTTTTTGTGCTGAGTTGGAGCTAGTTTGTCTTTTAAACATACCTTGGGTGTAACTGTCAGATGATGAAACTCACACAGCTCCTTTTGCTGTAGCATGAAAACCCCTGATTTGAAGAGAGATCGATTTCAAAACAGGTCCTGCTTTCCAAGAACACCAAAGGCTTCATCCCCTGACTTTCCTGAGATGGAGAGCACCCTGCCTGCGTGCGGTTCTCCCCATGTCCTGCGCAGCCAGCGGCCTGGAGGTAGCGGGGAGCCCGCAGGCTGGGACGGCTGCAGCCGGCTCTGTTTCGTGATACTGGGCAGGTCCCCTCCCCAGTTTGGGCTTGACTGCCTCCAGCAACAAAATGGAGATGATGATAATATCTACCTGGGATGGATGCTGTGATACCCAATTAAAACTTGCCAAGTGATCCCTGGATGAAAGATTTCTCCAGGTGAGAAGTCCCTGGGTGGTAAATGTAGCCAGAAGGAGTTGGTCCAGCGCCTAAGCACGGGATGTGATGATGCTCCTTGGAGAGGCAGACAGGCGTGGAAAGGCAATCCCCATGAACACAAGGTCCTGATACCTCCAGCGATGCTGCAGGTGTGATGGGATGCCACAGCCTTGTTTCTGTGAGGGCTGTTCGTGAGATACCGGGCAGCAGGGTGAAAGAGAAGAAACACCTGAACTGAGGATCGCTCAGTTGTGAATCTAGCGGATGGAGTAAGGAGCCTTGTGCCTTCAAGGTGTCCCAAGATGAAGTTTCTGACACTTTTGTTCTAGTTTGCTGAGGTGGGTCCCTCGGCTTTTAAGTTCCAGGTACAAAGAAGAAGGAGCAAAAGAAACCCATTCTTCAAAGGCTTTTACCCAGGGAGCTAGAAAGCCTCCGAGAATTTCCTGCTTTTCCCCGACGAGTTTCAGCACGGACTGATCCGCAGCCCTGTGCCTCTGCTGCCTCATTGTCCCTCTCCTGTGTGGTCCAGGGTGACAATACCTCATCCCCGAGCTCCTGTGCTCCCTCTCCTTCCTCGTCTGTGTTCACAAACATTTGTGTCTGAAATTACCATTATGATTCCTACAAACAGCTACTTTTACATGTAAATATTCAGTGCAAAAGGCGCATCCTGCAGCCTGGGCTCAGGCTCTGCATGTGGGTGCTGCCGGGAGCTTCGGGATCGTGGTGCCCGTGCTCGAGGGCTGACTGCACACCGTCAACTTTTGGTATTTTAAGGCAAAAGAGATTTTACCTACAAAAAGAAAAAGGTGAAGTACCGACTCATTTCCATATGAGAAATGTGCTACCCGCTTGCAAAATGATTTGTAAGCAGGAAAATTTGTGGTACTTGGAAATTGAATTGCTTATCGTGGTGTTATTTGTTCAGTTCCATTTCCAGCTGGAGCTCGGGGTGCTGCGAGGGGAAAAACAAGTCCAGAGGGAACATGCAAATCGCTGCCAGTCTTACAAGTCTGTTTTCTTCTCTCCTTAGATACTTTACAGGTAAATCCTCCTCCTCAGCAGCACCGAATCCCTGGATATTGGAGCTTTTGTTGCAACATCTCCTTCAAAAGTGAGAGTGTGCTACAGCTTATATGGCATTTTAAAGAGGTATCAGTTAATCCTTTTAGGAGACTACCTGGGACAAAGCAATCTCTCATCTTCAGGCACAGCGCTGTCTCCAGCCACCCCAAAAGCATCTCAGCCCCCCGGTCCTGCTCCGGGGCCATGCGTTGGTCAGCTCGGCCACGTTGGGCATTGCCGCAGATCCAGGGCAGCCCAAAAAAAGGCTGCGGGAGGCCTGTGTCGTGCTGCCCTGCAAAGGGGATGCCTGCACCGTGCAAACCTATTTCGGCTGCTCCTGGCTGCAGCTGCTGAGGTTTGCTTCCATGATATTGCAGGTCCAGTGACGACAGCCCCGAGCCCCCCCCAGGTTTTGTTCCCCGCAGCAGATGGGCTGTTCCTGCAGCTCTGCCCCGCTCTGGGCAGGCAGCGGTGGGAAGCTCTGGCTGATGGATGTTTGCGCGTAGCCCCTGACGAAAGGTGCTCCAGAAAGGTGAGGGATTACTGCTGTCTTTCAGGAAGAGCTTTCAGTGAACTAATCTAACCTTCGTTTGAATGTCTCTGATGTAAATTATAAGATGGAGATACATATATAAAGAAGTATCTGCATGTGGGTGTGAGCCAGAGGCAACTGCTCCTACCATCACTTTAAAAGCCCTTTTTCACTGAGGAGGTGCTGCAGAGTTCAGCTGCTTCAATTTCCTGGTGTTTCAGCAGAGAGGTATTTATTGATGGTCCAGGGAAGGAGGTCAGTGCCATCAGCTATATTTCAAACCCGGTCTGTAATTATCCTTTCTTCCCAGAGGGGATTATACAGGTATTTTCTTTATCTTGAATGCACAACCTGAACCAAGTCCCCATGTCAAAGAGCCTCTCTAGGAAACGCGGTAATCAGCTCGAAGGCCTTTTCAAATGGAAGGATGGAAAGAATCTTGGTTTTATCTCTGGGCTTTCCAGATTGCTGAGTCCCGATAGGGAAATGGATCTCGGACCCTCGGAAGAAGAGAGGGAGCAGGGATACAACTCGACAGCCTCAAACTATTCCCATGAGAAAGCTCATCAGGAGAGGTCCCATGCCTATGCAAAGCTCCCGTACTTAACATTTTGTTTCCAATGCAAATCAATACATTAGGTTGCGAACTAAATTTTAAGGTGCCGTGTGATATTAATTGCATTTTTCTTTCTGTGCCTCCGTTTTACCCAGCAAAGTACCCGCCGTGTGTCACTGCAGGTCTCTGCTCCTGGGGAGCTTTGGGTCGGATCGATGGGGCAGGAAGGTTCAGCCTCCCCGAGACCGGCAGATACGACGTCTCAGTTACGGACGGTACCTTCTTTAGTACATCGTGTCTTGATAGGAACAGCCAATCAATATAATAACAAAATTTACTCAGACCTTTGCAAAAGCACCCTGTGCTCCTTCAGGGCTGGGAAGGGGATTAGTAAGCGGTTTGCAATTCATAATTTCAGCTAACGCATTTCCCTGCTTTACCATTTAGGAATGACTCGGCCTCAGATGTGCTGCTTGTTCGGAATATTTTGTGAATCTTTTGAAAACTGCTCACAAACAATTTGTTGTGAGTTCCCACATGTTTCCCTGCCGTACTTCATCTTATGGATTGGGCCGTGCTGTCTGGGGAGCCTCTGATGTAGCAGCCTGAACAGTAACCTCAGGAATACCCCACTGGAAAGCAGCAAATATTAATGATTAAAATGTCCTCCTAATGAGTGAAGCCCAAGTGCTCGAACCTTTGCAGGAAATGAATAAAAAAGGATTTGGATTCTGCTTTTGAATGTCAAAGTGTATTTGCAGATATTTACTGCACGCGGGTTTTGCTATTCGTTGAAAGAGCTGCTCTGATACAGCAGGGCCCCCGTCCCCCCCCCGAACGCTGCACTTCTCACTCGTACCTTTGCGACTTCATTTGAAAAGTCAGTTTAGTGAGGTAATTCAGATTACTTCATTCCCCCGATTCAAAATTATTTTTTTCTGAATCTGCAGCCAATCCCTTTCATATCTAATTAGAAAAATAACTATTTAAAATTCAGTTCAATTACTTAACTGCTCTGGATGGACCTATGTAGCTCTGTCTCTGCTTGTATAGAGCTCGTCTGCTTCACAGCAAAAAAACATGCAAGTGTTGGGAAGGCACGAAACTGAAACGGGAGGCTGGAGAGCCCGAGGATTCAGGCCAGAGGAAGCGGAAACCTGCGCTGCTCCGTGCTGACACCAAGGAAAGTTTCTCATCCAGTGCCACCCCCAGCCCGGCTGGGCCGTGCCGCGCGGCAGCGAGCGCTGCCGGACTCGCACACGCTCCACGGCTCTGCCCTGTAGCATTAACCATCACAGGTTTATTCATTTAGCAGCACAAACTCCCATTACATTTTGGCAACCAGTCTACGGGATCTTTATGTGTTTAAACAGTATAATCCATTTTACAGTAACATGCTTGAGAGGTTTTCCCTGTATTCCCTATAGAAGCGCCTGAATTTGTGTGGCTTGGATCTACATAATCTAAAAAGGGAGAACAAAGATGCAGTGTCTTTTGCAAGCGGCGGCGGATCCTATGTAAGCCACGGTAATGTTGCTATCAATTTGTTAAAATGTATTTAGATTATTGAAGGGCAAAAGACCCTTCAGCAAAGATTAGAGAAGAATAATAATAAATACTTCTCTTCATATAGACCTTGCTGCCAATCCGCAGAGCATGCAGGAGGGTTTCGATCCGAGCCTCAGACCGCAGCAGTGTAAATCTGTCAGCTCACCTGCCGTTCCGGAGTCGCCGGCTCACCCGGGGATCGCTCCGGGGAGAGGCACCGCTCGCCCACTATCACAGCGAAAGTGCTTTTACTTTTCCTTGCTCAGAAGCTGCCCTGGGTTTCTAGCGCCTGTGCGCTGGTGGGACGTCCGGCAAACCAGAAGTGTTGCAGCCGGGTCGGCGCCATGCCCTGGCCGGGACGCACGTACCGGAGCGGGCTGCCAGGGCTCGCACCGGGAAACCCCTCTGCAGCGGCCGGGACCCACCACGGTGCCAGGCACATCTTTCTATGGGGAAAACAACTCTGACCAGCCACAGAAACAGCATGGGGAGGATCCAGGCAGCTGTGCAGGAGGGGGCACATCTGCACACAGGGGACTGAGGCGCAGCTCTTGCGGTGTCTACAAACCCTCTCAAGACGTTTCTTCAATGACTGCCCCCCGTCTCTTGCTAACTTGGATCTTGTGCTTGAAGCAACCCTGAATACCCATGGTCAGGTCCTCTGCTCACACCTCACCAACCCCAGGACTGCAGCCCCTGCTTTGCCCGGCGCATGGGGCCATCTCGGGGCACCCATGGGGCCCCGGGGACATGCTGTCCCCAAGCAGCTACCACCTCGCTGGGGACACCGCTTGCTCCCTGGGACCCGTCCGACCAGTCTGGAGGGAATAGGGCCTGACCCGATCCCTCGCTCCCTGGCGCCTCGGCACTTGGGTGACTGATGTCAGATAAATGCCTGAGATAGAGGGTGGGGAGGCTTGGCCTGGCTGGAATCCCAAGCACGCGCCGCAGGAGCTGCGACGGCTTTTTAGGCTGCAGAGGTGAACCTGCTCGCAGCTCCTCTCGTCCTGCTCCAGAGCCCCTTGCTCCTGAGCTGCGGGCACACCGTATTCTGGGATATTTAATTGCAATGGGTAGTTTGGGCTCATTTCTAGCAATTCTTTCTTGCTCCTTTGTGCTTCTCTGCTCTTCTCTACCAAGCCACAACACTTAACCTCTCTCCAAACTAAAGGCAATATCCAGACACAGCAGAGCTGGGTGTGGGGTAGGGCACAGAGACGAGAGCTGAGCATGCAGCAGTCCCAAGCATTATATCCATATTTGCTAATTAGTTCCTCCATTAAGAATTAAAATAAACAAACAAATGGAAGGACAGCAAGAATGAGTAATTCCCTAGGATCACACAGGAAAGGGTGGGATGGTTTAGTGGTTAGGGTGCTAGTCTAGGACTTCAGAGAACCTCATTTAGGCTCTTCAAATAATTAAGACAGATTGCAAACATTTTTTTTTCTGAGATCACGTATCTTGGAATATTACTAAACAGGGAGGAATGGTCTATGTTTGCCTCTGCTCTGCTGCAGATTTGGTGTGACCCTGGGCTGGAGGCACATGAATGGGTCCCTGTGGGTCTGCCCATGTCCACGCTGCCATGGGTTGGTGCCCTGCGAGGCATGTGCCCGCTGCGTGGCACCGTCTGCAAAATTAAGATCTCGGCGCCACCTCCTTCATGGGGCTGACGTGGGGACAAGCACCACGGGGTGTATGTCACCTGGCCGAGGCCACTCCTGCTGGCCCCACTGGCAACCCACCGGTGGACAAAGCAGTCCTCATGGGAGCCGGGGCTGTGGCGTGGCAGTGACCCGCTGCCCAGGAGGGTGGGAGCATGTGCTGTGCTCTTCTCCAAAAGCTTTCATGCTTTTACACAGTTCTTCAAATTACAGAGGGAGTACATGGGGTGATGGGGTGACCAGGGACAGCCAGGCCCTGGTGACCCCTTTGCCCACGAGCGTGCGTGGCTGCAGCCCCG
>NW_008825115.1:1648289-1649617 GCF_000699105.1 Pygoscelis adeliae
AGGGCCTGCAGCAGCCAAACACCGGCCAAACCACCGAGCTGCAAAAATGGAAATCAAGGAGGAGCTGCTCCAGTGCCAGCCCAGCGTGTCCGCGGTGCCTCGCTCGGTGCTGTCCCATGGAGAAGCCTCACCTGGGGTCCAGCTCCTGGAGGAGAAGCGCTGTTGGTTTGACTCACAAGCCGCATGCCAAAAAGTAACCCAAGCTGGCTTTTCTGAACCTACCCTTTAAGAGCTGCTCTTTACTTCTAACAAAGAAAAAATTTCATTTAAAAACATCTAATTAAACAGTAAGTCATGACAAGGTACGTGAAACTTGGAGATAACACATGCCTGGGAGGCACCGGGGAGGTTGAGACAAAGCCCAGCGCCTTCACCGGTACCCGCGTGTGTTATCTCACATGAACACACACCTGGTTTTATCCTGGTGCAATTATAGGACATTAAAAATATAATTTTAATGGAGGAACGGTGATCTGGATGCGGTTCAGAGTAAAAACTTTCTTTTAAGTCTCTCTGTTTGATTAGTAGGTGTTCCTGCCACGCACGCATGTGTGCGCAGGGAGAAGCGCCCGGATCGGGAGGTGTGACTGTGTTTTGATGAACGCTGTATCTCGTGGTGTGTGCAAGGGCTTGTCTAAACTTTAAAGCCTTTGTGAGCAACGCTAAGGCAGCAAAGCCTCCAGTCAAGACCCGGCTTGTCCCAGGTGAGCCCCTTTTCCCGCTCAGGCAAACTACCGCAGCAGATAAAGCTGCAGAAAGCCGGGAGGGCTCTGCCAGCAGAGCTCAGCACCCCGCATCTGACTGGAGTCCAAGCACCCCCGCCCACGTCCGTGGACAGTCTCATAAAAGACGTGTCTTTGCAGCCCCGGGTGTTTTACAGGATGACCTCATTTATTACCTTGCTCGTCACAGGAAATGATGTTTATCTAATCTACCAGTCTTTCGGGGGGGGTTGTTGGTTTTTTTTTTTTTTTTTTCCTCCTGCCACATCTGGCTTCGCGCGGCATTTCCTACAGCTCGATCCCTCTCCGCCCTGAAATGAAGGAGAAACGGCCCCGCCGCCGGCAGCCCGGTCCCACGGGCAGCCCGGTCCCACGGGCAGCCCCGCACGCGAAGCCCACGGGGAGACTTGGCATCACAACCTGGACCCCGCATGCGGTGGCGAGCGGATCGAAGGATCTCGGTCTCAGTCTCCCTCCTCTGCTGCATTCTTTAGTAGTGACAGCTACTTTTTGCAATATTTCTACATGTGGGCTCGGAGGCGCAGCTTTCCGTCCGTCTGTCCAGCATCCAGCCAAACAGGTCCACATTCCTGAGCAGAAACGCTA
>NW_008825115.1:1651536-1652284 GCF_000699105.1 Pygoscelis adeliae
CGCGGGAGGTGACGGGCTGCGGGGGCACCGCCGGGGGCCGCGGGCGCTGCCCTCCCCGTTTCGTGCTATTTTTGGCCGGGGGTCCCCGCGCTCGGCTTGAACGAAAAGCGCCTCCGAGAAGAGGAGTCAAAGGTGGCGCTGGGGATTCGGGGCAGGTGATTAATATTTTGTTGAACCAGGACAACGGTATCTCGGCAACTAATTAAGGAGAGATTTATCTGTTTTCACATGCACAGATTTATATCAGGTTTCTGTCCGAGGGCCATACCGTCAGGAATTCAAGGATTAATCATCCCCGGTGCGGTATTTGAGATCTCGGCGCGATTTATGTCAAAACTGTGCTTTTTAACGTCTACCCTCACTCCCCACGGAGAGAGGCGCACCGAGAAACCCCGCTGTCCACCTGCACACCTCCTCGCCGTCGCTGCCTGCCTGGAAACCGCTCGGGATTTGTCTCCGATACCTTTAATTTTTTTTCCGAGGGTGTAATTCGTTCCTGCCGCGGGGTCCGGGGCTTCGCCTTGGGCTCACCTCTCGCCCCCGTTGTGGCTCCGGGAGTCAGCTCAAAGCAGACGGAGCCAGCGGAGCAGGAACGACCCCGTATTATGTATTAAAAATTCTAAATAAATCGGGCTGCAAAGCAATTAATTCGCCCGGTTCGAGCGGGGGGCAGCGGCGTTTGCCGCTACCGCCCGGCAGCTCCTGCGCTCAGCGCTTCCCCCGACGCCGGGCAAACCGCCCGGTTACT
>NW_008825116.1:0-829 GCF_000699105.1 Pygoscelis adeliae
GCTGGGGAGGGGGAGGCAGGGTCAGATCCTGGCACAGCTCTGTCCTGCCCGCTCCAGGGAGGGCTCTGCCTGGTGCCAGTGCCACACAGCCACCCGCACAGGACCTGCTCCGGCCAGTGGCCCCAGGGAGCACATTTTCCTTTGGGTGACCTCCTGCGTGCCCCTGAGGGGCCCCACATGGCTGTCATTGCCGTCGGCCACGCACAGGCACTGTGTCAGGTTGGGAGCCAGCTCTATCGTCCCTCCTGCCCAGCCCTTGCTGAAGGCCACCAGCGCCACGGACTCTGGCCGGGGCCATCCTCCAGCAGTGTGGGGAGCAGAGCCTGGCCAAACTCCCCTGCCCAGCTCCCCGGCAGCCTCAGCCCCTTCCCCATGCCACAGCAGCCCAACAAGGTGCTGAGCTGATGCGGGCACATACTTAACCCATGAGGAGCAGCCAGCACAGGGGAACCCCCCTGCTTGCTGCTCTAGAGCCAGGTAAGCACTCAACCTCCTGGGGCAAGAGGCCTTGGGGATGCAGGGGCAGTGGGCGGCAGCCAGGGGAGGGCTAGCGGTGAAGCCCAGCAGGCTCCGAGGCAGCACAGAGACTCCCTGGGCTACGCAGTCCCAACCCCATGCTGCAAAACCCGTGTGGGCAGAAGTGCTGGGGAGCGGGCTTTGAGCTGGAGATGTGCCTCCTGTGCTCCCATCCTGCAGGTGCAGGCCTGCTCCACTAACCCCCGCATCCCTCCTCCACTAGCCCCAGCATCCTTGGTCCCCTATCCCTGGCATCCCTCCTCTGCCACCACTAGCATCAGCGCTCTGCTACTCCCGACATCCCTCCTCCGCT
>NW_008825116.1:2022-7525 GCF_000699105.1 Pygoscelis adeliae
CGGGGGCATCCGGCCAGGCTGCGGGCAGCAGGTCTGGGCTCCAGCCCTCAGGGGTTACAGGCGGTGCTCAGCCACCAGGACGGGGGGGCCGGGGCAGGTACAGCAGCCCCTACCCTGCTCTGTCACCAGCTCCCCCGCACTGCAGGCTCTCTAGGATCTAGGGACACCCCGAGGCCACCTGGGCCTCTAGGGCGGGAGAAAGGAGGAAAAACACGTTAGAGAAACAGGCCAGGCTTTGGAGACCAGGGTGCCTCCAAACCTCCCTTTGCCACCAGCAGTTGGGGAACCTCTGGCCAAGGGCTGCCCTTGCCTCCCGGTGGGGACAGGCAGGCAGTGCCGTACATCCACGAGACTGCGGATCAGCACGACAAATCTGGGCCGGGGGGCTGGCCCAGCTGCAAAAAAAAAAGTCATTGCAGCCCGTTTGCTGTTAATGACTTGTGACTACAGAGAGAGAGGCCCTTCCGTTTGAACCCTGGCTAGCACAGCCTTCCCCGCCGGAGCCAGGGCTGGTCCTGCAGCTGAGGATGCGTGAACCACCAGCCTGGCTGCTGGCTGGGGGAAAAGCAGAGCCCAGCACCCCAGCCTTGCATGCTGCGCGCAGCAGGGAGAGGGCTCTGTCCTCGCTGCCAGGGCATGGGCTCACACAGCTATCCCTGCCCGTGGGGATGGGGGCTCTGCTGCCCAGGAGCATGCCAGGAGACACTGATGTGTCCCTCTGCAGCAGGGTCCAGATCAGAGATGCAGGATAACCTTTAAGAGAAAAGGAATGGGACACAATTCCAACTCCTACGCGGTTTTTGGCAGCAGAGTCAGGTCTCTCTGAAGACATGGGGAGAAGGCGTCTCTGTAGTGGGATCAGAGCAGTGTCTGGCCTGAGGAGCAGCAACTCCTGCCCTGGTGCAGCAGCAGGCACTGCTCAGTCTCAGCCCAGGGCTCTGGTCACGGGCATGGGGAACAGCGCCAGGAGCCATGCGCAGTGGGACGAGTGCCTGGCCGCGCTCCAGGAATCGGTGCAGCCCGGTGCTGGCTCATACTTTTCCCCCCCAGCTGACACGGGTGCATGCTGGGAGGAGAAGGGCAGGGGAGGACAGCCCCTGTGGGTCAATATAGCTGGAGCATTAGTGGTAAGCAGGGAAAATTAATCTCTGGACCCAGCGTGCTGGATAATGGGTAACAGAAATCTCCCATTTGCAACTGGAGACAGGAGCTGATATTCGGATTTCTGACCACTGGGCAGGGCAGGGAGAGGGCTCAGCACAGGGCCAACGCAGAGGACAAGCTAGGGCAGGCAGAGTGGGGCCACGTACCCCAGGGGGATGGCAGAGCACTGGCAGAGCCAGATGGGGAGTAGGCAGAGGTGCTCCCAGATGGGGAACCCCATGCCTGGGTTAGGTGCTTTTCCCATCGCATCACCAGGACTCCTCCCGATCACTTTGATGGACATGCTTGGGCACTTCCCCAGAGCATGCCATGTGTCCTGGCCATAGTCCCCTGGTATGGGGCTCTTACCTGCGTGGGGAGCAAGCCGGAGTTGGAGCAGAGCGCTGGGAGGAAGCATAGCAGCACCAGCAGCAGAGCTGAAGCACTCACCACACACCTGACCTGGCAAGAAACCGATACGGCTGGGGGGTTAGTGGGAGACACGGAGGCTCTGAAACGGTTTATTGCAAAGGATTTCTGCAGGTAACACGGGGAAGGAGCACGGTCCTTTTTGGCAGGGGCTTCTCTACTCCTCGCCCTCCTCTTCGTCCTCATAGGAGTCCAGGCCCACCTCCTCGTAATCCTTCTCCAGAGCGGCCATGTCTTCCCGCGCCTCGGAGAACTCCCCTTCCTCCATGCCCTCGCCCACGTACCAGTGCACGAAGGCTCGCTTGGCGTACATCAGGTCAAACTTGTGGTCCAGGCGAGCCCAGGCCTCGGCGATGGCCGTCGTGTTGCTCAGCATGCAGACGGCGCGCTGCACCTTGGCCAGGTCCCCCCCCGGCACCACCGTGGGCGGCTGGTAGTTGATGCCCACCTTGAAGCCCGTGGGGCACCAGTCCACAAACTGGATGCTGCGCTTAGTCTTGATGGTGGCGATGGCGGCGTTGACGTCCTTGGGCACCACGTCCCCGCGGTACAGCAGGCAGCAGGCCATGTACTTGCCGTGGCGAGGGTCGCACTTCACCATCTGGTTGGCTGGCTCAAAGCAGGAGTTGGTGATCTCGGCCACCGAAAGCTGCTCATGATAAGCTCTCTCGGCTGAAACCACGGGGGCGTAGGTGGCCAGGGGGAAGTGGATGCGCGGGTAGGGCACCAGGTTGGTCTGGAACTCGGTCAGGTCAACGTTCAGGGCCCCGTCAAACCGCAGTGACGCCGTGATAGATGAGACAACCTGGCTGATGAGGCGGTTGAGGTTGGTGTAGGTCGGGCGCTCGATGTCCAGGTTCCTGCGGCAGATGTCGTAGATGGCCTCGTTGTCCACCATAAAGGCGCAGTCCGAGTGCTCCAGGGTGGTGTGGGTGGTGAGGATGGAGTTGTAGGGCTCCACCACAGCAGTGGAGACCTGTGGTGCGGGGTAGATGGAGAACTCCAGCTTGGACTTCTTGCCATAGTCAACGGAGAGTCGCTCCATCAACAGGGAAGTGAATCCGGAGCCAGTGCCACCTCCAAAACTGCGAAACACGAGGAATCCCTGGAGTCCTGTGCACTGGTCAGCCTGCAGAGAGAGCCAAGTAAGATTCCTCCAAGCACTGACTTTGCTGGAGGGAAGTTTCAAACTTTTGATAATGCAGCCACAGATCCCTCCCAGGGCACAGCGGGGCTCACCCCATGCTCCCACCCGCAGCAGGATGCTGGAGCCCAGCCCATGGGAAAAGTCCCCCCTTTGTGGTCACCTACCAGCTTCCGGATCCTGTCCAGCACTTGGTCGATGATCTCTTTGCCGATGGTGTAGTGCCCACGGGCATAGTTGTTTGCAGCATCTTCCTTGCCGGTGATCATCTGTTCAGGGTGGAAGAGCTGGCGGTAGACTCCTCCCCGAACCTCGTCTAGGAGAGGTTAGCACAATGTCAGAGATTTTCTAACTGGCCCTGTGGAAAGGTGGCAGGAGCCACCCTAGGGACTGTCCCACAGTGGGTTGTTCCCAGAGATAGTGACCACCGTCACTCCCCAACTGAGGTGCACTCACCGATCACAGTGGGCTCCAGGTCCACGAAGATGGCCCGCGGGACATGCTTCCCAGCCCCGGTCTCGCAGAAGAAGGTGGTGAAGGAGTCGTCCCCTCCACCGATGGTTTTGTCGCTGGGCATCTGCCCGTCGGGCTGGATGCCGTGCTCCAGGCAGTACAGCTCCCAGCAGGTGTTGCCCATTTGGACGCCGGCCTGGCCGACGTGGACGGAGATGCACTCACGCTGGGGAGGGGGAGGCAGGGTCAGATCCCAGCCGGGACCGCAAATGCAGTCGCTGCAGGTGGTGAGGTGCACAGCCCAGGCAGGGCAGCCCAGGCCCTCAGCAGCTTGTGCAAGCCACACTGCCCTATAGCCCGGGTGCTTTGTGTTCATCCCAGTCTGCTGCCCTCTCCCAGATCTGGTGCTCTGCCTTCCACCACCACACTGCCCACCTCAGGGGCCCAGGGAGATGGAGACCCATCTGCTGGAGCCAGGGACACCAGGCTAGCATGTTCCCTGGACTGCCCCCACCCACAGCCCTGGGAAGCACCCAGTGAGCATCTTCTCCATTGCCTGAACACCCACTTGGATTAAGGGCTGGAGCCCCGCAGCAGCTGGCACGGCCCCTGTTGCTACTCCAACAACAGGGCTGCTGACTGAGATGACAGAGCATCACCTGGGCACTGGGAGCTGAGGAGGTGACGGCACTGAGGATGGGTGCCCAGCAAGGGGGGGGATTTGCAGCAGGGAACGGTTGCCATGCTCTGAGGCTCAGCTTCCCTAAATTAGCTCTGGAGGGGGAGGAAGTGTCAGCTGCACTTCTTAACTGAACCAAAGGGCTGAGGTGGGAGGGTCCCCTAGCTCAGGGCTTCAAGGGCAGCCTCAGGTCCCTCAGGGGAAGCGAGGCTGAGACGGGCTTTGCAGCCTCACTCCATTCAGGTAAGGCATCCCAGAGGCTGCAGCCCTTTCGTCAAGAACCAAAATATTCACTGCCTCAGCCCTGCTGTTGCCAAGGACTTGGATGCGTCATCAGGCACAACCGAGGCAGACGAGCATCCAAACCAAACAGGATTTCCAGAGCCATGGGTGCCCCGCTGTGAGTCAGCTGGCAGGAAGCCGGTGGAGCCAGCCATTTTGCGCTCAGGAGCACAGCAGCAATTGCTGTCCGAGGAAGTTGCACAAGTCGCAGCAAGTACTGGCTCTGTGCATCTATGGTGCTTTCAGTGCTGCATTTCAGAGGCAGCAGTGACAGTGAGGGATGACAGAAAAATAAGCCCTTGATACCCATGGTGAGAGCCAGAAGTCCATCTCCCCACCTTTCCCAAAGCTGAGGTGCAAGGAGCAGCAAAGTGACACCCCCCTTATAACTCCCAGCAGGTCCATAAAGGTTTTGTAACACGAGGAGCCAACAGTAAGTTCTGAGGAAGCGCCAGGATCCTCAGCAGAAGTGCACAGCAAACACTGACAGCTGCAAGCACCTCCGGATGGCCACAAGAAAGGAGAGACGAAAAAGGACTCCTCCCTGGCCAAGGACTTTGTGAGTCAGAGCCGGGGGCAGAGGGTTATGCTGGTCACCGCACTTCATCCTGCCAACACGCCGCAGCCAGGACTGGCTTTGTGGGACCCAGTGCTGACAGGAGGCTGGGCAAAGCCCAGCGGCGCCGGGGACACAGCAGTGCTGATCACCAGCCAGCAGACTCTGCCTTCTTCGTGGCAAGGTCTGGCTCAGGAAGGGTGGGGAGCACGGCTCCGTGGGGCAGCAGGCAGGGTGCCCAGGCACTCTGGGGCTGGGATGCTCTCCAGGGCAGCCGGAGAGCTCAGGAGCCAGAGCTCGCAGCAGGACCACAGCGGCAGGGCAGCCCAGAGGCTCACACCCACAGTGATGCCCACCCGTGGGTTGACCCCTGGCACCCGAGGCGCAGGGCAGTGGGTGAAGCCACAGCTTGCTCCCGGGACTCAGCTGTGGGTCTGCAGCGTGGGGGGCTGGCAGACTGGGCGCACTCCCCCCAGCCAGAGATGTTACCACAGGAGATGGGCAGGAACCGTGGCTATTAAAAGGGAGGAGAGGTGAGAGGGTCAGCCCAAACGCCAGTCTCCGCACACGGCAGGGTTTGGCTGGGGGCCTCCTTGCCTTGGACACGTCAGACGGGTGCAAGGGGATGCTCAAAGGAGGGAGGCTGCTGAGTGCCTGGGAGGGAGCAGCTCAGAAAAGGCTGAAGCCAGGCAGAGGCAGGGCAAGGACAGCGGGTACTCCCGTCGGCAGCTGCCCACACTTCTGGGCTCCCAGGGGCGCCCCCCCCGCGAAGCTATGGGGGGCGCAGCCCGCCCCGGGGCGGGGCCCGCGGGGGGGC
>NW_008825116.1:7783-15964 GCF_000699105.1 Pygoscelis adeliae
GCCGCCGAGGAGCAGCATCCCCCGGGCCCCCCCGCTCCCTGCCTCTCAGGGGCCACGGGAGACCCGGGGGTCCTCTCGAGGGAAGGGCAGGGGGGCATAAAGGTTGGTCTTGCTACGCTTGCCGGTCTTGGCAGAGGGGCTTCCGCTGAGGGGCAGAGATGGCACCTTCTTGCTGGGCGTCCTGCCGGTGCGAGGCACCATCCAGGCATTAACCGGGACAGACTTACGGAGCTGAGGAAGGGAAGTCAGCAGAGAGCCTGGCTCAGGCCTCCCCTCCTGGGGGGTGGACGCGCTGACGTGATCCCCGGGCGAGCATGGAGCTGGGTCACTGCCAGCCATCCAAGGCCCCTGAGGAACACCCGGGAGAATTTCTGGAGAAAACACGGGCAGAGGAAACACTTCAGAGACAAGCACAGGCTTTCCTGGCCTCTTTGGAGATCAGCGAGGAAGCAGGAAAACTCTGTCCTGTCCTTTGCCGCAAGCCCCTCTAGGACAGTTGTGCCCCAAGGCTGTGTCTGAAAGCCCTGCCTGCAGATGGGCTCCTCCTTCTCCAGCCTGGCTCTGCTTTACCTCTGTGGTTTTGATCCGATTTCACAAAGCTTTATGAAATGCCTGGTGAGGGGATGGGGAGAGCTTGGAGCACCTCGAAGGGGGTTTATTGGAGTCTCTTTGCGGTGACTCCACTGACGTCTGGCTTTGCTACAATGAATAACGTGTCCATCCTTTCCACCCCCCTCCAAAACACTCGCAGCATCCATCGCCATGCAGAACCAGCCCTGCCTCTGCCCAAGCCCTCTGACTTAATGAGTTTCCACTGAAAGGTGCTGTCATCTCTCAGCTCGCTCCGAAAGTTGAAAGCTGGACCTAAATTATTCACCCACAATGGCCTTTCTTTGTGCCTGAGTCACCTGGAAAGTGTCACCTTCACTGATGAAGAAGTGTAAAGTGACTGAAAGCAGCAGTACTGCTGTGAAGCCTGTGCCAGTGTCTAAGCAACACATTTTGAGACTTGTAGAAATGGCTGAGCCAAGCAATCAGAGTGGGTTTAATCAAACTGGTGGGAAAATGTTTTTTTCCACAGAGATGCCCCAGGTTGTGAGTGCTGCTGAATCTGGACAGGATGCTGTGGCGACTAGATAACTCTGGAAACGCCTAAACTCCTCCCCGTGGTATAAATGTCCGTTGAGTGACCTCAGAGATCACTAGATAACACAGACCATGCTGATGCAGACAGTCCGTGAGAGTGAGAGAGCAATTGGTAGCACTGAGGCATCAAAATTTGAGCCCCAGAAGTTAATTGGTGTGAAAAGGAGCGATGGGATCATCTTTCCGCGTGAAAATCTTTGCCAGAGTGCTCGCTGAAATGCATGCTGGATGCCACACTTCTGACTGGGTGTCTCCTAGCACCCTCCTTCCTTGCACGGCGCCGATTAATTCTGGGGTGTTTGTAGCATGAACGCTTTGTAGCAGTGGTTGGAAGCACAAGCATCGGAGCTAGGCAGCGAGCAGTATTTCAGGCGGCTGCGCAAGGCTTGCGTGGTTCACCCAACTTCGGAAGATTTTGTATGACAATCTGGTGGCACCTCGGGGTGTGAAATGATGTGATACTTCTCCAAGAGATGCCTGGATCTGTTTATACACCATTCTGGTAGAGAGCTGAGGGTGAAATGTCCCCGATTCATCATTGCTGCAAATGCATGCTCACAGTGAAAATAACCATTCAGATGCTGTTATGTTGAACGAGCAGGGCAGCAATGACTGACAAGAGAGCTGTGAGTCATTCTGAGCTACACATCTCCACGTACCTCTGATCTGAAAAGCCCAAACAGATGTCTAAGCTTTTTTGAAATGCTTAAGAACATCTGGCTAAATCCAGGGAGCACCAATGGGCTGTGTCTTGTCAGTGCCTAACTGCTCAGCAGCCTGCCAGATGCCGGTAGCAGCAGCCTGCAAGCACACGGCGGAGGCTGAGCTCGCCCTGGCTGGAAGAAGATTCATCCTGAGGCGACCCCTCTCTCAGAGATGTTACCCACATGTCTAAGAAGACCCTGCAAACGTTTTCAGACCACATCAGAAATCACTAGGTTGCAAGCATTGCTCGGGAGACATTTTCACCATTGCTCAGAACAAAGTTGGACCCCGCACCAGCACACAGAGAGGTACAAAAAGCAAGCAAGGCAAATTTTAGGCTAGTGAGTCAGAATTCAACCATCTCTTGATGGAAGAGTCGGAAAAACAGATCGAAGATACCCCAGGAGCGGAGCCCTGCACACCGCAGGGGAGACCCCTGCTTGCTGCTGCCCATGGAGCCCAGGAGATCAGCCAGCTCTCAGACACCCTTATGTGAGGAGGGGGAGGCAGCACAATGTATTGCAGATGTGCAATGCCTCCATCAAGGGCAGACACTTGCACTAAAAAGCTCTTCATTACAAGTTATTATGAAAGTTGGGGGGTTTTTTAGTGTCCGATACATTTCTCACCAGAGGAGAGGTGTTGCTGCTGGTACAGGAACCGCTGTCGGCAGAGCTTGCAGTTACCCAAACAAAGCCTTCTCAGACAGCTGTCTTCCAGAAATAAGTTAAAGTCTGTCACACCTAAAAGCATCCAGAGCTGAAACTGGGGAGGAGATGACTTGTTCAGAGTCCAGCCTGGTACACCCCGTTCACACCCCAGTCCCCCCTGCCCCTTCACTGCAGAAAGCCCATAATATTGTTCCCACTGTTCAGACCTCAGCCCCACCCAGGCTGTTCCAGGCAGAGCAAACACTGTCACAGGACACTTCAGGGACACAGCTCTACCCCCAAGGTAGAAGAGACCACAGCTGTACTGTGGGTTCAGGGAAGAAGCCCAGTGCCCCCCACTTTAAGCCTGGCTTGGAGGGGCACAAGGCAAGCACCAGATGATGAGGGGTACTTCAGGAACAGGGCTCCTGTCGGCGTCTCTAACCTCAGCCAGGAGCTTCCCAAAGTGCTTGCGTCCGTGCCTGCCCTGCTTACTCCTCACTCCATCCTCGCACAGTTGCTCTGCCCGTAATCCTCTTAGCAGCGTGGTTCAGTGATACAGCAGCACCCTGCGCCCAGGAGCAACCAGGCAGGAGGGAGCTCCTTCAGCTCAACAGCTCCCAGAGCCCCATATGGCCAAGCACTGCCTCTTGCTTGGCCGAGGACTCGGGCAGCACACCCAGCTGCTGGGCTAGTAAGCCCGGAGAACCAGCGATGCTCTGCTGCAGGGTGAGTTGCGACAACAACCTTCTCAAAGCAGAAAGGCAGCTCCGCGTTTAACACAGGGCGGACGAAACCAATGGTTGGCTGATGAAACCAATGAGTCTGTTGAACTGCAGCTTGCTGCTGCGATGCTCTGGCTGCCTGGCC
Source organism: Pygoscelis adeliae (assembly GCF_000699105.1). Lineage (NCBI taxonomy): Eukaryota > Metazoa > Chordata > Aves > Sphenisciformes > Spheniscidae > Pygoscelis > Pygoscelis adeliae. Next base: position 11,155 of record NW_008825116.1, read on the forward strand.
CTTGACTGTCCATCCGTCTGTCTGTTTGTCTGCAGGATTATCGAGAACGGGCGGGAGCGGGTGGAAGTGGAGGAGGACGGGGAGCTGAAGTCGATCCACATTGATGGTGAGAAGTGGCACCGCAGACCAACTTGGGGTCTGGCGATGCCACCTCCCAGCACCCTCTCCTCCTTTTGGGGACCCTTCTCTCAGCCCCCTTTGGGGGCTCTGCTGTGGAAGATTGGTGGGGTGGGCAGGAGTTGCTGGGGCCCTATGCCAACTCTGGGGAGCTGGAGCGGACACGACCCAGTCTGTTGAAAGCATGGGGCTTGACTGCATCTTGCTGCTGTTGTGAGTTCAAGCAAGTCCCATGTGATGCTAACTGCTCCGGCAGTACCCCAGCGAGCCTTTGTGCAGGGTCCCTAAAGCACAGCTTGCTCCTGATGACGGCCCAGCAATGCACGCCTGATTGCTGCTGCAGTTCTAGCGTGACAGCATTTGGGACATACTTTGCCACCCTGAAACGTTCTAGCACAGCATGGAGATGGGCAAGAAATGCTCCCTTTGCCATTCCTTAATATATACATGCCTTGTTAAGGTCAGAAAGGGCCTCTGAGCACCTCATCCTTCGTCTGGAGTAGATGGAGGTGATCCAGAGATGAGAAACAAGGGTGACTGGAAGGCTAGATGCCATGTGCTGCAATGAAAGGTTGAAAGAATGGGGACTATCTAGAAGCAGAGACTCAATGAAGGCCTTAAAATATATTTAAGGCAGATGCAGATAGGGAGGGGATTAACTCTTCTGCATGCTCAGGGAAAGAAGATGCAAGTTTAGGACTTGCTAGCAGTAAGGGTAGTGAAGCATGATTGTCTCAGGGTCAAGGGATCTTCATCAGTGGAAGCCTTTAATAACCCAAGTGTGGCATTTACTGATGGGATGCAGAGCACGGTAGTGATCTGACAGAAGTCCTCTCTGCTGAAGCTGAGCAACAGCAGCATAATTGCTGGTTCAGATAAAATGAAGTCAATTGTGCAACGCCTGCTGCATCGCCCGGAGCGTGTGCCACGTTACAGGAACAATAAAGCTAATTCCAGATCTCGCTACAGTCCTAAGCCCTGAATCACCGGGCAGTGGCAAGAGCAGGGAGGCACTCCCAGAGACACAGGCAGCCCCGCACGCATGCCAAGCCCCAACCTGCAAGGCTAAAAGGGACCGGCAGACGAGTTGGAACTAGCTCTTTTTCAGGCACAGCAGCCGTGGGTGAGCAGCCTCCCTGGCTCAGAGTCAGCCTCCCTGGCTGCCAGTATCACCCGCCTTTCTTCACGTCCTGGGAAAAGCAGCTACACACCCACGGGAGCAAAATAAAACTGCAGCTGGCTAATTGCAGTGACTTCATATCAGGGCTCTGAGCATGCCTGGTTTGAACAAACTGCCTCCAGGCAGGTGATGGAGGGGCTGAACCTGCTGAGGTGTCCCTGTGCTCGCAGGGGATGCTAGCGTGCAGCTCTGGGGGTCTGCATGGAGGAGCCAGCACTGCTTTTCCTCTCTTCCAGCAGCTCTTGGAGCTGGTGGTGGCACAAGAAGCGTAGGAATAGCTGGAAACAGAAATGCAATGAATTCTGCATGGCCAGGTGATGGTAGAGCTCCTGGAGAGGCACAGGTTACCCCGTCAGGCTGGAGGGGTTCTGCAAGCTCCAGGCAGGACCGTAGGCACGCTGATGAGTCAGTCTCCGTCCCTGGCCCTTTAGGCCTTCCTGTCTTACAAGTTCTCAGGAATTGCAACAAAGCTGTGGTCAGCTCTGTTGCAATGCCACAGAGTGTGCTTGTGTGAGCTGGCAGCGATGGGGCAAGAAGCGATCACTTCCCCACTCCCAGGAGCGCACGCCTCGTCTGCCGGACTGCGGCTGAGCCCCCAGCCTCTGGGCAGCAGAGGGGACACGGCAGATTCACGCTGGGCAGCTCTGCAGATGCACCCGCTCCTTTGAGGTAGATAAACCACCACCAGGTGGGCAAGTCCAACATCCCCTGGGAAAGCAAACAATTCCTGGTGTAGGAGCATCTTGCCAACAGCTTTTCTCTGCCCCGGTCTTTGGGGAGCAGTTGAGCCTCTGATGGCTGGACAGATGTGGGCAAGGGGGTTTTTTTGTACGTGGAAGTGGGTTGCATGTAATGCAAACAGCTTGACGGCCCGAGGGCACGCTGAGAGCAGAGCTGGGCCTGGAGAAACTGGCCCGGAGTCTCGGGGATTACCGTAGAGTCGTTAAAAGTGGAAAGGAGGTGCTGGCGTCTGGCCAAGTGCTGGTGGATGTCAGAGGGAAACAGTTAACGAGATAAAAGGTGCATTTAATAACCCAGCTGGGCAATGGCTCCCAGGGTGCTCCTGCCCGGAGCTGTTTGCTCTCGGAGACAGTGCGGTATGTGAAACCAGGGCTGTCCTCCCTGCTCCTCCCAGAGCCCTGGGCGCTGGGAGCCAGTGGCCTCAGGTCACTGGGCTGAGAGCTTGCCTTTGATGGCCATCCTGAGGATGCCTGGCTCAAACACACATCTGAGAGCTTCCTAGCAGAGTTAAGTCAGATGATGAGGGGCTGTGCATGTAAAACAACAGCTATTCGTCAGGATTTCCCCGTTGTAAGGACTCAGGAGCCCCGGTTTGCTGAGCTCCCATGCCTAATGTAGCCCTCCTCATTAGGACGTGCCACCCCCAGGTGCCCTGTGCACACCGGGGCTGTTGTGCCCTTCACTGGGACGGCGTGCCTCTCACGCTGCCATTTAATAGCCCTGCACCTGACACAGCCAGGAGGGCTTTACCACCTCCCAGGCAGGAGGATGCAGAACCTCACAAGAGCCGGGTACCAAGGGCTCCTGCATGTGTTGGGGGACCCTCAGCATCCTTACCAGGCATCAATTAACCATGGAAAACCCACCTCGCCAAACAAGCCTGGTTTCAATTCTTGAGATGACAAGTCTGCCCAGGGGAAAGGCAGAGATGTAACCGGCTTGTAGTGCGGAGGGTGCCCCGGGGAGTGAGCGGCAGTGTCAGTGCGGTGCCTGGCGAGGCAGGCTGGGTAACCAAGTGCTGGCTGGCGATGGTGAACCATCAGCACAGGCCTGCCAGGCTTCTGCGGGGATCCCTGCCAGGCACCGCCGGCTTCAGCGCTTTAATCAATGGTCTTGAAATGAATCCCAGATTACCGCTGATAAAGTTTGAGGGTGGCAAGTGGATGTGCAGAGTAATAAGTGACAAGACTGCCCCTTCCTCCAAATTCCCAAATGAATTACTTTGCATTTCACTGTATTAAAGCAAATTTTGCTGCATTAAAGCAAATTTTGCTGCAATGTGGCCTTTTAATCAGGCAATTCTAAATGATCCCTAACAGTTAATTGTCCCCTTCACTAGCTATTACCCCACCAAGCTTAGCGTTGCCCCAACTTTTTCCTAGTAAACATTTCTTATCACTGTGGGCCTTGCACCCACCCCTGGGGTTCCCCACTACAAACGCCCCGGGCAGTGTATCTCCTGGCTAAAAGGCACACCTTTGCTGTTGATGCATCTGATGTGTCCTTAGCAATGCAGGAATATAAACAGGCTGGCTTGGCGTACCGAGATAAATATTCTGGGACAACACAAAAAGTAGATCTGGAAAGATCTTGGGCAGCAGCTATGAGCCTCCTTCTTCCATGAACATGGAAATCAGATTATTCCATCCCTCTTTGTGGCAGTATCGTGATTTATGTGAATGCTGTTATCATTATCTCCTGCCAGCTTCCAAGTAAGGATGTCACGCCAGCGGTGTTGATCTGAATCAGCCAGACGTGTAATCGTGCTGAAAGGTGACAAGTTTGCATAGCAATACCTGCCTTCCCTGAGACAAGGCTGATCAGTACTAAATGCATTTTTCAGTCTTTAATTCTCTGCTGACGTAATCAAAATTAATTCTTCTGTTATTTTTTCCTGGTATTATCAGTAATCTAGAGTTTTCTGGGTCAACCCATTTATTTTCTTAATGATTGGAGTGATTTCTCTCCTTCAGTCCTTTGGAATTATCCTAGTTTTTCTAGCTCTGTTAAAAATTACCATCAGTGGCTCAATAAGACCCTCAGTTAGGTCCATTAATACTCTCAGTGTGGGCCTGATGAATTGAAAATGTCAATTTTAGCAGGTGATGTTTTACACACTGGTTTGTTACAGATGGCATCCAAATTACAGCCTTCTCCGCTGCATCCACAGTGTTGCACTGGTATTTAGGCACCAGACAGCTATGGAAAACAGCAGAAGGCTGCTTACCAGCATCCTTTTGTGCTTTTTCTTGTTTCCTTCTAATGCAAATGCATTCGCCCCATCTCCTTTTGTATTTTATCCTGCTTGGCTTGTTTTTTGCCTTTGAGCCATGCCTAGCACAAAGGCAATGGGCCAAGATTGGGCATGTAGCTGGAGGTCATGGTGAAGACCAGACAGCTGGTGCCCCCAGTCCTACCAGGCACTGCGGGAAATCCTGGCCAAGCCAGCTGGACTCAAGGGTCTTGGTGCTTGGGAGCATGTGGGCATGAGCGTGTTGGTGTGTGTGAGTGAAATCAGGTTTTGCTTTGCAATAAAATCCCTTCCTGTCCTGTGTCAGCTGCAGCTTCTGCTTCCCTCCGCGGCTGAAGGGCTCCCCAGCATTTGGAGGGGGTGCATGTGGCATCAGTCTTTGCATTGCCCCGATCTCCCTTCCCTTGGGGTCAGACCCAGAGCGTGCAGCCCCCAGCCTTACCCGTGGGTGGGCGTGGGGCGCCCTGCTCCCGTGCATCATGGGATTATCCAGGTTCTGCAGCCCACCCCCTTCCCAGCCG
>NW_008825116.1:16231-16576 GCF_000699105.1 Pygoscelis adeliae
CAGCCTCTGTCTAGCAGGTTACTGAACGTGGCCCAAAGTCATTGCCCTGCTTGAACGAAAGTCACCCGGAGTTTGCTGTTTCTCACTTCTCTGTCTTGCTACGCTGACTTCTGCTAAAAGCACCCGGATGACTTTGCCTCCCTGGATACTCCCCAGCTCCTAGAAGGTGCAATTCTAGAAAAGCCAGCTGGGGTGAGAACAGAGCGGCTTGGGAAAGAGACGGGCAGGGGGCCGAGAGCGCGGCCATGGAGACAAACACAAGGAGCATCAAAAACACGAGGGTGTGGAGAAATTGGCTGTGCAGGGAAGCCAGGGGAGCGGGGCGGGGCTGGTCAGACGAGGCAG
>NW_008825116.1:16732-17836 GCF_000699105.1 Pygoscelis adeliae
GGCCGCTGCCGTTGTTTCTCCAGGGAGTGGGCAGGCTGAGGAAGGTGATGTGGAAATGGCGCCCAGGAGCCTGCCTTGCTCTGCTCAACCACTTCTCACCCCACTGGCTCCAGCTCTTGCTCCCTCCCTGCTGCATCTCCACACGGCTGCCCCAGAGTGGGGACCTTCCCCTGGGGAGCGGGGAGAAGGGGAGGGGAGACGGCTGGGTGCGACGAGGGGAGCAGTGGGCACGCGGCTCCCCGAACACATCACTTTGTAGCTCAAAAATTGCCAAGAAATTTTGCAGTACGTAATTGCCAGTTTTGAGGAGGCTGTGAAAGGGTTTGTGTTCTCCTGAGGAAATCAAAAGCTGAAATGTTGTGCAGCGCTGAAAAAAATATCTCTCTTAATATGTAGTTTGCATAATAATATAGCACGAGTTTATGATGCAATTCAGTTGGCTTCCTAAGAGATGGGGTAACCAGGATAAAAAAAAAATGGTCCTTCAGGGTCCTGCTTCACTCACCCAAAAGCTCTTTTCTCAGAAAGCCTCAAGAGTATTTCATGAGCATTTTTGTGACCTTGGAAAGCTAAAAACAGGGTTGCAGCACAGCGGTTCCCAGAATTTGTAAAGAAATAAGGGTCTTCTTGAGGCACACTCAAGATGCCTGTGCTGGGTTTGAAGCTGGTGTGAGCCAGGCTGGCAGGTGGGTGCACCGGGACTTCGGGCAGGCCTAGGAGGAAAGGGCAGGGAAAGGAGGGCAGGGTGCTGTGGCTGAAGGTGCGCGCTATGTGAGGCACCAGCAGGTGATGGGCTGCCTCTCTTCGGCTGCTGCAAGGTGGCTGGCTTTGCTCATTTGAGTAGGGGAGTGTCCTGGTTTCAGCTGGGATAGAGTTAATTTTCTTCCTAGTAGCTGGTACAGTGCTGTGTTTTGGGTTTAGTGTGAGAACAATGTTGATAACACACCAATGTTTTGTTGTTGTTAAGTAGTGCTTACACTGGTCAAGGACTTTTCAGCTTCCCATGCTCTGCCGACTGAGAAGGCTGGAGGTGCACAAGAAGCCAGGAGGGGGCACAGCCAGGACAGCTGACCCAAACTGGCCAAAGGGACATTCCGTACCATG
>NW_008825116.1:18224-19430 GCF_000699105.1 Pygoscelis adeliae
GGGCAGCTCTGGGGCAAGGTGTGGCTGGCACAGCATCCTCTCTCCTCCCAGCGCTGTGGTGGGCTACTGCTCAACTCCACACAGCCTCCCCTAAGGACATTAGGGAGGTGTAAGTCCTTCTCACTGCATATCCTGGCCTCGTGGATGAGGGACACATGTGCCATGAAGGCAGCGGCGATGTGGTCCCCTGGCTCCAGAGTCCCAGCCAGCATGGGGGTTCCTCTCCTTTCCCTGGCACGGAGGCCTCCCCGCCTGGTGGGCACAGAGCGGGCTGAGACCTGGCAGCTCTGGGGCCTCCTTGTCCCCACATCAGCTGCAAAAGCCAGGGAAAGGAAAGCAAGGTGCTGAGACACGGCTAGGTCCTGGTGGCATCTCCCCAGCTTCCCAGCCAGCAGGATGGGGTCCCTCTGTGGCAGCCTGTGGCTCCATCTAGCGCCCATGCCAGCCCGGCCCCGGCCAGCCCTGCACCCATTGCTGGGCAGATGGGCCAAATCAGAGCTCCTGGCAGCCAGCGAGGGCACCCTGGCCTGGGACAGCCACCCCAGGGAGCCCACTCTCTGCTCCTGGGCAGGCAGGTACAGGAAGGAGGGCAGCGCTGCAATGGCATCCAGGAAAAAAAAAACAGTGACAGGGAATACTCCAAGCAGTTGCTCAAGGAACTCATCAAGTGCTGTCTGACGGCAGAGGACAGGTCTCCCATCCCTTGGAGAGGAGATGCTCCTTGGCACAGGAGATGCCCTTGGCATTTCACCTGTCCCTGTGCTCACCCAGGCCCACTGCTCATTGCTGAGGAGGGCTTTTCATGGGGATGGCTGTCCTGAAACTGGTCCCTGAGGGGTGCTGGGAATGGCCTGTCTCAATGTCCCAGTCTCCCCAGCCTGCCAGGTAAAGCAGCACTGGGAAAGTTAGGCAGGCTTCCCAGCTGGGGGTTTACAGGAGGTGAGGAAGATATCCCAGCTGCAGTGCAGGGGTGGCGGGGATCCAAAAGGCTCTGGCCCTGCAGAGAGACCAGGCTCCCTCCTTCTCCCATCCAGACAGCAAGAGGGAATAATATGATCTCGATGGCCAGGACAGGTGCACGGATGCAGGTGAGCGGCCTCGAGTCTGCCCATGACCCTGAGGATGGGTGACAGCAGCCCCTCTGTGGGGACTGCCCAGGCAGGGGCCATGCAGGGGAAAAGTCCACATCAAGGCCCCCGGGGCGTG
>NW_008825116.1:21704-24205 GCF_000699105.1 Pygoscelis adeliae
ATCCCACCGCGGAGGACATCAAGAAGGGTTAAGTGCGGGGCAGGCGTGCCCCTGCCCGCCGGGCAGAGCAGCCCGAGCCACCACCACCCCCCGCCCCCTGCCCCTGGCACCAGCGAGGCGGGGGCTCCCTGTGGGGTGGTTGGGGACAGGACCCAGCTCCAGAGGTGACAATCCAGCCTTTGTTTCCTTTGTGCGGAGGCCAGAGTGGGGCCGGGCTTTGCTGCCACACAAAGGCATCTCTTGGTGGGGTTTGGTCCCTTTGTCCCCGCTCTCAGCCCAGGGCTGGGGATGGAGGTGAGAGGTGGGTCCCGCTGGTGTTTGGAGGCGTCCCCTCTCTCTGCCAGAGGGTGCGGGGATGGCACAGGGCTGGCGTGCAGGGGCTCTGCTGGCGTCAGGGTCAGGGGGCTGGAGCTCGCAGGGTGAGGAGCAGCGTGTCCCCCAGCATGGGGACTGGGCCCTGTTGACAGGTCCTGTGCCTGGGGCGCACCCAGGCACCGCGGGGGAGCCCCGGGGTCAGACGGAGCCTCCTGCAGCTCCTGCCTGGCACCCTGCCGAGGTCTTACTGCTCTCGCTGGGGAGAGGCATCACCTGGGGGGAATAGGTGTGGGCTGGTGGCTTGCCTGGAGGGACTGAGGTCCTAAGAGTGGGTGAGAGAAGCTGGGCAGCCTGGGTTAACCCCAGCTAGCTGCGGGTGGGAGGAAAGGGCTGCTTGTGCTCACCTGGCCCCAGGAGCCCCCCAGTGCCCCCCGGTCTGTGCACGCCTCTAGCGGTGCCTGGGAATGCTCCAGAGCAAACCTGTGAGCATCGTCTGGAGCAGCTGCCAAGGGCAGCTGGGGCAGGCGCAGGCTGGGGGCATGCCAACCAGTCCAGGAAGCTCCTGTTTGATGCCTGAGGCTGTAGGGCGCTGGGTGAAGTGGGCGCTGGGTGAAGCGGGCTCTGGGTGTCCCTGCCTGCAGGGTCGGAGGCATGTGCTCAGAGGGGGGTTGCTGATGCGGGAGCCCCCGCCACCCAAAGGCTGCTGTGTGCCCATCGCTGCCTGTCTGTGCAGGTACAGGAAGGCCGCGCTGAAATGGCACCCAGATAAAAACCCAGACAACAAGGAGTATGCCGAGCAGAGGTTCAAGGAGATCGCTGAGGCCTACGAAGTGCTGTCGGACAGTAAGAGGCCATGGTGCTGTCTCGTGTATCTGCCTCGGCCCTTGGGGCTGCTTACCTTGGGGTGTCCTCCTGCTGGGCTCACCCAGGTGGCATCCCTGGACATCCCCGGGAGGTAGTAGGTCCCTCCAGCTTTACTGCCTGGCTTGTAGGGCTTGGTTACCTCCCCACGCATCCCCCGAAACGGCTCTTGGGAGAGATGCTGGGGTGCTTTGGGATGAGATCTCCCCAGCGGGGCTGAGGCTTGCGTATCCTCGCCCAATGCTCCAACTTACGTTTGGGAGCAGTGCTGGTGCGGTGGGGGCTCGTGCCACCCCCCTCCTCTTGCTGTCCTGCACCTCCTTTGGTCCTCTTGCTGTCCTGCAGCTCCTTTGGCCAGGGGAAAGCGTTGGTGCTCCTGCCTGTGCCACCACTCCTGGCCCCGTGCCTGGCAGCCGGCTTCCCTGCAGCCCCCTGTCTTTTCCTTCCAGAGCAGAAGCGCGATGTCTACGACCGTTACGGCAAGGATGGACTCATGGGAGCAGGTGAGTGGGTGAGCAGGGCCATGGGGGGTTAGTGCAGTTCCGGATACGGCCCCATCTGAAGACCCGGTGTGGGTCTGTGTCCCCTGGGGCTCCCCGCCCTTCGGGGGTTTCCCACCCGGGGGTCCACTTAACGCTGAGCCTCTTCCCTCCAGCTGGACCAGGGGGTTCCAGGGCTGACGCTGGGGCCCCTGAATTCACCTTCACCTTCCGCAGCGCTCACGATGTCTTCCGGGAGTTCTTTGGGGGGCGAGACCCCTTCGCCGACTTCTTTGGTGAGCGTGGGGCTGGGGGGTGCTGGGAGCTGGCTCTGGGGCACCTCTCTGGCCCTGGGGCAGCCAGTGGGCTCAGGGACAGGGTGCGTGGCCGGCCCTGGGAAGTGTCCCCATGGCAGTGCCCTGCTTCTGGCTCGCCGAGCCATGGGGGCTCCCTGCCTTCCAGATGAGATGCTGCCCTTCTCTGAGCTGCGAGGACATGGTGCACGGCACCACGGAGGAGGCCACTTCTTTACCCCCTTCCCAGGATCCTCAGGTAGGAGGCACTGCCAGCTCCTACCCAGCAGGGGAGTCCCGGTTCACCACGTCCCCCTGCGCAGGGTCTGTCCCCTGCCTTCCTCATGCCCCCCACCCTGGCACTGACCTTGTTGCTCCCTTCTCCAGATTTCTTTGCCTCGTCCTTCAGCTCCGGCGCTGACGCAGGGCTGGGCTTCCGCTCCGTCTCCACCTCCACCACCTTCGTTAACGGCAGGCGCATCACCACCAAGCGGTGAGGGCAGTGCCGGCCCACCTCGCCCCCGCAGACCCCCCTCACTGCCAGGCCTCGGAC
>NW_008825116.1:25439-26077 GCF_000699105.1 Pygoscelis adeliae
TGCAGATGGGCAGGGGCTCCAGCCAGTGCCTCCCTGGCTGCTGCCTGCCCCTGCCCGGGCTGGGGAGTACTGGGCCGGGCTCTCCCTCCTCGCAAGGAGGGGTGCGCACGTGGGCTCTGCTTGGTGCCTTGTGTCTGTCTCTCCCCTCTGGATGCTGTCGCTCCTGCCTGTACCCCTTCCTCCTCTTGTCCCCCCGCATCGCAGACCCTGCCTGGTCACCCCCGTCCCTGCGCCTTGCACACCCTGCAGGGCACTGTCACCCCCCTGCCTTGGCCTGGGGGCACTGTCCCGCCCTGCTTCCCGCAGTAGCAGTGACCCTCAGCGATGTTCACAGGCGTTGCCACCCTCGCCGTTGCCCATGGTCCTGCCTTGGCTCTCCTCTTCCTCCTTCTGGGACCTTCCTCGCTCCCTCCTTGCCCCTCCCCAGCTCTGGGCTGAGGAGGGTTTCACGGGTGCTGTTGTGTCCCCCCTTCCGCTTGTCTCCCCAGGTGTGTTCTGAGGCTGCTGCGCCCAGGGACCGCGCACGCCCGCTCGCCCATGGAGGCCCCCCCAGCCAGGACTCAGCTTTGTCCCTGCACGGCCACCCCCTGCCACCCCCTTCCCCCAGCACCCTCTGGCTCTGTGGGATGCAGTGGGGG
>NW_008825116.1:27123-28415 GCF_000699105.1 Pygoscelis adeliae
AGGGGAAGTCGCCTCGCAATCCCGGCGCCGGCGCCTTCAGGATGTCATTCACTTCCTCGGCCACGGCTGTCAGCGCAAACTCAAACTGGTCCTGGGGGAGCAGAGGAAGGCGGCGTGAGGGTCCCCATCAGCCCAGCCCGAGGGGCTGTGTGTGCTCAGGGAGGGAAGGGATCCCCAGTTTGAGGGGGTACCTTGGTCTGCACCATGCCGGGCCGCTGATCTCGGATGTGCTCCAGCGTAGCAGCTATGTCTATCTCCTTCACCCCTGGGGCAGAGGGGGAGAAGGGCGCTAGGAGGGGGTCCACGGGCCGAGCAGATGGCCTCGTACCCCCCGGACAGGGCAGAAGTGGTGCTGCTCTGCACCTACCTTTGGCCATTCGGTTCAGGACCATGTCAACGAGGATATATGTCCCAGTCCTGCCTGCACCATCGCTGCAAGACACAGACGCTTGGACCAGGGGGACAGGCTCCAGGGACTGGTCCTTACCCGCAGGTCCCAGCCTTGCAGCCACCCCCTAGCCCATACCCCACCTCCATCCCCAGCGGTACCTGCAGTGCACGATAATAGGGCAGGAGCGACCCCGGTAGCACTTGTTCACCTTCCTGCAAGGACAAGAGGGAGCAGGTCAGTACCCTGCCATGCCGGGGACAAGGCTGCGATAGGTGTCCCTTGCTGTGCCGAGCCGGGGGCGGGGGCAGCGGGCACTCCGTGATGTGGCCCTGGGGGTCTGGCACACGGCTCCTCCTGCCTCCCCAGCGGTGCTGGGCATGGGCTGGGGGACCATGGGTAGAAAGGGGCCAGGAGAGGAGCCCGGCTCCTTGGGTGCCCAGCCTGGGGAGGGGAGCAGTGGCAGGACACTCAAGGGAGCAGCTCTGGTCCGGTGGGGCACGAAGCTGGGGGCCAGGCGCCGGCGGGGCTCCCGGCATGCTCCATGCAGCAGGCACGGCTGCCAACGATCACTTTTGTGACTATGCAACTGGAGCCAGATTACTAGCTGCAAATCACAAAAATGACGCCGGCAGCTGCGAGAGAGAGACAGAGACAGACAGAGAGACAGAGAGAGCGTGAGCAGGGCAGAGAGGAGGGCGACGTGCTCGGGGACCCCCTGCTGCCCTAAGCAGGGTCCTTGGCCCCACGGGGCCTGGGGACAGTGACTGGCCAGCCCCTGGCAGAAACCCACCACCACCCAGGAACTCCAAGACCCCAGCAGGCGCTGCCTGCAAACCTCCTGGGAGCAGTCCCAGCCCCGCAGCCCTCTCCCCGGGCTAGCTGGGGACCTGCTGCTGGGTGC
>NW_008825116.1:28678-30027 GCF_000699105.1 Pygoscelis adeliae
ACCCCCCGCCCCCCCCAGCCGGTCCCATGCCACAGCCCTGACCCTCATCACACCGGCAGCGATGTCCTCGCCCATCAGTCCCCTGCGGTCGGGACCACCACCGGCTCCCTGGGGGCTGGCATGGCGCCGGGTGGGTGCTCACCTGCGGAAGTCGAGGAGGGGCCGGGGGGTGGCGGGGATGCCCTCGGCCGGCCAGCTGAGGAAGTGGAACTGCGTCAGGGTGCGGGTCTCCTGTGACTGCACGTTCTTCAGGTAGAAGCTGCGCACCAGGAAATCCTCACACCAGATGTGCTCCGACACCAGGTTCACCTGCCCGAGAGAGGCAGCCGGTGGGCGTCAGCGCTGGGCAGGGGGGCTGCACTCAGGGCGATGGGGGCTGGAGGATGCTCCTTGCCCCGGGCTACTGGCCACACTTGCCTCATAGATGTGATAGAGAGAGGAGCCTTCGTCCGGCCAGTAGCGGTCACACTGCTTTACGCTGTCCTCTGCAAGCGGGCTCAGCATGACAATGACTGTGCAGCCGTGCTCCCACACCATCTGCAGGCAAGGCATGGGGGGTGTCACCACTGGGTGACAGCCCAGGCAGGAGGGCAGCCGAGCCGCTGTGTCCCATCTGGTGGTCAGCACCCAGAGAGACCCCGACGGGCTGGCACAGCCGGGTGATGCTCACCTGCCAGAAGTCAGCAATAGTGTGGGACAGCGGCCCCTGTGTAGCGATATACGCCGGCATCCGCGGATCGTGCTCGATCTGGAGCGGGAAAGGGGGTGTCAGACTGCACGCTCTTCGGCCAGGGGTCGGTGACACCGGGAGGAGCGGGGGGGATACTCCAGGGGTGATAGGAGGGCTGGGGAGGGAGCTTCGGGTGCAGCAGCCAGGAGGGAAATGGATTTTTAACCACGTCTGAGCAATGGGGCAGGTCCATTGCTCACAGCCGTAGCCCACAGGGATGTGAGCTCAGTCCAGCTCTGTCCCAGAGTGGGAGCCTCGCCTGGGCTGAGCACATCACGGAGCAGGGTGGCAGGGCAGGAGCCCCCGGTGATCACTCACGATCGGACTGGCATTGATGAAGTCGCTGCGGGACGGGTTGCTCTCAGCTTTCAGCTTGATCCGCACGTGGTCATCTGGGGAAACAGAGGCCAGGGGATGTGATGAGTGCCTGGGGAAGCCGGGGGCAAACCCACACCACAGCCTGCCGTGGCCCCAAGCATCCCCGTGCCCTGCACCGCCCTCCTGCCACAGCCCTGGGAGCTAGCCCCCGGAGCAGGGTAGCTGGGATGCTCACAGGGCACATAGTCAGGGTTGCGGTTCTTCTTCAGGTTGGCTTCGTTCTGGGCAATGGAGCAGACGC
>NW_008825116.1:30666-33843 GCF_000699105.1 Pygoscelis adeliae
CCCCCCCACAGGCCAGCGCGATGAAGGTCAGCAGCACCGAGTGGAAGCCATCCCCGAAGCGGGATGGGCGCGAGTAGGCAGCAGCCTCATTTCGCTGGGAGCAGAGCCAAGCAAGGGTTAGTGGGGGGCATCTGCATGGGGCTGGGGGTGCAGAGACCCCATTCTGCACCACATTTGGGGTTGTTGGGGGCTAAAACAGAGCAAGGGCACCCGGTGCTGTGCTGATTCTCCCAGCACCCTCAGCTGGGGCAGAGCTGGTGTCACTGCAGTGCTGGGTGTCACTGGGATGAGGCACAGTGCACCCACCTGCATGTCACATGGAGCGTTGCTCACACTGGTGTCCCTGGGGCTGCAGGAAGGGGCAGAGCCTGGCCAAGCCCAGGCAGCAGCGACCTGCTGCTCCCAGCACCCAGGGCTGCTCACTGGGGCAGCCCCAGCCCAGGCTGCCACCCTCCAGGGCAGGCAGTAGCCCCACGGAGCTCAGGTTCAATGAGCTCCTGCCCAGCTGGAGGTCAACGAGGGCTGGATTCAGCCCAAGGGGTTAATGGCAAAGGATGGGCCACTGCAGCACTGGGTCCAGGGCAGCAATCGCTGCTCCCAGGGGAATTCCCCAAATGGGGTTTGGCTCTCCCCTCCGGCCACTGCTCCATGGCAGGACACGAGGGGGGATGTGCCGGCACTGCCAGAGGGCTGGTGCCATCCCAGCTGCGGTGGCTGGAAGATGGGTCCTCCCGATCGCTCTCCTCAGCTGGGACACAGAGCAGCCCCTGCCATCTTGCAGGCAGTGCCTTCAGGGCTCCTTCCCTGTAGCTGAAGGTTCAGCCAAATCTGTGCCGGTCCCATGATGGGATGGGATGGTGCTGAGCCCTTGCTGGATGAGACCCCCCCCAAGGCCGAGACCCCCCAGGGCCTTGTCACAGAGCCGCTGGTGATCAGGATGCCGCCCCCCTACCAGCCAGGTCCTAGGGCAGCACAGGGATGCTGGGGCATCACCACCACCAAATACCCTGTGTCCAATGAGGCGCCAGAGCCCAGCATTACCTCACTGCCATGGCCTCCCATTGGCCACAAGCCTGATGAGGTTACCGAGGGAACACTGCGTCATCATCACCTACCTTGTCACCATCATTTCCTGGGGATGCCCCCGCCCCAGGGGTCCCCGCTGCTGCCTGCCCCCCAGCCTCGTCCGCCCCCGCGCCTGGGGGCCAGGCTGACCCCCAGCCTCGTCAGCCCCAGCGCCTGGGGGCCAGTCTGACTGCCGCCAGGGCCCAGCGAGCCCTGCAGCCAGGGGTGCCCCACCAGGGCCAGCACCTCCCAGCTCCCCGGGGCACCCAAGCAGGAGCAGCCCTGCAGCCCCTGGAGGGGTAAGAAGGTCTGGAGGCATCAGCAGGGCTGGGCGGATAGAAGGGACCTCCCTCCCAAGGCCTGCCCAGGCCCTGCTGTCCCCCTGCCTCTCTGCATCCCTCCTTCCCCAAATCTTGCACCAGTCCCACTGAGTTCAGAGCCCAGGAGGGGAAGAAGGAAAAGCACAAGGTGGTCTGCACTGGGGAGGTCTGTGCAGAAGAGGGCTCCCAAAGCTGCTTCATCCTCCTCTGAGCTCCAGCTCCATCATCTCTGCCATCTCTCCCAGTTCCTGCCACTTGCCACATCAAAAGGCATTGCCATAGCAACACTCCACATGTTGCTGATGGAGACTGATTGCGCGGTGGCCAGGCCACCCCTTCTCCATGGCCTTCTCCTCCAAGGTCCCCCCTTCCTTCCTCCCTGCCCACAGCTACAGCCATAGGGCAGGACGGTGGGAAACAGGAACCGCGGGTTGGGGATGTGCTGTACCACTTCCCCTCCCCAGGCTGCAGACACTAGAGCCAGGCTCGTTCCCCCATCTCCAGCCCCAGCTCCCCCCCCCAGGTGTCTGTTCCTGGGGATCCCCAGAGGAGCACAGGGAGGGGGAGCTCCTCTCCAAGCAGATGGCTCCTGCTCCATCCTTGCCTTCAGCTGCTTTGCTGTTCCCTGGGGGCACGATGGCATTTTGCCTGCCTAGCTGTGGTCTCTGGGGTGCTCTGGGCACAGCAGTACCCAAGCCGCAGCCAGGGTGAGGTGCGTAGGCTGGAGGGAGGCAAGGGCGAGGATGAGTCCTGCGGGGTGCAGCCTGCAGCCCCCCAGTCTTGGATGGAGTGGGGGGAAAGCCTCTGGGAGGCCCTCCCAAATTGCCTTCAAACCCTGAGGAGCTTTTGTTTTAGAAAGAGCCGAGTGCCCTGGGAGTGCAGGTGGCTGGGCAGCATCTCGCTGCCAGGTGGAAGGGGGTCACTGGAGCGGTCCTGCTCCGGCCCATCCCAGATAACCCGAGTCTGTCTCCAACACAGCAGCCCAAACACTGCCCAGAGCCCTCTGCTCCCCAGCTGCCCCACAGACCCACAGGGATGGCTTGCTCATGAAGACCCCTGCACCCCAGGGCTGGGGCACAGCGTGCTTCCCGGCTCGTGCCTGGCAGCAGCACCCCCACTGCCCTGTCCCTGGCCGCGCCAGCCCTGAAGGACGGGCATGCCTTGATCCTACCTCTCCCACTCCTGTTTGCACAATCTTCAGGCCCAGCTCTGCCTCCAGCTCTGCCTTCACTTGCTCTGTGGATGGAGAAGAGATGGTTAGAGGGGCGCTTCCCCTCCACCCAAGAGACCTCCCCAGAAACAGAGCCAAGGGATATTCCCGACAGCTGCCCACCCCACACCAGCTCCCCAGTTCAGCCAACGGCACTAGAATGTATGGTGGGAGCCCCCTCTTCCCGGCCCCTGGGAAGGGGCACCCCACAACTGGAGGAGGAAAGGGGGGCAGGACCAGGGGGACCCCTGCCCAACTCACCAGCCTGGCTGGCCACGTCTGCCAGCGAGAGGTTCTGGGGGTTCTGCCGGATGCGGAAGGTGAGCGCGGGGCCCACGACACTGCCAGGGAGGGGGGAGACAGCATGAGACCGGGGAGCACTGACCCCCTCCCCGCCCCCAACACAGCCCAGTTCCTCCTGGCTCCCCGCTCGGGGCAGCTGTGCATGGCCAGGGCTGTGAAAGCAGCACGCCACAGCCCAGCTCCCCTCACCTGATGTTGATGAAGCTGGCTGTGGAGAGATGGAGGCGCTTGGCGAGGAGCTCCAGCAGCCGCACGCCAGCGGCCAGCCCCAGGGGGCTG
>NW_008825116.1:34867-35932 GCF_000699105.1 Pygoscelis adeliae
CTGCTGGGGGCTCAGCTCCGGCAGCCCCAGGCCGTAGCTGGCCAGCAGGGAGGCCAGTCTCTTCAGGGCAGCGTCTGCAAAGAGGACGCGGCATCAGGTCGAATGCCCTGCATCCGCACAGGGACCATGGGATGGGGACGCAGCAGCCGGGGCAGGTGGGGTTGGGGGCATATGCTGGCCACAGGCATGAAGCCAAAGAGGAGGGAGAGTCTGAGCCACGAGGAATGTGGCTGTGGGGACAGGATGGGGATGAGGGCTGGTGCCTGGCTGGGGGACACGGTACCTGTCGGTGCAGGGGGTGGCTGGGCAGCCAGGGGCACTGGTTGCTCCCTCTCCTCCGTGTCCCTGTAGTCACTGGGGAGCCGCAAGCTGTGCTGGAGCTTGGTGCCAGCAGGGTCTGGGCGGCCGGCTTTCTCTCTGGGCAGGGAGAGCATGCCCAAGTCCTGGAAGAGATGCCCCCCATCCGTTCCTGGCTGCTTGCCATAGGAGGGCACAGGGCCGGCCCCAAAAAGGGCCTGGGCAGGGACCCGGCCCAGCAGAGAGGAGGTCTCGGGGCTCTGCCTGGCTGTGCCACTGGGGAGCTGGTGAGCGCCATCCTGGTAGCCAAACTGCAACCAAAACACAGAGCGGCCACGGTCAAACCTCACAGGGCCCCTGCCACCCCACGGCAGGGCACCCCAGAGCCAGGGGGCCACCCCAGCACAGACAGAAGGAGGGTGCTGGGAGTGCAGCAGCCCCCTGCCCATCTCTACCTTTCTGCCCACGAAAGGGGGGGCTCGCCCCCATCGCTTACCTTGTGGTAGG
Organism: Pygoscelis adeliae; assembly: GCF_000699105.1. NCBI lineage: Eukaryota > Metazoa > Chordata > Aves > Sphenisciformes > Spheniscidae > Pygoscelis > Pygoscelis adeliae. The sequence continues at coordinate 35,672 of NW_008825116.1, forward strand.
AGTAGGGGTTGAGCAGAGCCTCCTCATAGCCCAGCTGGGGAGGAGGGGACAGCAGGAGGTGCTCCAGGTACCGCTGCACCAGGGGGGAGGGCAGCAGCAGTTGGGTCTGCCCCAGATGCTGAGGGGCTGGCAGGCTGGAGTCTGCGGGGAGCGGGGCTCGGCGGGGGGAGCTGCGGAGGGGCAGGAACCTCGGAGACAAACAGCGCTGGGGTGACTCACCTGGTAAGGGGGAGGTGTCCCCACCCCAACCCCCTTTGGGGG
>NW_008825116.1:40011-41193 GCF_000699105.1 Pygoscelis adeliae
CACGTCGCAGCTCCCCACGCTGCCCCACGGCCTCCCGTGCGGGCCCCCGGGCCTGAAGGGAGGCAACCTGGGACGGGGAAGCAGCGCCATCCCCGAGCCAGGGTGCAAAATCCCCCAGAGATGGGACGTGCTCAGGCCAGGCCCTCCCCTCCTGTCCCCAAGCCTGCTCCCCGAGGCAGCCCCGGAGCTGGAGCCCCAGAGCAGCAGGCAGCGCAGAGCCCAGCGGGGACGGACACGGTAACTGAGGGGTGGGGGTCTGGCACAGGTCCCCTCTCCTGAACCGAGGGGCAGGGCCGCAGCCCAAGCTTGGTAACGTTCACGGAGGGCTCGCCCAGCCCCGCTCACCTGCAGAGGGACACCCACGCGGGCGGCGATGTCCCGGATGACGGCTTCGGTGACAGCCGTGGAGGCGTAGCGCTGGTTGCTGTTCACTTTGATGACGGGGCCCTGCACAAGGGAAGGCACCGCAGGCCCACGATTGGCACCGGGGATAGTCGGGGGCTCTGGAAACACCCATGCACAGGCAATGCCGTCCCGCCCCAACCCCCCAGTCCATTCTCCCCTCCCTGGGTGATCCATGGAGACGGGGACAGCCCCGCCATGGGGACAGCCCCAGCTCAGAGCAGGTAAGGGCTCCAGGGCCAAGGCTGTGGTCCCAAGTGACTAACACCAGATGTGTGGCACGGCCAAATTGTGCTGCGGGACAAACGTCTCTCATTTGAGTGCCATTGAGTTGCACCCCGGGATCGTGCTCCAGGGAGTGGCTGGGCATTTCACAGTGCTGCAGGACAGACAGACAGCGCCCGTCCGAGCCCAAAGCAGAGGGCTGCCCTCACCTTGTGGAAGGCTGGACGGTGATTCTCCTCATGCTTGTCCCTGCAAAAGAGGAGCAGGAGTTTCATGCTACAGCCCTCCCTCCCTGCCGCAACAAGGACTGTCCTGTCTGTACTCCCTGGGGAATGACAGGGTACGACCCCCAGCCGGCCGGGCAGGCTGCCCTGGCCTGCGGCACGGCTCAGACTACTCACACGTAGTTAGGGTGCACAGCGTGGGCCATATCGGCGCTGATCATGTAGGACTTGGCCACGGCCTCCTCGAAGGCTGTCAGGTTTTGCGGCGATGCCGAGATCCGGCGCAGCACCAGCTCTGCCAGCAAAGACTCCGCGCCCTGTGCACTCTCTG
>NW_008825116.1:41384-44202 GCF_000699105.1 Pygoscelis adeliae
CAAACCCCCTCTTGCCATGCTGGGGCCTGGGATCTATCTCCTGCTAGGCACGGCTGGGGGAGAGCAAAGAACATGGAGCCACTCCCTGTGCTAGACACCCCACGGCTGCACCCCTCGCTCACCTCCTCGTTGTCATAGAGCGCAATGAGACGCACATTGGGCTCCTGGGAGAGGGAGGAGGGCGCTGCGCACGAGTCTATCAAGGCCTGCAGGGTTAGAGGAGAAAGGATACCAGTTGAGTGCCAGCCGGTCCCGGGAAGCTCAGCACTGAGCCAGCAGGAACTTCCCCAGGAGAGCCCAAAGCACCGAGGAAGGGAGCTGTGGGCACACACATTGCCCAGCGAGAGCAGGAGTCACCCCTGGGAGCTGCTGGGAACTCCACACACCCAGCAAAGGGGGGAGCCCCCATCCAACCCCAGATCCTCCAACAAACCAGACCCACCCCATAGGAACACACCTCCCTGCAGAGCCTCGGGCCAGCCCACAGCCCCGCTAAGCCAAGCCGGGGTGTGCGGGGGCCACGCTGCGGCCTCCATGCTCCTTTGCCCCTCTTGCTCACCTGCAGGGCGCAGTAGCAGCTGTGCAGGTTGTCCAGGCGTGGGGAGAAGATGAACTCGTCGAAGGCACCACCCAGCGTCTGCAGGCAGAGAGCCAGGAGGAGCAGGGCACAGGCTCTGGGTCACCAAAAAGTACCTGCCACTGGGTCCCCATTCCAACCCCCTCATCTCTGCCCCTCAGGAGCCGCCTCCTCTCATTCCGCTCAGCTCCCAGCCCTGGTACGCCCCAGGCAGAGGAAGCGTGCCTGGTAAAACCCGTGCAGTGCCAGCCTACAGGCTGTGTGCAGGCAGAGGGAGGCTCCTGCCCTTACTCACCGCTGGCTGCGTATCCGCCAGGCATAGTTCCAGCTCCACAATCTGCTCTGGTTTCACCCCCAGCTGGGGGCAGAGCAGGGAAAGCAGGACAGGGCTGTGCCGCTCTGCCTGGGAAGAAAGCAGAGCTGCGGGCAGGGCAGGCAGTGGATGGCAGGGGAAACTCCCTGTTCCCTCTGGCAGAGCCGTTCCACACCCCACTCACGTTGGCACAGTCCTCCCTCCTACTAACACGTCCCGTGTTCAAGCCCCCACCTCACAGAGGACAGCAAGGCCATTCACAGGGCACAGCGAGGGGCTCTCTGCCCCCTGTGCAATCCCTCCTCCCTGCCCTGCCTCCCCAGGGAGACTGTGGCAGCTTTACGGGGGCTGCACCCCCTTCTATATACGATGGCTGCAGACCAGGGTGGGAACAGAGAGATGGCTGAGCAGATGTGTCGTGTACACAGCTCTCAGAGCAGTGGGAAGAGTGGAAGGTTACCAGCAGTCCATGGGGAGAAGGTGAAGGGGAACCTGCTGGCAGGTCCCCGAGGACTGGAAATCAAAGGTGACAAGAGTGAGGTCCTAGCAAGCGCCCCTGCTAGTCCTTGGCACCCGGCTCACCTGGGCCGCAGCATCGCAAGGTATGGCCTCCATGAGCACCTCCTTTTCCAGCTCCTCCTGCACAGCAGTGGCCAGAATGGGAACCCTGTGGGGAGATGGTGCCATTAGCTCCCAGGGCTTTGCTCACCTGTCCTGCCTGGGTCACACAAAACCAACCCTTCCTGGGGTGCCTGCCTTGCTCCTCCAGGAGTGATTGCCATGCCGAACGGAGGAAGGACACACAACATTTCAAGCACAGATCTATTGTGTCACCTCAGGACACCCCAGTGTCCTTTCCCAAGTCTCAAGTTTGGAAGCATCTCCTGGGAGGACTCTATGGGGCTAAGAAAAGCCATTGCAGACCTCCCCATTGCGATGAGCGGCTGCCAAAGGGAGAGAGCTGAGGCTGGGGACCGCTCCAGCTGGGTCCCAGCCCTCCCCGAGGGCTGGCCAGGGGTCAGGGCCGAGACAGGCCTTACAGGTGGTGCTCGGTGTTGGGCCCGAAGTTCTCATTGATGCTGCGCTGCAGATGGATGGCCAGGTGGGGAATGCGGAGGACGGGCCGCTCCACACGTACCAGGCGCTGCTCCAGGCGCCCCGTGGCCGGGTCCTGAAACACAAGGAGGACTGCTGGAGCCAGGCCTGCAGGGCTGAGAGGTTGCGGTAAGTTCTAGTCTGGGTGGGAGTCACAGCCCCAGAGCCGGGGGCACACAGCTAGCCCACCATACCTGTCCCAAATCAGGCTCACCTTTATGATCACCCTCCCGGCCACAGTAAGGTCACGGTCAAACCAGGTGTTCCAGATGCCCCCTCCGTAGGTCTCCACACCGACCTGCACCATGCCCACCTGCCCCCGCTTAGAGCGCCGCTTCACCTGGGCGAGAGCAGAGGTGTCACTGCCAGCACCACAAAGCTCCAGGGACTGGGTAACTGGTGGGGACTGGGCAGAGCTCGTCCAGAGTCTCATCACTGATCCTGTCAGCACAGGGTGCTGTGAGGCGCTTTGTGGGACAGGGGACACAGAGGCAACACCCGCAGGTGGAGCAATGCAGGGGGTCAGCATGGGCTGCCCTGGGTGGCAGATTTGGGAGGTGCAGGGACCCGGCAACGGTGCTGCGGGGCACAGGGGAAGTCAGGGTGGATTTTGCTTGTGGAATGAAACTGGAGGGCACCAGAGGAGGCCCCAGCTCCGGGGGAAGGCACCCGGCCGGCCGGCTGGCCTTACCCTGAGGCAGGGGCTGTCGGTGTGGGCCCCCAGCAGGCTGAACCCATTCCCAGGCTGGAACTGGCCGCCGACGGCGAAGGCGATGAGGGTGGAGTAGTTCCTGGTGACGAAGTACTGGGGGCAGAGGGGCAGGGGTGAGGGC
>NW_008825116.1:44915-45200 GCF_000699105.1 Pygoscelis adeliae
TAGGGGCCGCCCCGAAACACGGCTTGGCCCGCCTGCAGCTTTCCCCACACTGCCCAGGGGTGCAAGTGCTCAGGGGAACACGCACACTTCCCAAAGGCTGGGTGTCTTTGGGGTGAGTCACTGGCGTAAGCCAAGCTTCATTGCTGCTCCGCCGCCTCGGCACCACCCAGCCTTCACAGAAAACAAGGCACAAGCCCTTGGTGCCATGTTGGGGACCAATGTCCCTGAGCAACAGCGCTGCACGGCGGTGCTGGAGTTGGCATGGCGGCCGGGCACACCCAGCAG
>NW_008825116.1:45304-45798 GCF_000699105.1 Pygoscelis adeliae
ATATGGCAGTGGGGTTTTGGGCCTCCATCAGTGCTCGTGCATCATTTCCCAGAAGGATCCTCTCTTCCCGGTGATGGGTGTGCGGCCTTAGGAGCGACGTGACAGCCTGTGAGCAGTGCATGGGGCCCAGGTGCTCGGTGCCAGCCGGATTCCCAGCTCCTGAGTCACCAGTGTGGGCACCCTGTTAGCTGGAGACGCTGTCCGTGTCCTGGGGACTGGAAACTGGTGGTCCTGCTGCCCCTGACCCCGGGACCTGCTGTGCCGGGAGCTCATGACAGCCCTGGATTTATGCTCCCAGTCCCCAGCACCTGCCTCTCCCCCCCCCAAAAGGGAACGAGCACCCCCACCGCCTGGCACCCCATGAGCAGGCAGCTGGAGGGTCTCCATGTCAACCACAGCCACCACAGCAAAACACAGGGCCAGCACCCCACCAAGACGGGACCAGGCTGGGAGCAGGCACCCAGCACCCCAGCCCGGAGCTGGGCCACACGTGC
>NW_008825116.1:47073-47821 GCF_000699105.1 Pygoscelis adeliae
GTAACCGCTACCTCATCTCACTGGCATGGGTGATGCTGCTGAGGCCTGCAGGAGGGCAGACAGACACCCCAGCATCCTCATGGGCCATGAGGGTGGCCAGTCATCCCTACATCCACGTAGATTGTGATGGCAGCTGGGCACCCCCGGCACCCCCATGGCCACAGGGGCAGGTGAATATCCCCATGGACCTCGAGGGCAAGTGGACATCTTCAGCCTGCCCCTGGGCTGCGGGGATGGGTGAACACCCCCAGCATCCCCACGGATCACAGGGTTAGCTGGAGATGAGTGACGGGGGCAGGCATATGCCTGGAGCATCTGCATGGACATGGAAGTAGCTGGTCTCCTCCAGCATCTACATGGCCCCAGGGGCAACAGGTCACCCCTAGCGTCCTTGTGGACCACAGATGCCACAACTCACCCTGAGGACCTACACAGACCCAGGGGGGCAAGCAAACACCCCCCAGCATCCATATAGGTTACGGGGGATAGTTGGACACCCCCAGCATCCACACATGCTGCGGGGCAGTCAGGGACCCCCAGCATCCCTGTGCTGCTCAGAGACAGGCTATCATCCCCAGCATCCCCATCACCTGGGGACACGGGTGGGGACCAGGGGCAACCAGACGGGCTGCGCGCCTATGCCGCGGGCCCCGAGCCCTGGCGTGGCCGAAGGTATGGGGGCAGCTGGGGTGAGCAGCAGGCGGGGTCCTGCAGCCTGCAGGGCACCCACCAGCTCCCGGGACCCTGG
>NW_008825116.1:49109-49636 GCF_000699105.1 Pygoscelis adeliae
CAGTACAGCTCACAGTCCTGGCGCAGACCCCAGGGGTCCCCCGCGCTGGTGTGGGCACCCACCTGCCCCTCTGCACCCCAGCCAAGGGCTGGCATGCCATCCTGCTGGCACTCGAGGTGGCATGGGGCAGGCAGGGCGTGCGTGCGTGGCTCAGGGATGCGCAGGGCACTCTCGGAGCAGGGCCAGGAGGAGGAAGGATGCTGTCTGTTTTTCCATCTTCTTCCCCCCACCCCCAAGCCCCCCCTTCCTTCCATTCTCCCTCCTGCGCTGGGATGAAACAACCCCATCTGGAAATACCTTCCCTTTTAAAGGCAGGCTCCGCCAGGCAGCATGCACCCTCCGGGAAGCCACTGCATTACGCTGCGTCTGGGCGGTCGGGAAGGGATCAGGGGATAGGGGGCTTGGGGGGGCAGCCTGGAGGCAGGGCATCGAGCCTCTGCCCACCTGCATGGCTGCAGGGCCCAGACCTTTGCTGGCCCCCCAGGTGGAAGGGGGCTGGCAGGGGGCTGGCAGGGAGCAGGCAGGAG
>NW_008825116.1:49649-50378 GCF_000699105.1 Pygoscelis adeliae
GTCCGGCAGGTGCGGGGCTGGCCGGTGCTGGGCGCGCCTCCTGCTGCTGAGTCCCCCGGTACCCGGTGGCACAACAGTCCCCTCCGCCAGGGCCTCCAGGGACAGAGGCGCTGGGGCTGTGCCAGCTGATGTCAGCCAAAACAGCCTGGCTTGGGCAGGGCTGGGGGTCACCAGGTGTGCCGGGGGGGCTGGGAAGGAGGTGTGCTGCCCAGGCAAGGGGGACCACCCCGAGGGGGCTCCCCCAGCACAGCCCCCCTCCATCAGAATGTTCTCTTTAGCTGGCATGGGTTTGTGCGTGGCCCCGGGGGTCCCTGCCCTGGCCCACCACCTGTCCAGGAGGTGGGAATCTGTGGTGGGGGTCCTGGGGTGAACTGGGGTATTTCCCAATCTGGGAAGGTTTGGGGAGCTGGGCTGGGCTTTCTGCTCCCCAGAGTACTGCCAGGCCAAGGGGGAGGCTGAGGAGACAGGACAGAGCCTGCAGCACCCCGGGATGACCTGGGGACCTTGTCCTGCTCTTGGGGTGATGGGGACCAGGGAGGGGCTGGGGCTGCTCCGAGCAGGGTCCCCATCCAGCCGTGCTCTCCATACACCTGGCGCAAGAAGGGTTAACAGGGTGCCTCCCCCGGCTATAAATACCACGTATGTATGTCCCACGCGTATGAGCTCGGAAGGCTATTTTGGTTGGGTGCCTGCTGCTTCGGGAATGTGCCTGAGGGAGGACCCGGGGGG
>NW_008825116.1:51415-53022 GCF_000699105.1 Pygoscelis adeliae
CTCCTGCGGGGGCAGGGGCAGCAGCGGCAGCTCTGTCCCCTCCCGTGTCTACCAGGTGTCCCGCACCTCGGCTCTCCCCAGCCTGTCCAGCTTCCATGCCACCCGCGTGACCCCCCTGCGCTCCTACCAAAGTGCCTACCAAGGTGCCGGTGAGCTGCTGGACTTCAGCCTGGCCGACGCCATGAACCAGGAGTTCCTCCAGACCCGCACTAACGAGAAGGTGGAGCTGCAGGAGCTCAATGACCGCTTCGCCAACTACATCGAGAAGGTGCGCTTCTTGGAGCAGCAGAATGCCCTCATGGTGGCCGAGGTGAACCGCCTGAGGGGCAAGGAGCCCACCCGCGTGGCTGAGATGTACGAGGAGGAGCTGCGGGAGCTCCGGCGCCAGGTGGACCTGCTCACCAGCCAGCGGGCTCGTGTTGAAGTCGAGCGTGACAACCTGCTTGATGACCTGCAGAAGCTCAAACAGAGGTGAGGAGGGGCCCTGGCATGTCCCTGTGGGCATCCATCCCTGCATCTCCATCCCTAGGGATGGGCAGTGGCAGAGCTCACCCTGGCAGCCCCTTGGGTGCTCACTGCCATCCTTGTGCCCCATGGTCGGAGCCCCGCTCCTCCGTCCCCCTCACGCCATCCCCCAGGGTGGGAGAGCACCTCTCTCAGCTGTACCTCTCACTGGCCGCACCAGCCTGCAGGGCACTTTGCAGGGCACCAGGTCCTGGCATGGTGGCTGCAAGTTTTGGGAGGGAGAAGGGCACCCGCAACCCACTACACCAGTGCTGGGTGCTCCCTGACCCACGGTGTGGGGCAGGCAGGGGGGAGCTGGCCCAGCAGTGTGGGGCAGGGCGAGGGAGGTGCCCGCTGCCTGGGCATCTCAGCAGGGCACTCCGGATGGCCGCTGCCAGCCCTCGCCAGGTGTCCAGGCAGTACCCAGTAGGCAGGACGGCTCCGGCAGCAGGGGTGTCCCCTGCACCCTCCCTTGCAGCAGGGCCAAGGCTGGGCTGTGATGCCACGGGACCCCCAGGGCTGAGGGATTGGAGTGCCCCCTCCCGGGGTCCCCATCCCCACTCACACCGGGGAGGGAAGGCCAGCCCACGGGTGCACCGGGATGGACAGACAGAGCCAGCCAGGCAGGCGGAAGCCAGGGGGAGGATGACCCGGGGGGTGGTCTGCCAGCTCTGGAGGCAAAGGAGGGAGAGGAGGAAGCAGACGCACTTCCACAGGCCAGGGATGCTCCAGGTCTGCTGTGGGTGTCCACCGTGCCCTGGGAGCAGCAGGGACCCCTCAAGGATGCTGTGGGCCTGGCTGGTGCCGGGAAGGGGGCCGGGGCTGAGGGGGAATAGCCACAGGGGTGGTCGGGCTGAGTGACCCCCCAGAGACCAACCAGCATGGGGGCACCTGGCAGCAGGGGTGGATGCTCAGTGGGAGCTGCTTGTTTTGATGCTGGTCTGCACCTTCCCTCCTGGCCTCTGTACCCCGGGGACACTGAGTCCCCATTTCCTGGGGGTGACACAGCCTGCTGCCTCCCCCTTGCAGCCCCAGCCTCTGCCCCAGAGGGCCGGTGCTGGGGTGCCGGTGCGGCAGAGCCAGTGATGCTGGGAGGCTGGGGG
>NW_008825116.1:53511-53936 GCF_000699105.1 Pygoscelis adeliae
GGCCGGGGCAGTGCGCGTGGCACCGAACTGACCTCATGCCTTTGTGCTCTCTCTGGCGTTGACTATAATAGGGAATGGGAGGAAGAGCCCCTGGCCCCCCGCCAGCCCTCCCGCCGCCCGCCGGGAATGCAGGACAATCCGACATCTTTCCACCGGGCCACGCTGGGCTCGGAGACAGTGAGGGGGGACATTGCCGCCGGGGGACAGGGCTCCCTCCGGGTGCCCCTGACCTCTCCTCTCTGCCCCCAGGCTGCAAGAGGAGATACAACTGAAGGAGGAGGCTGAGAACAACCTGGCTGCTTTCAGAGCTGTGAGTACCTGTCCCCCCCATGCGGCGTGGGTCCCCCACCTCCCCTCCCACCCCCATCTCCCCCTGGCAGCCTGGCCCAGGCACCAGGGCACGGCCCTGGGTGCAGCTTTGCACC
>NW_008825116.1:54159-56124 GCF_000699105.1 Pygoscelis adeliae
AGATGTGGTCCCTGTGTTCCCCCCACGCGCCCAGGGGTGTTCACCCCCCTGCTACCCCTCACTCTGTGTCCCCCCAGGACGTGGACGCGGCCACGCTGGCACGCATAGACCTGGAAAGACGCATCGAGTCCCTGCAGGAGGAGATAGCTTTCCTCAAGAAGGTGCACGAAGAGGTAGGTTGGGGGTGGCCCCATTTCTCGCAAGCACCCATGGGGCCGGGGGACGGAGCGGGTGCCCTAAGGCATCACCTTGTCCCTCCAGGAAATCCGGGAGCTGCAGGCTCAGCTGCAGGAGCAGCACATCCAGGTGGAGATGGACGTCTCCAAGCCTGACCTGACGGCTGCACTGCGGGACATCCGCGCCCAGTACGAGAGCATCGCTGCCAAGAACATCGCCGAGGCCGAAGAGTGGTACAAGTCCAAGGTGCAGGAGGCGGTGGGCTCCGTGCTGGCCCTGGCGTGGCGGGTCCCGGCCATCCCGGTGGCTGTGCCCGCTGACCCTGGCCTCTCCCCAGGTGTCTGACCTGACGCAGGCAGCCAACAAGAACAATGACGCGCTGCGGCAGGCAAAACAGGAGATGCTGGAGTACCGGCACCAGATCCAGTCCTACACCTGCGAGATCGATGCCCTCAAGGGCACGGTGAGCCATGGGCAGCGTTGGGGAGACCCCCAGCTTCCCTGCAAGGACCGGCTGCTCCAGGGCTGCTCGGGGACCTCTGTGACATCTCTGGGGTGGGGGGCTCTTCCCAGCTCTCCGAGTTGCTGCCGTGGGGGGACCCCCCCCCCAGACCCCCCAGCAGCAGTCTGGGCCTCTGCGAGGCATTTTGGCAGAGCCCCAGGGTCAAAGCGCAGATTGCAAAAGGTGCCCCAGCCCCGGAGGCTCCAGGCAGGTGGGTGCAGGGTGTCTGGTTGCAGGCTGGGAAGATGGTTGCGAACAAACAGGGCACAACAGTCCCTCTTTGACACTGTCACAGTCACAGGAGCCAGCCAGCAGCCACCAGTTTGTCAGTACCACCCCTGGGCAGCCGTCCGGTGCTCCCGCACCTCTCTGTCCCGCCAGGGTCGGATGGCTTTGCTGGGTGGCCTGAGCAGCTGGGCAGAGGGTGCTGGGGTTGCCCAGCACCTTACCAGCTTGCCCCCGCCAGACCCTGCTGCCCAGCACTGGGCAGATGGAGGGTGACGGCCACCCATCATGGTTCCACATCAGCTGGATCCAGCCCAGGGCTGACCACGGCTCTCCCCAGGTCCCTGGCTCTCCCCTAGGACCCCCCCAGCATCCCCAGCTCCCACCCCAGGTGCCCCATGGCCCCTCTGGGTCTTCCCCCTCGCTGAACCACCCTGTCCCCCCCAGAACGACTCACTGATGCGCCAGATGCGGGAGATGGAGGAGCGCTTTGCGGGGAGGGCTGGCGGGTACCAGGACACCATCGCCCGGCTGGAGGAGGAGATCCGGCACCTAAAGGACGAGATGGCCCGGCACCTACGCGAGTACCAGGACCTGCTCAACGTCAAGATGGCCCTGGACGTGGAGATCGCCACGTACCGCAAGCTGCTGGAAGGCGAGGAGAACCGGTGAGTAGCGAGGGGGCAGGACTAGGTGGGGGGACCAGCAGGGTCAGCTGTTTTTTGGGGCTCCCACCCCATGAGCAGCTGCCCGAGGGCTGGGTCTGGCTGGCGCTGAGCTCTCCTCTCTGTGTCTCCGCAGGATCAGCATCCCCATGCACCAGACTTTTGCCTCCGCACTCAATTTCCGAGGTGAGCATCTCCCCATGAGGAGGGGGGCCTGGGTCCCCGGGGGTCCCCAGTGTGGGGGTAAATCTCCCTCCTGGGGGGCTGCAGCCAGGCTGGCAGGTCAGGGACCCATGGGTGCCACACTGAGCCCCTGGGGTGGGGGCACTTGGTTGGGTGCTGCCACAAGTTGGGGCGGGGGGGGAAGCCAGGGCGCCTGAGGGCCCCCCGTGGCCC
>NW_008825116.1:59995-64152 GCF_000699105.1 Pygoscelis adeliae
CGGCGGCGACGTCCGGCTGCGGGTGGTTGTGGTGGGCAATCCCCGGCCCAGCCTCCGCTGGTACCGAAACGAGGAGCTGCTGGCGCCACGCGGGGAGGAGTATGGCACCCTCTGGATCCGGGACAGCAAGAAGAAGGATGCTGGCGTGTACACCTGCATTGCCGAGAACGAGCGGGGAGAGGCCATGACCAGCGCCGTGCTGGCCATCATTGACATGGAAGGCAAGGGCGGTGTGGCCACTGGCACAGCTGTGCTGGCACAGCCGTGGGCACGGGTTTGCCGAGGGTGGCAGCGGTGCTTTGCAGGCTCCCACCGCAGTGCATGCCTGGGGCCAGCCAGGGCTGGGCTTTGCTGTGCCCGCCTTGCTGCAGGCTGGGGTGCCCGGTGCCAGCAGCACCGGGGTGGCTCTCTGGCCTGGAGCGAGCATGTGGCTGCAGTACCCGCTGCCAGGCCAGGCAGGGTGCCAGGGCTGGGCACAGAGGTGTTGGGAGCATGTGATGCCAAGCCTGCTCAGGGCAGGAGGAGAGAGAGAGAGAAACGCGGCTCGGGTGCACGGCACCGGTGGTGTCACCCTCCGCAGCCACCGACACGGTCCCTGGTATCCCCCGGTGCCCCTGCACAAGCCACCCCCGTGCGCCAGCTGCCCGCAGGCAGAGCTGCCCGTGGCATCACCATCACAGCTGTACCAGGCGCTGGGGCTGCACTGGGAGAACTGGGACCCTCTGGGTTTGGGACCGGGGGGAGGAGCCTAACACTGCAGGAGGCGGGGCTGTCAAGTGGGTGGAGCCTATGCCCTGCAGTGGGCGGGGCCTGATGGTTAATTAGCAGGGTGTGGAGCCAGCTTTTGCTGGACCCTTAGAGCCCTATGGCAGCCCCTCTGCGCGTCACCCCTGGGTGCAGCAGCCGGGCATGCTCCTCTGGTGTGCAGGGAGTGCATGGGGGCTGCTGTGGGCCCTTGCCTGGGCGGGCCTCATCCTGCTCAGGGGCCAAGCAGGTTTGTGGCTCAGCCCCCTCTGCCCCAGGATGGATGCCACCTCCCTGGGGTATTGCAGACCTGGGTGTCGGGGAGCGTGTGGTGCTGGCCGGTGGCACTGCTCTGAGATGCGAGCTGTGCCGTCTGTGTGGGGATAGCGAGGGCAGGGAGCGAGGGAGGCGGTGCTGAGCCCTGAGGCTCCAGGGAAGGAACTGCACCCGGGGCTTTGCAGCACGGGAGCCACGCTGGAGATGCTGCACCTTGAGGGGAGGACTGGGTGGCAGAAGGAGCCTTCACAGTGCTGAAGGGGAGCAATGGAGGAAGAGGAGTTGCTCTGTGTGAGCCGGGAGGCTGGAGGAGCGGTGTTTGGAGGATGGAGAGAGGTGTACGTGCTGCTCATGGGCCTGGTGGGGGGACAGGGGGAGCAGAGAAGTGTGCAGGAGGGGTCCTGCCCTGCAGTGGGTCTGCGTGGGGTCACTGCGCATCGCACCTTTGAGGACCGTGGCACTGCATCTGCACCACGCAGTCAGATGCATGGTGCTCTGTGTGCAGAGAGCATGGGAGACGTGCACTGCCCCACAGGGTGGGAGCAGCCTGTCCTGGAGGGGCCGGAGGGAGGGGAGTCACCCTGTTCTCACACTCCGGTGTGCAGCTGCACCTCTCCATGGCACCGCCGGCCCGGGCCCCCCTGCCTCTGCTCAGGGGCGCGGCACTGCCTGATTTCCCCAGGTGCCCGTTCCCATTGTGCTGACGCATTCGTCCCTGCTCCCGATTCCCAGCTGCCGGCCTTCGCTGCTGCCTTTCTGGAGCAGCTGAGGGAGGGATGGAGCAGCCAGGATTGCCTAACGTGTGGGGTGAATGTCACCCTGCCCCAGGCGCTCCTCCTGGCAGGTGCTTGGCCGTGGGTGCACCACCATGGAGCAAAAAGCCAGCCCTGGGGCAGAGATGCCTCTGGAACCATGCAGGCTCTGGGGCACCAGGCTGGGCGAGGAGCACGGCAGCCCGCAGTGTGGCTTTGCCCCTGCCCTGGGACAGAACGGTCTCCACAGTGTGCTGTGGCAGTGCCCAGGGAGCACCATGTCCTGTCGGGTGCTGGAGAGGGGTGCTGGTGTGGAGGTGATGGGATGTGGTGGGTGGTCCAGCCCTATTGCCTGGCCCTGTTGCAAGGCGCTGGCACTCAGCGTGTTGTTCCCCCGAGGCCATTTTCTTCATGCCAGCGGCCGAGTGGTGAGACGTGTTGTCGTGTGAAATGGAGGAGCTGTGCCACCGCTCTGCACTCGCCTGCCCTGACACCCTGCCAGGATGTGTGCCGTGGCTCTCTGGCCTCCAGCATGGAGGCCCCGGCTGCTCAGGGGCTCTCCACGCTCCCCCCCGAGACCCAGCTCTCTGGGGACTGTAGAAGGTCCGCTGGTGGCTGCGCCGTCCCTGTGCCAGGCAGGGACATCCCATCCTTGTTCCCTGGGTGTCCCTGTGAGCTGGGTCATAGGCCAATTATGGGGCAAGGGGGATGTGTGCAAGGTCCCCAGGCAGGATGAGGTCTTTCTCTGGGCTCAGGGTCCTGGCCCTCTGTGTCTGGAGGTATTGGGGTGCCCTTGCTCTGTTAGCCTCTGATGGGTCACAGTCTCTGGTGGACACAAAGCCCGGTCCTCCACCTTCTCTCCCCGGCGTGCAGGCCAGGCTGCAGCTCTCCCCAAGGTGGCTCAGGTCACTGCTGGTGGGGTGCAGGGGCTCCGTGCTGCCCAGCTCCATGCTCGGCCCCGGCAGCTCCTCCTGCACCAGATCAGCATTCCCCCTTGCTCACACGAGCCCGATTTAGCTCCTCTAATCCCTTGCCCTGAATCTGTCGCTCCACCCCACTAATGATTTTCTCCTGCTCTTCTCCCAGGTCCCCCGAGTGCGTCAGTGCCCGGCGTGGGGAGTGCATGCATGGGGCTGGCTGGGCAGCCGGGCGCAGGGGCTCCCCGGGGGCACACCATCCCTGCCGTGTCACACTGTCCCCGCCGTGTCCCACCACTCTGCCCCTCTCCTGCTGCAGGTTCTCCCTCATACCCTGGCTCCATGGGCACAGGTGGGGTGCGTTGGCCCTTCTCACACCAGCACCAGCCTGGTCCAGGGGCTTCCCAGGTCCATCCAGGGACCCTCCAGACCCTTCCAGCCAGCCCTGGTCTCCACTGTGGCTCCATCGCCCCCAGGATCACTAAAGCCTGTATCACCTCTCAGCTGCATCTCCTGAATTTTTCCCCTGTAAACTGGATTAAATCACCTCTTAAGAACCCGAGCTAATCTCCTTTTAGAGCCCAGCCCTCCCTCGCCGATGCCAGCGCTGCCTGATCCTCCCCACCGGGGCTGCCTCTTGTTTCAAGGTTGGATCTGTCCGTCTTGCACTCCCAGCGCAGGGTCTTGCTCCACTCGCCTCCACCTGCACTCAGCAATCAAACTGCCTTGGAACCTTTCCTCTGCCCAGGGAACAGCCTGCACCCGCCTCAGCTTGGGGGCAGGGAAGGGGGCAGGAGCTGCCTGTGCGTCGTGGCCCTCCGTGGCCCCTTCCCGTCCAGCCCAGAGTTACAGTGGGGCAGCGAGGGCATGCTTTTGCAGCTGGTGGTGCACAGCAATGGCACCCCGGTGGGGATGGCTGCACTGACAGTGTCCCTGGTGGCTCAGCACCTCTGGCCGTTTATCTCGGTGCCTAATTTTAGTCCCTTACTTTGCAGCACCGTGCCCATGTTTAATGCCAACTGCCCCTTCCCTCCAGAGCCCCGGCCAGGCCTGCTCAGGAACTGAACGGGACCTAAAGCCTCCCTTTGCTATCTCCTCCCTCCCATGGGACTCTCTGGGGCTGCCTCAGTTTCCCCTTGCTGTCTCTGGCTGTCCCCCCAGCCCCAGGGCACAGCAGCATCTCGGAGGAGCCCGGGATGCAGCAAGGCTCCAGCCCAGGCTGCCATGCCCCACCGTGGGGTGGGCACCGTGCCCGGCTGTGCCAGCGCAGGGGCTGCCTCTGCAGAGCTGCTTGGCCGGTGCCATCCCGGGTGCTGGTCCCAGCTGGTGGAGGGACAGGTTCCCCAGGGCTGGGCAGTGCAGGGGGGACAGAGCTGGACCTGACCCTCACGATGCCCGCAGCCAGCAGGGCCGGCGGGTGGACTGGCTGGGGGGCCCCCCGTGCCCAAGCACAACCACGCGCGCCGGT
>NW_008825116.1:64522-65866 GCF_000699105.1 Pygoscelis adeliae
ATGGGGCAACGGCCTCTTCCTCCTCCCAGGGCTGCCCAGTGCTCTTTGTGCCCCCTCCTGCCTCCTGACACCAGGTTGCTGGCTTGTGCCCCGGCATGGTGGCACTGGGAAGGGGCTAGCTGCTTCTACACTCTTCTACACTCCTGCCTGCACTCTTGCCTGCTTCCCCCCCTGCCCTCTGCATGCAGCCCCTCAGCCCCAGGCAGGGGGGATGCCGGGAGCGAGGCTGGCAGGGCAGGGACGAAATGCCTCCTGCCATCCCGCTCCGTGCCCAGGCACCAGAAGCCAAGGTCACATTGCTGTCCTGCGTACCCGCGTCCTCCACCTGCAGCGGGCACCGTGTGCTCGGGCATCCTTCTAGTGGTGGGAAGGGGAGGAAATGCTGGAGAAGGCACCTGGGATGTCCCTAGCCCTCGGGAGAGGGGTCACAGCAGAGCATTGCTCTTCCCCAGGGCCAGAAAGCTGCTGCGGTGCTGCCCTCCCCTGTGACAAGGGCCATCCTGCTGTATTTATTTCCCCCTGGGGACAGAGCTGGGGATGGTCCCCACCTCCCCAGGCTCCCAGCACATCCCCACCTCCCGCAGACCATCCCCAGCAGCTCCAGGAGACGCAAACACATGAAAGATTCATGCCCAGACCTCCTCCTACACAAGACGGCTGCATGCACCCGCCACCATCAATTATTCAAGCACCGAGACAAGGGGGCTGATGGCTGGGGCCAGGCGGCCGGTGCCTGGCCGGTGCTGCGGTGCAGGGGCAGGATCCGTGCAGAGCTGCCGGAGAGGCCCAGCAAGGCATGGGGAGCTGCGGCTCTCTGAGCAGTGTAATTAATACTGCGTTTTGAGCAAGCGTTTGCTATCTGCTTTGCTCAGGGCCGGTGTGTGTCCAGCAGGCGAAGCTGGAGCTGGGTGGCTATGGGGCCACCTGCTCCGGCTCTGCCCCTTGTCCCTGCCACGGCTGCACTGGCCCCCAGCCCCTGCCCCGTGTCCCTGTCCTGCAGAAGAGCAGGGCAGAGCCTGGCTGCCCCCAGGCTAGGGCAAGGCAGAGGGCTGGCCCTGGGTGCAGGCTGCTGCCACCTCCCACTGGACAACTTCTGCAGAGACTCCATCTTTGCTCTGGTGGGGGGATTTGCAGGTGCTGCTGCCTCTGGAAAGGACTTTCGGGCCCCGCAGCAGGCGCAGCATCTCTGGGGCAGCCCAGAGCCACTCCTGGGGCTTTTGCTGAGGGATGGCCGAGCGGCAGGGCCGCAGTTGCAGGGAAGGGCTGTGTGCCCGGCCAGCCGGGAGCTGTGGCTGATGGGGCAGCAGATGTGGCAGTCAGAGGATACCCGAATGATTGCGTTTT
>NW_008825116.1:67156-67591 GCF_000699105.1 Pygoscelis adeliae
GAGATCCTGGCCCAGGCCTGAGCAGTCCAGCCCTGCCATCCTGCGTGGGTCCTGAGGCACCCGGGGGGCAGGGTGCAAGGTCTGCCTTGGGGCGCTGGGTGCCTGGGGCTGGAGGCTGTGTCGTTTGCAAGGGGGGCTCATGCTGTGGCGTGGGGGCAGTGACGCCAGGGGGGTTGCTGTGAAGGACTGTGCCCATATTAGCTCTCATTCGTGTGCAGGTGGGTCAAGAGTGCTGGGACCCACACCCGTGTCTTGGTAAGGGGACGTTTCTGCGGCGCTGATGGCTGGAGGATGTGGGGGACTGAGCGGAGGCTGGCAGAGTGCTGGTGAGCCTGGATCTTGGCTGGGCAGTGCCCTGGCACACTGCGGCTGTGCTGCTGTGTGCAGGGTTGTGGCAGCTGTGGCAGTGGAGCTGCCCTGTTTGGGGGCACTTTG
>NW_008825116.1:69506-70036 GCF_000699105.1 Pygoscelis adeliae
CACCCCCCCCACTCTCTGGCTAGCCCCTTCGTCCAGGCCCCAGCCCTGCAGCGAGCCCTGAGCTGCTCCTTCCCCCTTTCCACCTCCTTGCTCGGGGGTCACCCTGCGTCACCCAGCACTCGCTCCCTGCCAAACTGTGGGTGGGTGCTGCGCCCAAGGGGGGTCCAGGCTGCAGGGTGCCCCAGTCCCACAGGGACCTGTTGCGGGGCAGAGGGGAGGGGGCTTAGCCACCCCATAGCTCTGGGCGATGGAGCCCAGCCCAGGCCTGCTGGGTGCAGTCACCATATTTGATGGGGAGCTGATGGCGCCAGTCCCTGGGGAAGCCACAAGAGCACCCGATAATGGCACTCAATTGCATTTTCATTTTTTAATGGGGGAATTATCCGCCGATGGTGCAGTTAATCACTCATCTATCTTTCCCTGGCCTGGAAGACGGGCTGCCAGCCAGAACCAGCACAGTCAGCCAAGGAGGGGAGGGGAAGCCTGGCTCAGCCTGAATACAAATGTGTCTCGTGCAGCTGCTGCCCTCT
>NW_008825116.1:70160-70379 GCF_000699105.1 Pygoscelis adeliae
GGCCATGCTTGGCTGGCTGTCCCTGGGGGCTGGCTGTCCCTGGGGGCCGTCTGTCTGGCCACCTGGGAGCTGTGGGGAGGCAGGAGGGGCTGGCAGAGCAAAGGACTTCAAGAAAGCGGGGTGTCCAGCCCTGGGCTCCAGGCTGGGGAGACAGGGCATGGGGTGTCAGTGTCCTGGGGAGACCCTGTCACCCAGACTGGCTGGGAAGGATGCTCAGTC
>NW_008825116.1:71638-72818 GCF_000699105.1 Pygoscelis adeliae
CAGCCCCGGTTCCTAGGGGGCTGCCAGGCTGTCATGGCCAGGCTGGGAAGCCTGGTGCGGTGGCAGCACACGGGGCAGCTGGCGGTGTGCTGGGCTGCGGAGGGGCGGCTTGGAGTGGAGGAGAGCAGCGTGGCCCCCACCGCACCATGGCAGTGCAGTGGAGGGGAGCGGTGGTGGGGCAGGGGACATGTCCCTTGCCATAGGGGTCTGTTGTGGCAGCTTGCGAGGGCTCGGGCAGCGGTGGGGAGGAAAGGCTGGCCCTCCCTGGCTGCATGGCGTCGGCTTTCCTGGGACAGGATGTTAGGGTGGCACTCATCTGGCCTGGCTGCATGCTGCCCGTGGGGAGGCTCTCACTGATGCTCTACCCCGAGCATCCCTGCTTTACCAACTGGGGCCGTGCTGTGGGGCATGGCCGTACCGTGCAGCACTTGCCACCAGTGGGGTAGGGGATACACGTCTATGTGCCAGAGGGAGGAGGGTGCTTGCACATGGACACACGTGTCTGTGTGCCACAGCACCCCCAGGAGCGCCCAGCTGGGACACAGGCTGGGGGGGTCCAGCCCCAAGCTGAGGTGCCCTGCAGGGCATGGGGATGTGCAGGTGCTGTGGCAGCGAGGCCAGCCCACGGGGCAGCTCCAGCAGCTCCAGGGACAGGAGGTGGCTGTCCTGCCGGGCAGGATGTGTCCGAGGCATGGGGAGGGGATGGTGCCGTGCACTGCGCAGGCGGGACGGTCTGTGTGCAAGGAGGGTCTGTTTGCAGTGCCGGAGCAGCGTGCAGTGAACATGGGTGCAGAGTGGAGACGTGGTGGGGAAGTCTGGGGGAACCAGACCTGTTTCCATGCCCCATGGGCACCTGGCCACTGCCATGGGGCCAGGCAGGGCATGGGGTGCTTCTCATGGGATCCTGAGATGGGCAAATGCCCAGTCCTGGTCCCATCCCCGGACGCGAGGCCTGGCACAGGGTGCCAGGCTCTCCAGGCCGGCATGGCCCACCCAGGCGCCGCCCCAGCAGGTCCCTGCCCCATGGCAGCGCGGGGAGATGCTGGGGACATGGTCCCTCCCCGCTGCCCCCCGCGTCTCTGCAGGCCGGGCCGATAACCGGGTGTTGATGTCTCTCTCTCTCTTGCTGCCCCTACGGAAGCGAAGTTTTCCGCTCCTGCAGGAAACAAAGCTACGGTAG
>NW_008825116.1:73750-75815 GCF_000699105.1 Pygoscelis adeliae
TCCCCCCTCTCCGTCCAGGTGGGTCCGCCTCCCTCCTGGACGCCTCCATGAACACGACGCCGACCTCTGTGCTGGCCCTGTCACAGGCGGAGGAACGCTCCAGCTGGTCAGGCAGCCAGCAGACCGTGGTGGAGAAGGAGACAGATGCCAGCCTCCCTGCACGGGGACCCTACCTCCGCCCCGCTGCCTGGCAGCAGCCGCAGGGAACCCCAAGGCAAGCAAACGCGCCGGCCCCACGTGGCGCCGAGGTCCGGCACCTGGGCGTGGAGCCGCTGGTGCGGGCATCACGGGCTAATCTGGTGGGCACGAGCTGGGGGTCGGAGGATAGCCTTTCAGTGGCCAGCGACCCTTACGGCAGCGCCTTCAGCCTGTACCGAGGACGGGCGCTCTCGCTCCATGTGTAAGTAGCCGGGGGAAGCACGCGGAGGGGACATCTCACTGGGGCCATCTCCTTCCAACCGCTGCAGCCATTTCCTCCCCTCCGCCTGGGCTTTCTTTGCCTTCACCATGAGGATGAGGAACGGGGGCTCTGAGCAGTAGGCAGCCTGTTTCCAGTGAGGAGGTGGGAAAAACCTGGGCCGGGGCAGGTACAGGCCCTTGGGTGAGGGGGGGACGACATGGAGTGGGGTCCCTTTCTGCTGTGGCCAGGTTGGGGCTGGGGGTAATCCCTGCACCACTGCACGAGCTGCAGCATCCCACTGGTGTCCCCTCGTCTCACCCAGCTGAGGGGGCTCTGCACAGCCCAGGGTGTGGGGACCTGGGGGTGCGTGGCAGCCTGGGACACCCGCTGGCAAGGCTCTGCTACCTGCAGTCCCCACCGCACGGGGGTGGCAAGCAGGGGCCAGGGACATGCTGCCTCCCCAGGACCTGCTGACATGCTCAGAGCCCCTGTTCCTTCCTGCCACCTTCGGTCCCCATCCCTGCAGGCCTGCTCCTTCGACCTCCATCCCGCACCTTTTTTTGTTCGAGGCTGCTTGTTCCACCAGAACCTCATCTCCACCTTATGATTTCTGCACCACGAACACCGAGCCCCTCCCTGGGGGCAGCGGGGCGGGGGGATGTGCCTGCAGCATGTGCGCAGGGGGTGCTTGTAGCCTCAGGGACCCCTTCTGCCTTGCAGAAGAGCTGGCCTGTGCCACGCTGTACCAGCATGCCAGGATACCCTGGCAAACTGGGGCACCCCCTGGCCCCCAGTCCTGTCTGCATGGCGGCCCTGGGGAGGGGACTCACTGGGTATCCCAGCATCACCCCTCTGTCCCACAAGGGTACTCCTGGGCAAGAGGACACCACTGTGTCACAGCAGCCCAGGACTCTCATTCAACCCAGCCGGCTCCTGGTGGACTCTGGGTGGCCAGATTCACTCGCTGGGGTGCCTTGAGGCTCCCCGGTCCTGGGGCTGCCCTGGCCACCTGCCCCCTTGCTGTGCCCCATTGGGCACTGTGGTGTGGGCTGGGAGCAAGGATGCAGCCAGGCAGTGAGGGAGGGCTCTGAACTGCTCTTCTCTGTCTCTCCCCTTGCAGCAGCATCCCCCAGGGGGGCTACCGGAGAGATGACCCCCACAGCGGTCTCCAAAGCCTGGCGCTGAGCCCCCAGTGTCCCCTGCTGCCCTGCCACTGACCGCCAAGCCACCCATCCTCCGCTCACCGTCTCCCCGTGCTGGCCCGTGCCTGCTGCCGCCTGCTGGCACCACATCCCAGCCTGCCGCCCGTGGCCCTGGCGTCCCCTCCTTCACGCCCGTGACCCCCCGCAAGAAGTCCTCGGTGCCGGCCGAGTACCAGGACATCGTCCCCGAGGAGTACGAGGAGAAGATCAAGAAGCCCAAGTCCTCGGGGTACTCACAGGGCAGCACGCAAGAGTCCCGTCCCCAGACACCCATGAGCGACGCCTCCGGCCGTGTCTCTGTCCGGGCATCCCCCAAGCTGGTGCGCGCTGGCTCCAAGATCTTTGAGAGGCTGCAGTACTTCGAGGAGCGGCGGAGTAGCCTGGAGCAGGCGGACAGCCCCTTTCCCGCACACCCCTGCCTGCCCTTGCGCAAGACGCGCTCCTTAGACCAGCCAGGCTCTGG
>NW_008825116.1:76429-77920 GCF_000699105.1 Pygoscelis adeliae
CCCCCCCTCAGGGACGGGCTGCCCTTTTGCAGGCAGGTCCCACCGAAGGCAGCCCATGCCCGGACGGGGGTCCCACGGTTGGAGCCCGTGCCCCCGGGGTGGTGAGCGAAGCCCTGGCTGCCCGGCTGGCTGTGCCGCATGGGCCGTACAGGCGGCCGGAGGCACCCGTGGAGGTGCGGTTCCTGCCCTGGGCGAAGCCGGGGATGGAGCAGGAGGCTCGCCTGGAGAGGAGCTGGGCAGGGCAGCACAGCGCGGGCAGGGAGGTGGAAAGAAGGCAGATGAAAGTGTCAGAGAAGAAAGAGAGTGGCCGGACGGCTCAAGAAGGCAGGAGCACGCGGAGCAAGGGGAAGGGGCGCCGAGCCAGGCCCACCTCTCCGGAGCTAGGTAGGAGCATGGCTTTCTGCCTTCCTGCGGGCACAGAGCTGGCCTGGCCAGCCCCTGAGCGGGATGGGGGACCCCCAGCCTGCCTCTGGGAGGCATGGGGAGCCCAGGCTGTGCCAGAGAGCACAGGGGTGGGGCAGAGGGACACAGCTCTGGAGGTTGGGGATGTTGGCACCAACCAGTGCCGTAAACAGACCAGCGTGGGTACCACTTTGCTGGGCCTTGAGGTCATGATGCTTGCTGACATCTCCGTCCCTCCTGCCTGGCATGGGAAGGACGCAGGGTGCTGACCTCTGACACCCAGCCCTGCACTGGTCTGGCCCCCCGGGGCACAGGACACCTGCTGCAGCTTGTCCCGACCGGACTGTGCTCGGTGCTCCAGGCAGGGTGTGCAGCCCAAGCGTCCCCCGGGGGATGCTGCGGTGGCTTGGCTGGGGGAGAGGTGCCCTGCCCATCCCAGCATGCAGGGGTGAGACCAGACTGCACCAGGGCCGGGAGCGCCTTCCAGGCTCTGCTCTGGCCAAAGCAGTGCCAGGCCCATGTGCCCAAGGCTCCTGGTGCAGCCCCAGGACCTTTGCCCGTGTGCTGGGGCCATGGAGGGGAGAGAGCTGCAAGGCTGATGCTGAGGTGGTGGGGCAGAGCAGACAACACCCCGTGGGGGCTGGGGGGAAGGAAGCTCAGAACTGGGGCTGCGGTGGGCTGTTCAACCCTCCTCCTTCCACACCCCGCTGCCGCCTCATCCCTTATGCTGTATGGGAATGTGCAGGAGGCTGTACGCTCCCCGCCCCGTCCTGCTGCAGGCACTGTGCCATTGTGGCCCCTGATGTGGCCCTTTCCTCCACTGCATGGCCCTGGGACCTGCTAATGCCCCAGTGAGGGTGTGGGGCACGTGGTGACAGGGATGGGCAGAGGGTTGCGAGGCCCCTGCTCTGCCTGCATGCAGCCGGGCGCGGCACAGGACCCGCTCACTCCACCCTGCTGACAGCCATGGGGCCCGTCTCTCCCTGTCCAGAGTCCTCCGACGACTCCTACGTCTCAGCGGGTGAAGACCCCCTGGAAGCCCCCATCTTTGAGATCCCCATCCAGGACATGGCGGGGGGCGTGGGGGGG
>NW_008825116.1:85660-86908 GCF_000699105.1 Pygoscelis adeliae
CAGTTGGCGGTGCCTGCCAGTAATGCCCATGGCCGCGTGGAGGGCTCTGCCGAGCTCTACGTGGAGGAGCCGCGGCCATCTGCTGCCTCCCAGATGTAAGTGTTGGGGGGTCTCCGGGATCTGCATCCCCCCTGCTTGCTCCCCCCTGGGATCTGGGGGACAATGGGCTTGTGCAAAGCCTGGGGTCGGGGCTGGGCGGGGGGCACTGTGCTCCTGCTGCGAGTGTGTGCGGGCTCTTGCAGCTCCAAGCTGGAGAAGATGCCGTCCATCCCGGAGGAGCCGGAGCAGGTGGAGACGGAAGCAGAGTGCTTCACCATGCCTGATTTCCTGAAGCCGCTGCACAACCTGGATGTGGTGGAATCGAAGGAGGCTGTGCTGGAGTGCCAGGTGGGCGGGCTGCCCTACCCCTCCATCACCTGGTAAAAAAAACACCCCCGGGTTCCACAACGGCCCCCGCATCGACAGCACCGACGACCGCAAGATGATGCAGTGTAGGGCTGCCTGCCACCCTCCCCGCCCCCTGGGGTTCCTCCACCTGGGGTAGAGGAAGGGGGACACTCCGGGAGGAGGCATCACCCCCCAGACCTTCGCGCCCTGTGAGGCAGGGAGGGGAGCTCTGCACCGCTTGGCTGGGGGGGTCTTACCCATGTCCCCCTGTTCCTCCCCAGATAAGGATGTCCATCGCCTGGTGTTCACGTCCGTCAGCCACGCGCATGCTGGTGTCTATAAAAGCGTCATCGCCAACAAAGTGGGGAAGGCCACATGCTACGCACACCTCTATGTCACCGGTAAGCAGCAGCGGGCACCACCGGGGATGTGTAGCCACATGCTGCCACTCTGTCAGGCTGTGCCCTGGGGCTGGGGGCTGGTGGCCCTGTAGCGAGGTCCTGGGGTGATAGGATCACAGGGCAGTTCAGGTTGGAGGGGGCCTCAGTAGGTCTCTAATCCAACCTAAAAGCGGGGTCAGCTGTGCAGACCTCACCTTGCAGGGTCAGGACCCATCTCTGGACCCCCAGGTCCCACATGGGACTTGCTGGCAGCACCAGCCCCGCAGGGGCTGCTAGGCTGAGCCCCCGCCGGGGAACCAGTGAGGGTTGCTGGCCCCATCCGTCCCCTCCAGCCCGCATCTCCTGGGGCGTAAGACAGATGCCCCGAGGAGCTGTGGCAGTGGCTATGCTCACACCCCTGCCTGCCTCCCCACGCAGACGTGGTGCCGACCCCCCCGGACGGGCCCCCCACCATGGCCTC
>NW_008825116.1:88087-88910 GCF_000699105.1 Pygoscelis adeliae
GCGGGGCCGCTGGCCTGCGAGGTGAGCAACTGCCACGGCACTGCCCGCTGCACCCTCCGCCTCCGCCTTGCAGGTAGGTGCCCCCGCGCTGGGGGGCCATGCCCCTCTGCCAGGGGGTGGCATCACCCTACGGTGCTCCAAGCCTGTGTGCCATGAGGGGGGCATTGCCCCGCAGGGTGGCACTGCTCCACAGTGCCCCGTGCCCATGTGCCATGGGGGCACTGCCCCATAGCATGGCACTGCTCCTCAGTGCTCCATACTCGTATGTCATGGGGATGTTGCTCTATAGGGTGGCAATGCCCCATGGGGCTGAAAACCCATGAACCATGTGTTGATACTGCTGCCCAGTGTCCTATACCCATACCTGACTTGGGTAGAAGTGTCCCATGTGCCCCATGACCATGTGCATGGGGTGGCACCGCCCCATGGTGTCCCTCAGCCATGTGCCACGGGTGGCACTGCTGCAGGCTGTCCCATACCTGTGTATAATGGGGTGGCACTGCCCCACAGTGCCTTATGGCCAAGAGCCAGAGGGGACAGCTCCACAATGCCCCACAGAGGTATCACGGGTGGCACTGCCCTACGGTACCCCACATCCATATATAACGGGGAGATGCAACTCCACAGTGCCCCATGCCCATGTGCCATGTGTGGCACTGCCCCATGGTGTCCGACACCAATGGGTGACTGCCCCATGGTGCTGCAGGCACATGCCATTGGTGGCCTGCCCCGTAGTGTCCCGCTCCCGTGTGCATTGGTGTGGCACTGCCCCATGGCACTCCATGCCCCTATACCATGGCCTGGCACTTCCTCGCAGTGCCCC
>NW_008825116.1:89860-90661 GCF_000699105.1 Pygoscelis adeliae
CCCGGGCACTGCAGGGACAGGGGTGCTGGAGCCAGGCTGCACCCTGGGGCTCTGTCCCTTGTGACTGAGCTCCGTGGTACACCAGATCCTGATGCGCTGGGGCTGCTCTCAGCCACGGTTGGATGCCCCGGTGCTGGCTCAGGGGGGGGAGCCGGGGCAGCCGGAGCAAAGCCAGGCTTGAGGTCTCTCCATGGATTGTCCTGGAGGGCTGCCGGGGCTGCGGGCAGCTCCCTGCAGAGCGGGTGCCTGCCCCAGCTGCTCGGGGGAGGGGAGGTCTCCTGCTCCCCCACCTTCTTATCGCCCCTTGCCCCTGCTGCCGCATTGCAGGGGGGCTTTCTCGTACCTGCGGAGGGTGACAGAGAAGAGCAGCCGGCTGGACTTTGCCGCCAAGTTTGTCCCCGGGAGGACCAAGGCTAAGCAGTCAGCGCGCCGGGAGCTGCACATCCTCTCACAGCTGGACCACGAGCGCATCGTCTTCTTCCACGACGCCTTTGAGAAGAAGAACGCCGTCATCATGGTCATGGAGCTGTATCCTCCGGGCGCTGCTCTGGGAGCGCGCAGCATGGGGGATGAGGGGAGGCTTTTGCAGGGGACAGGTGGGCAGAGCGGGTGCGGAGGAGTTGGGTGCCCAAGAGGGTGCGGGGCACGGCGGGGCATGGAGTTTCTATGCTCCTTGACTGGGGCCCAGCTGCGCCGAGGAAGAGCTGCTGGACAGGATGGCAAGGAAGCCCTCGGTGTGCGAGTCTGAGGTGGGTGAACCCTGGGGGGGGCAAAGTGATGGGGGAGGGAGGGAGCCTGGGG
>NW_008825116.1:90758-92904 GCF_000699105.1 Pygoscelis adeliae
GAAGGGATTTGCTACTTGCACCAGCACAGCGTCCTGCACCTGGACATCAAAGTGAGTGCGGGGTTCTCCCAATCCCTCCCACCCTGCACCTGCACGGACGGGCTCCTGCCGCACTGCGGGGGGCCCGGTTCTGCTGACGGGGGACATCCCTTCCCTGGGGGGAGCCCCTGCCTCCTGCCAAGCTCCCCTCTGCCCCGTGCTGTCCTGTAGCCAGAAAACCTCCTGATGGCGGATTCGAGCAGCGAGCAGGTCCGGATCTGTGACTTCGGCAATGCGCAGGAGCTGACACCTGAGGAGCCACAGTACTGCAAGTATGGCACCCCCGAGTTCGTGGGCCCCGAGATCGTCAACCAGAGCCCCATCTCCAGTGTCACTGACATCTGGTAAGGGTGGCCCTGGGGTGGACGGTGGGCTCCCCGCTATGCCAGGAGGGACTGGGCGCCCCGCAGGGCTGGTGCTGTGCGGTAACCGTGCTCTCCTCTCCGCAGGCCCGTGGGGGTCATCGCCTACCTCTGGTAAGTGCCCCGCTGGGCCCCCAGGGGAGGGACCCCCTTCCTGCCCCCTTGCCTATTGCAGTGCTGGGGCTGCGGCCATGCACATCACTCCTTGCAGACTCAGCCTCCTCCCTGGCTGCTCCTGCCTCTGCCCTCTCCATGGCACCGGGGCTGGGGTCCGGGGTCCCGTCCTTGGTCCCCTGTACTTGCCATGCTGTTCCCCATGTCCCCCCGGCCCGATGACAGTGTCCCCTCCTCGGCAGCCTGACGGGGATCTCCCCCTTCGTGGGGGAGAATGACAAGACAACGCTGATGAACATCCGCAACTACAACGTAGCCTTTGAGGAGAGGATGTTCCAGGGGCTCACCCGGGAAGCCAAGGGCTTCGTCATCAAAGTGCTGGTCAATGACAGGCTGTGAGTGCTGCGGGGTTCCTGGCCCCCACCCCTACGGCGTGAGCCTTGTGCTTGAGGGAGGGTGGGGACCCCCATGCATCGGGGTGCCTGAGGGCAGGCTGGCTGCACAGCCCTACCAGGGTGCAGCACGGGCAGCCAGACCCTCCTGCCCTTCCGCGGGCTGGCCAAAGCCCACCAGCCCGGGTGATTCTCACCCAGCGGTGTTGGTTCACAGGAGACCCAATGCGGAGCAGACCCTGGAGCATCCCTGGTTCAAGGTGAGCCTGGACAGGGACGCAGCGCCCAATGGCAGCGGGGTTCCCCCGAGCCTGCTGTAGGCTCTGTGGGACACCGCTGTCCCCTCGCCCTGCAGACGCTGGCCAAGGGGAAGGTCATCAGCACTGACCACCTAAAGCTCTTCCTCTCCCGTCGGAAATGGCAGGTGAAGGCAGGAGCTGGGGCAGGAGGGGGCAGGCAGAGCTGTGTGGTGGGCAGGATGGGGTGATGTGTGCTGGGAAGGACAGGGTGACGTGCCCTGGGCAGGATGGGGTGATGTGCACTGGGCAGGATGATGCCATGCCGCATGCCTGGGTCTGATCCAGCCCTCTCCACCGGCTGCAGCGCTCGCAGATCAGCTACAAGTGCAACATGGTGCTGCGGCCGATCCCGGAGCTGCTGGAGGACACATCCAACCACCTCTCCATCGCCGTGCCACGGCACCTCAAGGAGTCGCCGGCGCTGTCATCCTCCTCGGACTCGGACGACCTGGAGGAGCTGCCCTTCATCCCCATGCCACACCAGGTGGAGTTCTCTGGCTCCCGCATGTCGCTCAATGAGATCCCCACGGATGATGAGGCCATTGGGCCATCTGAAGGGCCGCGGCTGGAGGGCGTTGCGCCGGGGGATGTCTCCGCCATGGAGTGGCAGAGCCAGGGTGTGGAAGAGCCTGGGGTGGCCCTGGGGAAGCGGCCGAGGGGCGCCGGGCCCCGGCGGCTGTGCATGGAGGCGGAGGCGCCTGGCTCCTCTGATGAAGAAGCCCCCGAAGCCCAGAAGCGGCCAGAGTACCCCCGCAAAGCCATGAGGAAGGGCTCCAGCCTGGAGTCCCCGGGGAGGGCCCGGCGGGGAGAGCTGAAGAGGGGGGGCTCGGCTGACAGCGCCCTGCTGCTCCACCAGTCCCCGGGGACCGAGGAGGGGGCTGAGGCGGGCCGGGACCCTCGCCGGGCCCTGGCCCAGGCGGCCCCCCTGGACCGGCCCCGG
>NW_008825116.1:101072-102160 GCF_000699105.1 Pygoscelis adeliae
TTGGTGCTGGGGGAGGGACTGGAGCATCCCTCTCATCTGCTCCCCCCCGCAGACAAGAGGTCCCTGCAGCCAGACAATGCACTGAACGTCATCTCCTGCTAGGACGGCCGGCAGATGCTCACCATTGCCAGGGTGTCCAGGAAGGATGCGGGGCTGTACGAGTGTGCAGCCGCCAACGCCCTGGGCACGGCCATCAGCTCCTGCACGCTGGCTGTGGCGCGTAAGGATGTGAGGGGGGACCTCAGGGGACAGAGGAGCTGCCTGAGGGGAGAGAGCACGTGCCAGGCACGCACCCCGGGGCTGGGGACCGGTTGGAGCAGGTCACTTGAGCTCTGCTCTCCGCATCTGCAAGAGACTGGAAGTTTTGAGGGGAGACAGGCTGGTTTTGCCCGGGCACCTCCAGCATCTCCAAGCCCACGTGTTGTGGTGTCCTCACCCCACAGCAGCTCTGTTCTGCCCCTGGCCAGGCACCCAGCCCACTCTGTCTGTCTCCTCGCAGGGCTCCCCGGGCGGCCGGGCACCCCGGAGATCCCCCAGAAGTACAAGAACACGGTGCTGGTGCTGTGGAAGCCTGCGGAGAGCAAAGCCCCCTGCACCTACACGCTGGAGCGCAGGCTGGACGGTATGTGGGGCTGCCTCCTGTCCCCCGGCAGCCGCAGCCAGAAAGATGGGCTCACATGGGGACACCAAGCCAGGACAAAAGTGCCCAATGTCATTGCTGTCCCCTGGGGCTCAGCGGGGTCCCAGGTCAGGGGTGGGGAACAGGGGGCTGCCCCCTGCCCCTGGTCTACCCTTGCCTCACCTTGCCCCCGCGCCAGCAGGGGAGGACGAGTGGAAGATCATCAGCACTGGCATCGCTGACTGCTACTTCAACGTGACGGAGCTGCCCCCCGGGAGTGCTGCCAAGTTTCGGGTGGCCTGTGTCAACAAGGCCGGGCAGGGTCCCTACAGCACCCCCTCGGGGAAGGTGCACCTCGAGGCAGCAGGTGAGCAAGCCCTCTTCTGTGGGGCGTGGGGCAGCCGTGGGGCCAGCTGTGGGGCTGAGGCCTCTGGGATAGAATCATAGAATCATAGAATCATAGAATCAT
>NW_008825116.1:102858-105133 GCF_000699105.1 Pygoscelis adeliae
GAAGATGCCCCCCTACATGGTCACCTCGTTCGTCTCCATGCCCCCCACGTCATCCTCCCCGCAGGAGCCCCCCGCCACTGCCCCATCCTCCAAGGAGCCCCCAGCTGAGAGCGGGACCCCAGGGGCAAAGGATGGCACAGCACTGCGGCAGGGCATCCCCCAAAAGCCATACACTTTCTTGGATGAGAAGGCAAGGTGAGGAGCGGTGGGATGGGATGCTCTGCTGGGGGGGGTGTGGTGTGTCCCCCAGCACCCCACACTGGGAATGCTGAGCGCCGCCCTGTGCCGCAGGGGTCGTTTCGGGGTGATCCGTTTGTGCAAGGAGAACGCCACGGGGAAGCACTTCATGGCCAAGATCGTGCCCTACGAGGCAGAGAGGAAGCAGAGCGTGCTGCAGGAGTACGAGATCCTCAAGGCGCTGCACCATGAGCGCATCATGGCCCTGCACGAGGCGTACATCACCCCCCGCTACCTGGTGCTCATCTGCGAGAACTGCGCCGGCAAGGAGATCCTCTACAGCATCGTGGACAGGTATGGGTGGGCGCGGGGCTGCCGGCGACGGCCACTGGCATGGGGCTGCCCGCTGATGCCATTTGCCCCCAGGTTTCGCTACTCAGAGGACGACGTGGTGAGCTACGTGCTGCAGCTCCTGCAGGGCCTCGAGTACCTGCACAGCCGCCGCATCGTGCACCTCGACATCAAGCCGGACAACGTCGTCATCTCAGGCATGAATGCCCTCAAGATCATCGATTTTGGCAGCGCCCAGACCTACAACCCCCTCGTGCTGCGGCAGCTGGGGCGGCGCGTTGGCACCCTGGAGTACATGTGTGAGTGGGGATGCGGTGGCATGGGGACGGGGCACGCTTGTGCCCGAGGTGTGCATGTGTGCCCGTGCACTGTGGGGGGCTTGGGCCTGGGGGGGGTATTTGAGATATCCTCGGGGAAGCTGGGGGATCTTTGGGATGCTGGGAGTGTCTACTGAGGGTTTCTGTAGGATTGCTGGCTCAGTGGGAGAGTTTGGGTGCTGTGGGTTCTCCGTCCTCTGTACCGCTGGGGGCAGTTGGGGTATCCTTGGAGGTGCTGGGCTCTGTCAGGGTATTGGGGTGTCAGGGAGGGGTGCTGGAGGGTGCAATGGTGGGGTGCTGTAGCTGCTGTGGGTGCTGGGGATGGTGCAGGTGCTGTGGGTGCTGGTGATGCTGTGGGTGCTGGGGCTGGGCCCCCTGGTGCGTATGACAGCCCTACTCCCCTGCCCGCAGCGCCGGAGGTGGTGAAGGGTGACCCAGTGGGCTCCGCAGCAGATGTCTGGGGTGTTGGCGTCCTCATCTACATCATGTAAGAGAAGGGGCCAGGGGGACGAGCACCCTGAGGTGTACTCAGCCCCACCCAGGGCTCAGTGCCATGGGGGACACCAGGCTGGTGGTGGGCTGGGGGATGCTGTAGCCCTGCAGACCCTTCCCAGCTGGACATGGGGATTGAGACCCTGGGCAGCTGTGGCTGTTCCAAACCAAGTATGTGTGGGTAGGGGGTCCCAGGTGCTCTCCCACCACTGCCCCCCTGCCACCCCCTTTACCCTCACAGGCTCAGCGGGCGGTCACCGTTCTTCGAACTAGACCCCATCGAGACAGAGAACCGCATCCTGGCAGGGCGCTTTGATGCCTTCAAGCTGTACCCCAACGTCTCACAGAGCGCTGCCCTCTTCATCCGCAAGGTTCTTGCCGTCCACCCCTGGTGAGTGCCCAGCCCAGGCAGGGAGGACACGTGGCCCCGGACTGCGCCCATGACCGGGCCAGGCGGGCAGCTCCCTGCCCCACAGGGACCCTCCAGACATCATCAGTGGGACCCTGGGGTCCATCCCTGTTCCTGGAGAGGGCTGGGATCTCCTGAGTCCAGGACCCTGGGGTCCACCCCTGCCCTCGGAGAGGGCTGGGACCCCCTGGGTGTTGTGGGACAGGGATGGTGGCTGGGTTTGGAGGGCTGTAGCAGCGGTAGGCACCCTGCAGCCCCTGATTCGGCACCGCCCCTGCCCCAGGAGCCGCCCCACAGTGAAGGACTGCTTTGCCAACGCCTGGCTCCAGGATGCCTATCTGATGAAGCTGCGCCGCCAGACGCTGACCTTCACCACCAACCGCCTCAAGGAGTTCCTGGTGGAGCACCAGCGGCGCCGCGGCGAGGCTGTCACCAAGCACAAGGTCTTACTCCGCTCCTACCAGGGCGGCCAGCCCCCGGGGCTGCAGTAGCCAGTGCCTCGGCCGCGGCCCCGCAGCGCCGAGGCGGC
>NW_008825116.1:107164-107573 GCF_000699105.1 Pygoscelis adeliae
GGCCAGGGCCCGGGCCCGGGCCCCCCTCCCTACTCTGCCCCCACTATCCCTCCCCAGGTGCCCGGCATGAAGGAGATCCTGCTGATGGGCTTCTACCAGCCCCACGAGGCCCTCGGCCGCTTCCTGGTGTCGGCGCAGCAGGAGTTCAAGATCCCCATCAGGTGGGCAGGAGCCCCTCCTGCCCCCGGGGTACCCATGGTGGCGCAGCCCAGCTCGGCCCCTCACCCGCTTCCCCCGGGCCGGCAGCCCCCAGCCTGCGCCTGGGCATCGGGCAGGTGGTCCGTGTCCCAGCGTGGATGGGCACAGCTAGCCTCCCGCGTTAGTTCTGCCAACTCTCCCTTGCCCCAGGCCCTGCCCTGGCTGGTTCCCGCTCCAAAGATGCCTCTCCAGCATGGCTCCAAGCTGCCAC
>NW_008825116.1:107611-113585 GCF_000699105.1 Pygoscelis adeliae
CAGCCCCTGCAGCCCTTCCCCGCCCTGCTGCCAGGTGGTGCCACCAGACCCCCGCTTCCCTAAGCCCTCGCTTTTCCCTGCTTGGCTCGCAGGTATCTCCAGGAGTACGCGGCGCTGGGCACGGGTGGTGGCATCTATCACTTCCGAGACCAGATCCTGTCGGGTGGTGCTGAGGCCTTCTTTGTCCTCAACGCAGATGTGTGCTCAGAGTTCCCCTTGCAGGAGATGCTGGAGTTCCGGCAGCGGCACGGGGATGCGCACAGCTTTGTCATTCTGGGTACCACAGTGAGTGGCAGTGCTGGGGAGCAGAGGAGCAGCGGTGCTCTGCCATGGGCTCATCTAGAAGCCTGTGGCTCCTGCGGTGGATGGGTCCCTGGGCGCGAGCTCCGGGTCTCATCTGCTCTGCATCTGCATGCCTTCTGCTCCACCATTGCTAACACATCCTTGCTCCACAGGCCAACAGGACGCAGGCGCTGAATTATGGCTGTATCGTGGCAAACGCAGACACACAGGAGGTACTGGAAGGCCTTGGGGAGCCGGGCACGGCGTGGGCAGCAGGTGCTGCGCTGCCTGCGTGGGTGCGTGTTCCCAGCGTGCCACAGGGTGTGACGCCAGGCGTGGGGGCTGCGCCCTGGGACTCACATCGCTTCCCTCGTCTCCAGGTCCAGCACTACGTGGAGAAGCCCAGCACGTTTGTCAGTGAGATCATTAACTGCGGCATCTACCTGTTCACACCTGCCATCTTCCAGCACATTGGCGAGGTCTTCCAGAGGAACCAGCGGGAGCTAGTGCTGTGAGTGCCTCTCTCTGCCCCACGTCCCTCCCACCCCGCTGTTTCCCAGGGCTGCAGCGGCACGCTCATCCTCCATTCTTTCTCTATCTTCTCTTCTCCTCTGCCATCACTCACTTGTTTCCTGGTCCTGCACCAGCTGTCCTTACCTTGGGTAAGTCTCCCTCTGTGTCCGCACTGGCTGCTCTCCGGGCTGGATCGTCCCTAGTGGTAACGCATGCTTTCCTCCCTGCTCCAAGCTGCTCTGCAAGGCTGCTCTTTCCTTTGCTCCCCTCCTGGCCAGCTTGAGACTCCCCCTCTCCCTTCCTCTCCTCCCACCCCATCTTCATTGAGCTCCAGACAAGGGACTGAGCAAGCCTTTCACCTGGGAATGCTCTGCTCCTGCCTCCAGCTCTCTGCACCAGCAGCCTCTCACCTGGCATCTCTGCCACCACCCAAGCAAAAATCCAGCTGTGCAGGGCTCTGGAGCGGGGGCAGGATCCGTCGCTCGTATATCCACCTGGACTGGATGGGGCTCTTGTACCATCAACTTCTGGCTAAGAGATTGTTTCAGCTGGCAGAGCCCCATCCCTCTGCTGCTCCGGGGCTCAGCAGGGCTGGGCAGGCCTAGCCTGACAGCTGGGGCCATCCCCCCCTTTGGGGAGAAATGCATGGCCAGGAAGGAGTCCAGGATCACCAGAGCCCCCAGATTTGGGGAGGGTAGCTGCCGGGGTCCCTGGCTGAGGCTGTGACTGGGGTGGGTGTCTAACAGGCCTCTCGCTTGCAGAGAGGAGAGCTCCAACGGCTGGCAGCGTGCAGAAGTGATCCGGCTAGAGCAGGACGTTTTCACAGCGCTAGCTGGGAGTGGCAAACTCTATGTCTACAAAACTGATGGCTTCTGGAGCCAGATCAAATCAGCAGGGTAAGGGCTGGGGCTAGAGCTGGCGCTGCAGGGGCATCGAGCGGTCCATACCAGAGGTGGGAGAGGAGGGTGCCCAGGCAGGGCCCTGGGGGTGGGGGTGCTGAATTCAGACCCTTCTCTGCCCTGGTAGTGCTGGAGACGTAATAACACTCATTTGCTTTCCCTCCCTAGCTCTGCTATCTATGCCAGCCGCCTTTACCTGAACCAGTACAGCAAAAGCCACCCGGAGAGGCTGGCCCAGAACAAGCCTGAAGGCCCTGTCATCCGAGGTACCCCTCTGATACCCCCTGCTGCCTTGGGGGCTGCCCCGTGTGGGGACAGGGCTGCCTTGGGAGGAAGTGGGACCTGTGGGCAGGACTTCCCCCGATCTGAGAGCCCGGTGCTCCTGCGAGCTGCCTCTCCTGACGCAGCTGCCTTGTGTTGCAGGGAACGTGTACATCCACCCAACGGCCTCCATCGACAGCACTGCAGTGGTGAGTGCAGGCCTGGGGGACCCTGCAGCAGGGTGATGCTCGGTGGTGCTGTGGGTGCCGTTGTCCTTGGCCTTATCGCCTCCCTCTCTCCTCAAAGCTGGGCCCCAACGTCTCCATTGGGGAGGGGGTGACGGTAGGAGCTGGTGTGCGCGTGCGAGAGTCCATTGTCCTGCACGGCGCTTCACTCCACGTAAGTAGGGTTTGCCTGAGGGTGTGGGTGTCAACCCCCACCCCTTGCAGGGAGGCAGCAGCACCCTTCATCCCCCTCTCTTTTGTGCCAGGACCACACCTGTGTCCTCAATACCATTGTGGGCTGGGACAGCACCATCGGGCGCTGGGCCCGGGTTGAAGGAACGCCCAGTGACCCCAACCCTAATGATCCCTATGCTAAGATTGACAGTGAGACCCTCTTCCGGGACGGGCGCCTTACGCCATCCATCACAATCCTGGGTACGTCCTACCCGCACCCGGCTGCCCCAGCCCTGCACAGCGGGGCAGAGTTTCTCCCCTCCTGCTAACCCCCTCACACTCTCCCCGCAGGCTGCAGTGTCACCATCCCTGCTGAGGTTGTTATCCTCAACTCCATCGTCCTTCCTCACAAGGAGCTGAGCCGCAGCTACAAGAACCAGATTATCCTGTGAGTCAGCTGCTCGCTGGGCTGGGGGGGGACCAGTGCTTGTCCCCCCACTCCCTGCTGTGCCCCACAGCAAGAGCCTGTGCTGGGGTTTCACCTCCTGGGAGGTTTCCAGCACCCCCAGAGGGGTAGGTGCAGGCCAGGAGCCCTGCAAGTGCCTGACTCCTACTCCAGACAGACATTAAAGCTGGTGAGCATCAGCCTCGCGTGCTGCTTCTCTTGCAGCCCAGGGACAAGCCCAGGGGCAGGGTGAAGGCTTTGGGGACAGCACGTGGCCCTGGCACCAGGCTGCACGCCTGTGCAGAGAGCCCCGGGGCCGAGGCTGTTGAGGGAGCACTTGCTGCCTACAACATCTCAGGTCCTGAGCTTTGGGTGTTTCTCCACCAAAGGGCACTACCAGCATGGTCTTGCCACTACTCACCAGGGCTCTCCCTGCTCTGCAAACGTTGCTGTCTGCAACTCCCTGGAAGGTCTTGGCCCATCTCAGAGGCTGGGGAGCTTTGAATGTGCCCACCCTGCATAGGCAACCTGCCCTGCAGGAGCCAGTTGTGAGGATCCCAATTTCAGCAGCGTGTCTGCAAGAGCCTGAGCTGGGCTCCTGCCTACCACTAGGAAAACACAGCAGCACCAGGCTGTCTTAAGGGCACTGGTGCACAAGGGCTGGGTTGGACAGGCAGGCTGCTGGCCCTGGAGGGAGCTGCAAAAGCACCCCTTCCCCCAGCACCACCTCTGCCCCCAAGGGCTCGGTATGAGCCAGGAGAGCTGCCAGCCCTGCCGAGCCCGCTCCCGTCAGGCTGAGACCTGCACAGGCTGTCTAGGCAGGGCTCAGGATGATGGCAGCAGGCTCCTGCCACCCCGGTGGGCCAACGGCCTCCTCTGCACCAGCATGGCTGTAAGTTGGGGGGGGCTCGCTGTATGTCTCCCCTCGCACCAGACAAGTCCACAGGGCACCGGAGCAATCAACTTGCATGCGTGCAGGTGGCAAGAGACCTGCCTTGCTGTGTCTCAGAAAACTTTTTATTGAAGGCAGCTCCCTGCTGATTCTGGCACGCTCTATCTATGGTAACCAACACTTGCCCTTTATCCACTTACCTCCCCGTCTTCTTTGTTTTTGGAGCTCTGTGCTAAAGCCCTGTGCTCTGCCGAAGGGCCCCATTACACCTCTCGCCTTCAGTGAGGCACGGCATTAGGGATTCTCCCTCCACCCAGTACCACCCCAGTTCAGATTTGCAGTAAATCCTTGCTCCCAGCCCTGTGCCTTCCTGTGCCCGTTCTCCTGTGGTCCTGGGCAGAGATTAGCTGTTCCCTGGCTTTAAGCACATTAAACGCCTTAAGTTTTGCCTCTGCCTTGGATGTGCTAGTTTCCTTGACCGCTGGTGAACACCCCTGTGCTGGGGGAAACTGAGCCAAAGTACTTGCTTTCAGGATTGTACATGAATTTTCTCCCGTGTCCCATATCTAGCCTGGGTTTTAGTGCAGACAAAGGTTTCTCAGCTGCTGGACGCGGCCCTGGGGCAGTTCTTGGCCCTGTCGTGTAAGGCCCCTTTTCCCTAAGCTCCCCTTGTAGCTGCTGTCCCTTGGGCAGTTATCTGGGGGACAAGCCCTTCCTGGGCCCTTGCTCCATT
This sequence comes from Pygoscelis adeliae, assembly GCF_000699105.1. Classification (NCBI taxonomy): domain Eukaryota; kingdom Metazoa; phylum Chordata; class Aves; order Sphenisciformes; family Spheniscidae; genus Pygoscelis; species Pygoscelis adeliae. Next base: position 112,035 of record NW_008825116.1, read on the forward strand.
ACAGCCTCAGCCAGTTTCCCCCTCTTGGAGGGAGAGCGAGCTATGCATTCCAGCCCTTCTTGGGATTTGCAGCTCCAGTGCCGGGGCTGGAGGGGAGGAAGGAGTTAAAGGGGCCCCCGCTGAGGTGCCAGGAAGTCTGGAAATGCTTTAAGGTTGTCATGCCCTGAGCAGCAGCAGCTCTGATTACTTGAGACCAACATCTGGGCTGAAAGAGGGGCCTCCCACATCCTGGGCTCCAGGGCAGGGAGAGGAGGGCCTCATCTAGGGCAGGAGGGAGGGGGCTCTGCCTGCCCTCCCCTCCCTGCCCAGCAGAAGCAGGGGCTTTGGAGAGCACTGCTCACCTTTGCTGTCAGTACAGCCCGTGTCTGCTGCCCAGCCAGGCTCTGTCATGCCAGTGAGCCCCAAACCCTGGCACCAGCAGGGAGGGACAGACAGCAGCCGCAGCCAGGCTTGTTTTGCTGCAAACGTTTAATACAAACCAGGCCCTAAGTACAGTGCTGGGGCAGCGTCCCCGCCACCAGGCAGAGCCAGCCCTGCTCCCCAATCCCCGGGAAGGCAGAGCAGGGCTTGGAGCTCTGCACCACTAGCCCACAAGGCAGCTGCCTAGGCCTGCAGGCTTCGCTCCTCCTCCGGTGCCAGCTCCATGCCCCCAGGGAGCGGCTGCCTCAGGCTACACTGGGGAAGGGAAGAACCGACCCACCTTCCTCGGGGTCGGCCCCTGCCTGCGTGGGGAGAGATGAGTCAGGGGTGCAAAGTGAGCTTCCCCGGGCCCCCCATCCACCCCCGGCAGCGCTCACGGGGGCCGGGTGGCTGTGCCCACACAGCTCCGCAGGGTGCTGGGGAGGCAGCAGGTGCCAGCTGGGCTCAGCTGGCCCGGCTTGGGCTCCGGGGAGGCGATGGGGCAGAAGAACAGCTCTGTGGGCTGGAGCGGGGAACAGTCATCACACCCCAGCCCAGCTGTGGGCACCCAGGACCCTTCAGCAGCCACAGGGCAAGGGCAGGGAGGGGGCTGGGGCTCCTGAGCCTCACCACGTTCGCCCCCTGGGGCTGGCGTCGGCACCAGGTTCTCCTGCTCCGTCCCCACAAAGCCTCGCCAGAAGTCAGTCGGCAGTGAGAGGAGCCGAGCCACCACCTGGGCAGGGAGGGATAGAGGATGGGGATGCTAGGGATGCTGGCAGCACCTGGGGTACACCCTGCACCTTGGGGACCCCCTCACCTTGCACTGCCGAGGCGTGTCCTCCATGATGGCAAGCGGCGTGGGGTTGGCCGAACCGTGTCCCACCAGTGTGGGACCAAACACACGGGACAGGTTGAGAACATCCATCTTGCAGTGGGGGCTGCACGACACCCTGCGAGGGCGGATGGACAATGTGAGCACGCTGCCCGGCAAAGGGGCCTCTCATCCTCAGCCCGGCTTCCCCGCTCCGGTGCGCAGAGAGCCAGGAGATGGGGACAGACCCATGGGAGACTGTGCCGGGATGAGCTCCTCACCTGAGCAGGTGCAGCATGAGGAAGGCCAGGGTGTCCCTGTTGGCTGGGGGCAGCTTGCTC
>NW_008825116.1:113703-114293 GCF_000699105.1 Pygoscelis adeliae
CTCCAGCTCGAGCCCCCCGCTCACCGGCAGCCCGCAGGAAGGCAGGGTGGAGGCTGAAGGTGACCAGCGGCTCCTTGAGCCCCCGCAGAAAGTCCTTGAGCACTCCACACACCACGTGGATGTCAGCCACGCTGCCGAGGGCGGGCAGTGCACCTCCGGCCCGCAGCAGCCTCCGCTTCCACTCCCGCACCAGCTGCTCTGCGCCCGGCACCCGGTACAGCCCTGTCTGGGGCGCAGGGAGAGGGGCTCAGCCCCGCGGGGACTGCAGCATCACCGCCCCCACCGCCCCAGCTCCTACCTCCGTCAAGCCTCGCGTCTCCACCTCGGTCACACACTGCACTACCAGCGTGGGCACCAGGGGTGGTGTGGGGGGGGCGAAGTCAGCCAGCACGCCCTAGGGAGGACAACGCCGACGGGCTGTGTGCCTGCTGCCCACAGCCCTGCGGCCAGGGCAGGCAGAGCCCCAGCATCCTGGGGCCAATAGCCCGGCAGCCCCACGGAGACACGGAGCAGCCCCAAGCACCGCTGTGCCCCCCCTCACCTCACGGGGCCAGGCGTGGTGGGGAGGCCGGGGCGCGCAGGGGCTGGGG
>NW_008825116.1:114870-117217 GCF_000699105.1 Pygoscelis adeliae
AGAGCCTCCCTCGGTGTGGCTCTCCTGCCCTGGGGCACGGCAGCCCAGATCCTCGCTGGTGCCCCACACCGTGGTCAGCTCTGCAAAGAGAGAAGGCAGTGGAGGGTGTCCTGAAAGGCAAACTGCCCCAGCTCCTGGCTGGGATGTGGGGAGGCTTCCCACCTCCCAGGGAGCCCCTGCAGCATCCCAGCTGCCCTGGGACAGTGGCATTTAGCATGTGCAGAGGACCCCGGTACCTCCATGGTGGGGACAAGCATTCCTCCAGCAGATCCCCTCCCTCCCCCATGACAGCAGCACCCTGAGGCTGGTCCCACACCACCCATGAGCCCCCTCCCCAGGCCTTGCCGTAACCTGCACGCGTGGAGACACGGTGTCCCTGGCGAGAGTGGCGTCGTGGCAGCAGAACAGCGGGCAGGAGGCTGCTGGCAGGACCCGGAACCTCATCAGGAGGGGGCACAGGGGGGACACTTGCCTGCTGAGGTGGGGGGCAGTGAGAACATGCCTGGCTGCAGCCCCACGGTGCTCTAATGTCTCCCCATGAGCTCTGCTCTGCCTGCTCCCCATCCCTGCGGTCCAGCACAGCCAGGGATGCTGTCCCCACTGGGACCAGGGGGTACAGGCTGCAGGGCACAGGCACCCAGAGGGGACAGCTGAGCACCCCCAGACCCCACAGCACCCACAGGCCTGCAGGACTGAAGGTTTCAATGTTGCATTCTGGCAACACCCTGCCCAGGGCACACTGGGGTCCCTACTCACAGCATTGTGGGGTGCCACAGAAGACCGGTGCCGCTTCGCCACCACCACAGGACCGATCTGAGGGGCCAGGGACACGCGCTGGGGACAGAGCAGATGGGGTGAAGGGTAGGCAGGGACCCCCTCCCTGCCTCTGTCCCCCCACCCCAGAGCACCCACCACCCAAGCCAAGTTGTCTCAGCCCCACAAGAGGTCCCGGTCTCACCCTGCCCCCCGGCATCGCCTGCCCCACACTAGGCACTGTGGGCACCCAGGCCCCCCATGTGGGTCGGAGCCAGCCCTGGGGCTGGGGGAGGTCAGGCCAGGCCTGCAATGCAGAGGTGTGAGCAGAGCGGGGTGTGGGATGTGGGGATGAATTATTGAGGAGCCCAGCTGGGCCACGGTGGAAGGTAATGGAGTTTCTATTGATCACGGGAGGTTTGCTGAGAGACGACGCTCCCAGCCCAGCATCAATAAATTAAACCCCCTGCCAGGCTCCTTGCAGCCTCCCGTGTGCAGATGGAGAAGTATCTGAGTGCCCTAACCCTGCATGGCCAGGCTGGGCTGCTGACCTGTGCAGGCAGAGGGTCCCATGGGCACGATGCAGGAGAGCAGTGCAGACCCAGGGGATCCTCACCCATGCAGGGGCACAGACCCCACCTCAGCACCAGCCCTCAGGGCTGCTGCATCCCAGCATTTCCCTCGTACCTGCCTCTCCTGGGCTTTGCGCTTCAGGGTCCGCACCACCGTCATATCAACATCCTGAAAGGCAGCAGGGAGGCTAGGGGCACCCCCAGCATCCGTGCACCAGCTCCAACAGCAGCCCGCCCCCAACCATGGCCATGCAAAGGGGCTGCCCCACTGCAGGAGTGGGGCAAAACCACCCCCTTGCTGCTGGGGAGAAGCCAAACCCTGGGACTCACAGTGGGTCGCTCCTTACCACGTCGTCCTCAGTGCGGTCATAGCTGATGTCCGAGTGGGACAGTAGGGACTGACACGACTCGTCCACCGCAGATGACCTGTGGAGCGAGCTGGGGGTCAGCCTTGCTGGGGCAAACCCCCCTGCCAGCCACCTACTCGTACAGCTGCTCCTGGGAGCCCAGAGCTGACACCTACGCAGAGCCAGAACACCCCTGCACCCAGCCAGACCCTCAAGCCCAGCAGAGGTGAGGGGGAGAAGGGCACAGCTGAGCCCAGGGTTGCCCGAGGACCGCCAGCCCTGCTCACCTCCTTCCAGGTGCCAGGGCCGCCCCAAGGCGCCGGCCGGCCAGGGCACTGAGGACGGAGCGCTGCTCCCCGCTCAGCACCCCGCTGCCCCATGGCTCCCGCATCAGGGACTCAAAGACCAGCTGAAGTTTGCGCTCCTGCAAGCGAAATGGGGCGGTGGTGAGCGGGCTGGGGTCCCCGCAGCCAGCCCCGTGGGGTACGCCTGCAGCCAGCCCCCCAGACCTGCTTCTCCAGCTCAGCCTCCGCCCGGTGCCGCTTCTTCATCTCCACCTCCACCTGGTTGCGGGCGTGCTTGAGCTTCACCTCCAGCGCTGCCCGCTCGGCCTCCACGCGGGCCAGCTGCTCGCCGGCCCGCCGCCCGGCCTGCTCCCGGCGGCCGCCTCTCTGG
>NW_008825116.1:118342-119151 GCF_000699105.1 Pygoscelis adeliae
CCCCTGCCCAGGGGCTCCCCGGGGCCCCTCTCCCTGCCGCAGCCACCAGGTCCTGGTGACCCTGCGTCCCTGCGGGGGCTCCGGGCGGGTTTTGCAAGCCCCTGCAGACACACACTCACAGGCCCCTTGCCTGCCTCCGACCTAGAGAAGGGGTTTTTGCCCCCTGTGGGCACGTGGCAGCAGGTCCCCCCAGCACCCCGGTGCCTCTCAGGGGTGGCTGCAGGTTCAACTGTGCCGGTCCCACACAGGGCCCAGGCAGTGACAAGCGAAGGGGCATGGGGGAGCACCCCCACATCCCAGGGAGGTGTCTGAGGTGCTTGGTGAGAAAATAGCCTGGGCTTATCCTGGGCTATAGGGCAGTGACAAGCGAAGGGGCATGGGGGAGCACCCCCACATCCCAGGGAGGTGTCTGAGGTGCTTGGTGAGAAAATAGCCTGGGCTTATCCTGGGCTATAGGGTCTGGATGGCACAGACCCCACCCCGAGGGCTGAGGCTCATCAGGGTCACTGCAGGGCTGTGCAGTGCTGGGGACACCGGCCGGGACGTTGCGTGATGGGGTGCTGCTGCCCTGGGCCCCAGGCAGTCCCAAGGCAGGGTCCCCCTTGGGGACAGAGCCCGGCAGGGGGCTGGGACGGGCTGGCAGCACCCCAGCGGGGCTGAGCTCCCTGCTGTGCCGGTGCACGGGGAGCAGAGGGTGTTTCTCAGAGAAGCTCCTTCCTCCCAAGGTTGAATATGAGTCAGGTTTTGGAGCAACTTTAATTACTGCTGGATCGATAGGCTCGGCATGGCCAAGCAAAATCCAGTCGCAG
>NW_008825116.1:119179-119633 GCF_000699105.1 Pygoscelis adeliae
GGCCGGTCCTCCCCTGCCTGCCCGGCCCTCCCCGCCTGCTCAGCCCTCCCTGCCTGCTCGGCCCTCCGCTGCCTGCTCAGCCCTCCCTGCCTGCTCGCCTCCAGGGGGGCATGCGCTCCCTGCCTGCAGGTGCTCCCCAGCACCTGCCGGCCCAGCACCCAGCCCCAGGAGGTGGACCCCATCCTGCACATGGAGCCAGCACTCCACTCGCTCAGCCCTAGCAGCGGACACGCATCCCCCGGGGCAGGGCAGCAGATGGAGATGCCTCCAGCTTTGCAGGACATGGCCAGCACTGCCCAGGGGATCACATGCACCCCTGAGCCCCTTCCTTCACCCGATGTATGGAGCAGGCTTGTGGCTCCTGAACCCCCCCTGCACCCTGGGCACAAACCTGGGAGCCCCCAGGAGGGCAGAGCCACCCTGACATCAGGCGGGCAGCCCCCCTCATGTCCAG
>NW_008825116.1:119783-125771 GCF_000699105.1 Pygoscelis adeliae
CTCGGCCCCTGCGTGGGAAATAATATCGGCTGATGGAACATAATGCCCTGCTTCACATGTTCAATTTTATCATTTTCCGAGGCAGGCAATCTTCGTTTAAAGCTGAATGGGCTGGGGAATGTTAATGAAGCGCCGGTGCTGCTCTGCACAGCGCTTTATCTCTTTGAGAATAATTTGGGTGAGCTCGGAAATAGAGTTCCCAGTCCCAATTCAAGCGGCGGCAGCACCGCACCCGATAAAAGTGTAATTCCTGGCCAGCGTGTGGCCCTGAATACATGACAACTTAACCCTTGGGGCCCCGCTGGGATGGTGCTGCCCACAGCTGCCTGCCTGCATCGGGTCTGGCTGCCCTGCGTGTCCAGCACCAGCCTGGGTGCTCAGCCTGGGCAGGATGGGGTCTCTTGCTATTGCTCTCCCGGGCCGCGGAGCGAGGCGTGCAGCCCGGTGAGGAGAGATAAGAGCGTAGGAGCAGAGCTGGAGGAAATGAGTCTCCCTGGACAGACAGGACCCCACAGGCAGATCTGCGGCAGCACTAGCCTGCAGGGTGCCCGGGGATGGGGGCTCTGCCAGGAGAGGGATGCCCCAGATCCAGGGATGCCCAGGCACTGGGGTCAGGGAGGGATGGGGAAAGGCGAGGAGCCTGGGAGGGAGCAGGGGCCAGGCTGGGGGAGAAGGCTGGAGGGGAGATGGGTCCAAGGGAGCCATCCCACGTGTGAGCATCCCCCTCTGGAGAGACTGGCAGAGCAGGGCAGGCGCTCACGGGCTAAGGGCTCACACCTGCCCCAACGACTGAGTGAGGCACTCCCCCAGGAAGGGCCCTGGGCCCCAGTGCTGACAGAGGGGAGCAAGGGAAATTTGCAGGAGGTGTTTGCTGGTCCGCGGAAGGAGAAATGCAGGTTAGCAGGAGCAGGCAGCTTGGACCCCAAGGAGAAAGCCTGTGGTGGTCTGCCTGGTCCTGCTCTGAGCCTGGCCACGAGGCTGGCTCCAGCTCCCACCAGCAGTGCTCTGGCAGTGGGTCCCTGCACGGGGTGACCCTGGGGGTCTCCCCTCCCCATCCTGTGCACAGCTCCCCTGGGCTCCAGACGCAGCAGATGGCTGTGCCCTGGGAAGCGCAGCACCCTCCAAGTGATGGTCCCCCGTGTCCTGGACCACCCCACCCCAAAGATGCTGGGCAGGGGACGCCTTGGCCCAGCGAGGGGGTCAGCAGAGCCCCTTGGGCAGCAGCCTGGGCCCCCTCTGGCAGGACAGCGAGTGGGTGCCGGGACGGACCCTCACCCTGGGAATGAGCAAGGTGGGCAGGTTTCCAGCACCGTTAATCAGGGCTGCGAGAGCTGGGATTAATGTGCACTCCAAGACTCTCCAGTCCCAGCTGTGATCCAGCCCTCTGCTCTCAGCCAGAGCCGCCTTCACGCGCTGAATTATCAGCCTGAGTAATTAAGTGGAGAGCTTTGTTTTAATGCAGACATCTGATGCCTTCACACCAAGGAGCACAACAACTGTCGCGGGTGTTTATGCTCCGTGCAACACATCTGGCTCACAGGGAGAAAATCCATCTCCGCTGCTGTGCGAGATTAAATGGAACACGGCCTGGGTGTGGAGAGAGGAGGGACAGCTCGGCAGCCAGCGTGGAGGGCAGGATTTGTCCCTGAGCATTGCCCCGCTGGCTCCTCGAACCCCGCTGGCAAAGGGCTGTGGTCCAGGGCTGCCTGGCAAAGCACGTATCCCCTCCACTCCTCAGCGCACAAGGCAGCACAACGCGTTGCGAGATGAGGGCTAATTATGGGCTTGGAGATAAATGGAAATAGGGCAAAATGAAACATGTGTTTCTCGGAGGTAGATGGTGCCTGGCTCACCTGATACCTGCTGTTGATAAGGGAGCTGGCTTTCAGGGGAGGAGGGATGCAGATCTCAAACCAGCCGCTGTGCCACGCAGAAAATTATTGCTTTGTACAGATTAGGGGATTAGCACCAGCGCGAGGAGCTGGAAAGAGGCTGGTGTGGGAAGGAGCCAGGCTGCGGGGAGAGAGGAGATAGCGGGAAGGGGAGAGTCTGCTGCTGGGACCACTGCAGATGCGCCTCATTTAATAGCTTCCTGTGTCACCCTGCAAGTGGGGGGCATGGGGGGGATCTGCTGATGCCACAAAACCACAGGTCTTTTCTCTCTGCTCGCCCCCCGAGCCTCTGGTGCTTTGCTCATCGCACCCACTTGCGATGTCTGAATGGTCTCACAGATATTTAGTGCTTTTCTTATGGAGCAGCTTGGCTGGCCAGGCGCTGGGGCGAGCTGTGCCTTTGAGAGCCCCTTCCCCACCTGCTCTCCCCAGTGTCTCGCAGCTCCCGGGGACCCCATCACTTTGTGGGTGCTGGCAGCAGGAGGACTCCCTTGCTCGCTGCCCCGTGACAGGGCTGTTTCCATGAGAGAGCCTGCCATCGTCTCCGGCAACTCCAGCCCTGGCTCCTTGGCACGGCCGGGACAGGGGAAGGGGCTGTCAGGGCCGAAGGGGACGGCAAGAGGGACTCCTGGGTGAGGGGAAAGGAGGCTCCGGTCATGGAGCCAGGAGTGTAACTGCTGCGTGTGGTGCTCCCAGCGTGAGCATCAAAGGAACCCCATCAGGAGAAACTGTTTTCAAGGAGAAACGCTCCAGGTGGTTTCCAGCAAAACCCACACTCTGGGCTGCTCCTCCACTGAGAAAAACATGTTGAAATTTGGCCTGGGACCTCTGACCCTGTGCTGCTCTGGCCAAGGAGCAAATGCCATTGCGGTTGAGCGAAGCCGCCCTGCTGTGGCTCATCCAGCTCCCCGTGGCATTGGGCAGCTGGAGCTGGCACAGCTCTGCTCCCCGGCAGGGCTGCCCTCGGGGACCGGGCACTGAGAGATGCTGCTCCTGGGCATGGGGATGCTCAAGGGCTTTTCGGAAAATCCAGCGACAGAAACGGAGCTGGGGGAGTTTGGACAAGCAGCACAAAACCAGCCGGCTCTCGAGCAGCCTGGGGTAATCTGAGACTGGGAAATTCGAGCTGAAGCAGCAAGGGCCGCGCAGCCACCTCCAGGCAAGCAGGCTGATTTATTGCCTGTATGGAGCCGAAATTGCTGCCCATGCTGGGCAGAGAGGCAGGACCAGATCCCCCACCTGGAGATGTTCATGGCAGAAGATCAGAAACGCCGTGCAAAAGAGACGCACGGGAATGGCTTGAGCCCTCCCAGCCAGTCGTGCCTGGCTGGGCATGACTGCCGCCCACGCATGATGCCATTTCCCAGCCAGAGCTCTGCAGGCAGGAGCAGAAGAGCCCTGAAGCTGCAGGACGGCCCTGGGCATGCGGAGGTGGTGGCCCCGAACGGGTGCAGCAGGGGCACTGGGCTGGCTATGGGCACTGTCCCATAGGGATTAGGCATGGGGCTGCATCCAACAAGCCGGTCCAGATGTGACCCCGGTGCTCCTGGCACAGCCACCCCAGGAGCCAGGGCACGGAGCGGGAGTTGCGGCACGTTCACCTGGAGTGGGAGAAGAGGGGCTGCCCCCGCCGGCGCTGCCCAGACTGGTGTCACGCGATGCCACCACACGCCCCGGGGCTGCCCCGTCCCCCTCCCCTCCTGACAGCTGCACCCAGCCCAGGTGGGGGACGGCTGTCCCCGCCAACTGGAATTAATTGCCTGAGATGCTATATCAAATGCTTTAATAAAAGCCTGATATATCACACCTCTTGTCTCCTCTCCATCGATTCATTTAGCAATTTTACCCAAAAAAGGCAATCAAGTCGGACTGGGCAGATTTATTCTGTGTAAGCTCCGAGCACATCTTTATTGCTCCCCGTTCCCCTGCCCTCAAGGTCCTCAGAAGCATTTTTCTCTTAATATTTGTTCTATTATTTTACTAGGGTTGAAGCTCTGTTGATGGGTAGTAATTGCCTGGACTGCCCTGCCTTCCTGTGATGAACATTGGTACCTTACCAGCGGCTGCCTCCCGCTACCCTGTTCTCCTGTCCTTCCTCAGCAACATTATTGACTAGGAAAGTTCATTAACAAGGCCCTTAATGACTGCAGCCGTGCCAGCCCAGCCCATGACGCTAACCTCTCCCATGGTTTCCCTTGGTGGCTGCCTGCAGGAGGAGATGTCGCAGGATGTTTTCTGCATCTCCGGAGCCTTGTGGGTGCCTGAGCCACTTCTAAAACCCTGCTGACTTCCCTCGCTGGTGGATGCTGTCCCTGCATGGGCTCTCATCCCCCCCGTTTTTGAGGACCGACCCCTCCGGGCAGGCAGGGCAGAAGAGGTCTAGGTCACCAGTGGTGGAGAGCTTTTTGGGGTGTCCTGGGAGCATCCTTGAGGCCACCTGCCCCCCCCCAGCAGGGCTCCTCCGTGCCGGTGTTTGCTCTGCTGTCTGCCACCCCAGCGCCGGCAGCCTTGCGAACCAGTCTGGCACCGAGCCAAACGTGATGCCGGGATTAGGCACTGCCTCCTACAAATGAGCTGTTAATTATCATAATCTGGTAATTGAGAAAAATCTAATTATGCAAAGCTAATGGATTTAGAGCTGTGCTGGGGAGCACAGGCCAGGGGAGCGCAGCTGGGCAGGGCCAGCATTGCTGGCCTGTGGCTGCAGGCACCGTGGGGCCTTGCAGTGCCTTTCATTCCACTCCGGGGCTCCGCTGGGGTGTCCGGCCAGGTCCGAGGATCCGCAGGAGAGAGCCCAGCCCTCTCGCTCCCCTCCAGCCCCACTGGGCCTGGGCACCACCTCCTCCCTGTGCCCAGGCATCCTCGCCTCTGATTTCCCCATCTTCCCTCCCGGGAGGTTCCTGTGCCCAGTGTGGGGAGCAGGGTGGGGGAACGCAGCCCGCCCTCCCAGCTTGGGCATCCTCCCTGATCCCGACCTGTCCTCCCCGGCCCCAGGGACACGGCTCTGCTTTGCGGCTCTGCTTTGCTCCCACTGCCAGCGAAACAGCTCTGCGGGATGTGCCCAGGTGAGTGCATGCATGGCAAGCCCGGTAGGGAAAAAAAAAGGAAAGGCAGTATCTTTTACTAGACCAACTGAGATGGTTCAGAAAGGGAGATAAGCTTTTGAGCACACGGGTGCTTCTCAGTGCTTACAAGCAACAGTTTTCCTCAGCTATATCGCTGGCCTCATAAAAGATTTTGTCTCTTCCTCGAGGGCGAGGGATGCTGAGCTGTGCCAGCCCCAGCACTGTGCCAGAACTCCTGACCTCAAGGTAGTGCCACACCGGAGAGGCTGGCAGCATCCCCGTGGTGGCAGGCAGGTGGTACCAGCACCCAGCACTCCCCTGGGGTCTGTGTCACTGCCCCCCGAGTGCCCTGCCACCCCCCACCCTTGCCCTGTGCTCGCAGGAGTCTGACTCTCGCAGATTTTGGGGGGTCCAGGGGAGGTGCTTGAGCCCAAGGGTGCAGGAGCTGTGACAAGAGTGACACTTGGCACCTTGGCTCCTTGGCCAGCCCGATGTCTCGGATCTGTGCTCCTGCAAGGCTGGTGTAGATCTTGGGGTCCCCCCACATCCCCGTGGCCATAGAGCCATTGCCCCCCGAGACACGCCTGCCCACACACCTCTCCCGAGCCCAGGGCCATGCAGCCCTGCTCAGGCGGCTGCTACATGCCCTGGCAGGGGGATGTGAGGAGTTTGCCTGCTTCTCCCTCCCCGGGGAGCCCACTCTAAGTGCACAGAGATGGTGGAAGTGAGCAGGACTCCAGCTAATTGCCTGCAACCCCGGGGGACAGGCGGTGAGAGCGCCCTGAGCTTTCCAGGACATTTCAGCCTCTGGCTCCAGTTCCTGCAGGATGCGGCGATCGCTAAGTATGTCTGTGGTCTTGGCACTCAGCGAGCTTCCCGCTCGGGGCAGGGTGCGGGCAGCACCACATCACGCCAGTCCCGCCCCGGCACTGGCGCATGCTGCCTGCCGCACAGCCCAGCCCACCCACCTGCCCGTCGCTGTGCCAGTCATCCGCTCCTCAAACCTCTTCCAGAACCTTGCGCTCAGTGGG
>NW_008825116.1:125825-127246 GCF_000699105.1 Pygoscelis adeliae
CCCCCCTGGCCCTCGGCAGCCCTCCCGGCGGGGGGCTGCCCCACCGGCCACCCAGCATGCGATGCCCCGGCCCTGCAGCGGCGCCCGTGCAGTCTGGAGGAGTTTGCTGGCCGCTCCACCCTCCATGGCATCCAGCACATCTTCCGGCACCGGTGCTACACTGCCCGCAACCTGCTGTGGCTGCTGGCCTTCCTGGGCTCGCTGGCCCTCCTCATCCACGCCTACGCCAAGTGCGTGGGCTTGTACTTCCAGTACCCCCACAGCACCCAGCTGGAGGAGGAGATGGCACGCAAGAAGACCTTCCCCGCCATCACGCTCTGCAACCTCAACCCTGCCCGCTTCTCGCGGCTCTCTGGCCACGACCTGTACTGGGCAGGGGAGATGCTGGGTCTCCTAGATGGGGCTGGCCGGCCTCTGGTGCCGGAGAGTGTGGAGAGGAGCAGGCTGGAGGCTCTGTTGGGGGCGCTGGCCATGAGCGAGGAGGAGAAGAGCCGTCCCTTCGACCTGGAGGAGTTTTATGGGCGCGTGGGCCACCAGATGGACCTGGGCGAGATGCTTGTCTGCTGCATGTTCGGCGATGAGGAGTGCAACGGCAGCGACTTCCAGACAGTGAGTTCCCAGTGGCAGGATGTCCTGGGGGGCAGGGAGGGCTGGGCATGGTCCCTGTGCCTGCATCTGCAGCCCAGGGCACTGCTGGGGTGCTGACAAGGGGATCCTAGCCCCTGGTGACCCGGGATCAGGGAAGGGGAAAGCTGCCAGAGGCCAGTTTTTGCAGGCTGTAAGGCTGCCTGGTTTTACGTGGGGTTTGTTGGGGCTGGAGCAGAGCCCCGTGCAAAATAGGGGCGTGCTGGGCTGGGCTGGGGATGCCCTGGCAGGGCTTGTGCCGTGAAGTCAGGCTGAGAGGCGCAGGGAAAGGACGGGCTGGGGAGCCCAGCCCTGGGACTCGCCCAGGCTGGCTCAGCCTCAGCACAGGCAGGCTGCGACCCGCAGCCTTGCTTCACCCTGGCGGGGAAGCCTGTCTCCTTACCCCTCCCGCGGGCTCTGGGGGAGCGCTGGGCTCCCAAGGTCTTGCGGAGGGAGGGAAGGCAAATCCTTGCCTGGAGGGCTTTGGAAGGGCGCATCCCATCCTAGCAGAGCAGGGGCCAAGGGATGGGCTGGGTCCAAGCAGTAGTGTAAATAAGCAGAGGGAGGTACAATCCTGCCCTGCCAGCCAGCATGGGGAGATGCCTGCGGGCACCGGCACAGGGAGGTGGCTGAGCTCTCTAGCATTATCGGAGCTCAAAGAATTACAAAAGCTCATGAAAGTCCCAGTGATGGGTGCCACACAAGTGCCCTTGCCTCAGATGCTCGGCACAGGTTCGCATGATCCCAGCTCAGCCAAGGGTGAGCGAGAGTGGTGGGGGGGGGGGGGGGGGGGGGGG
>NW_008825116.1:127603-131094 GCF_000699105.1 Pygoscelis adeliae
GTGTCAGGCAGCGGGTGGGAGGCACAGCCGCATGCCGGGAGAGCGCCGCTGGCAAGGGGGGAACCCGCAGCCACCTGCGTGGGCCAGCTCATGCAGGGTCGTGGCCACTGCCACAGCCGGGCTCCTGCCACCGGTCTGCCCTCCTTTGCCTCTCCAGGGGCCGCACTGTCTCCCCACCGGCCGCAGAGACCCTGGTGCCCAGCCAGGTGCTGCAGGGCTTGGGTGAATGTCACCCTGGTGCGCTGGAGCCAGGTGGGCGTTGCGCAGGGATGCGGGCAGGGCAGAGGCGATGCCTGGTGTTGCAGGCAGGGCAGAGGCGATGGCCAGGAGGGAGCCACCTTCTCCCTTCTCTCCTCTTTGCTCCTGAGTCAACAGCTGAGGATTATGGGGCTGTAAACAAGGGGATCAATGGTGCTGATGGGAACATTTCCTGGTAATAGCTCCGGCCTGTAAAACACGGAGCAGGGGGAGGAAGGGGAGGCTCTGCTTTCACAGCTGTTAACCCTTCCCAACCTCAGCCATACGCTGGCTTCTTGGTGGCGAGGGCTTGGGCTCAGGCTCGCTGGGGCTGGGCTGGGGCCCCCAGGCCAGGCGAGGGCAGGGTGCTCCTATGCCCCAGGGACAGGAGTGCCAGCGGCTCTCAGGGTTACTGCAGCCCTGGGGACCTGGGTGACCGGTTGCGGGCCAGACTGCTGTGGCTCAGCTTGGGCAGGCACCCTGAGCTGCTGGGCATGCAGCAAGGTCAACATCTGATCAGTGGTGGGATGCCAAGCCAGCGATGCTGGAGGAGGCGTCTTGACCTCCGCGGCTTTGGGGCGGCTGGCCTGCGCTGCTCGGAGATGGCTGTGAAGAGGCAAGTGACATCCTAGGGAGGAGCTGCCAGCACTGACGGGAAACGTTAATGCCATTGTAGAAGGATGCTCAGCCCTGGTCTGTGGTGCATGGGAAGACAGGGGCTGCTGTGGGCAGATGGAGAGGTGGGAACAGCTGCTGCGGCATCCCCTGGCAGGGCAGAGCATGCCACCAGCCCTTCCCGGCAGTCCAGGCTGCAGAGCTTTGGGCAGGTGAAGATGCTTCTTTCTGCTGGTGGCAGGGGAGGGCCCCACGGCGGGCAGAGAGGGGTTTCCTTCACCTTTCTCGCACACCTCCCAGGGCACCTCTACCAGGGATCCTAGCCCTGCCTGTTCTCGTCACTACCATCCCCCTGGGAGGAATGAGTCCCCGAGCAGGCTCCAGGCTCGGGTACCAGCCCTGCCTCGATCTCATCCGCCTGCCCATGCCACGGCTGCCCACCTCGCTGCCAGCCACCTTGCTGCTCACCTCCATGTACAGGCAGCCCCGAGCATGCCACAGCCCCGGTGCACACGGCTGACTGTCCCATCGCCCTGGCATCAATGCCTGCGTGTGCCCTGCGCACACCCCTGCCTCGGCAGGACTCCCCATCACCGGTGCCACCTCAAGGCACTGCCCTGCGCACACACAGCCATACCGCTGCATGCCACACGCTGTCCCTACAGCCTGAGCAGGACAGCAGGCGGTGAGTGCCTGGCACTCGAGCAGATGCCTGCATCCCTCAGCAGGCACGGCCTGGCCATGGTGCCCTCTACCTGCCCTGCTCGGGGCTAACAGGTAAATGTCAGCCTATTTTTATCTGCTCCCCCACCGGGCGGCTGTTCCTTCCATTCGGATGAGCAGATGTACCTCCATTTCCTATCCTGCTGGGGAGCAGGGTTAATCTCCCTGAAATTCACCTTCCCCGCTTCCCGGAGCTGCCCTCCCCGGGGCTGGGCAGCAGGGAATCATGGATTAATCCTCCTGAAATGAGCCAGGTTGTGGCAGGTTCTCGGTGTCACAGCTCGGCAGCTCCCAAGAGCTTCACCTGCGGGTGGGGAAGGCCACGTCCCCCCTCCCAGGCTGGCAGGGGCTGCCTCCTGCCCAGAGCTCAGCCAGGCTGCACGGGGCCGAGCTGGCTGCAGAGGATGGAGAAGGTGCTGGGGTGGAGCGGGGATGTGCTATGGGGTTTGCTTGGTGCTGGCTCGCTGTGGGACTGGGGACATGGGGCTCGGAGGATGACCCAGGCAGCTTTGAACAGCATCAGTGCAACGTGTACAGCACAATTAATGGGCCTGCAGCTGAAACACCCCCAGCGGGCCCCATCTCGTGTAATTATACCTGTTTCCAGTGGTTTTCCCGGCTGGCACAGTCCACGGCACTGCCAAGGGGCTGGCATGGCAGCCGCGGCCACGCGCTGAGTGATGGTGTGTGTAATAGCAGGGCTGGCGGGTAATAGCAGCCTTGGAGTCCATCATAACCCTGGTGGATGCCACCCTCCCCTCTCCTGGCGCAGCCGGCAATTAGTTACAGAAACGCCTGCCACTCTCCCCACCGCACCAGCACCGGGGCTTTTGGCAGGACCGGGCGCTGCTGTGCAGGTCATCCAGGCACCCTCACCTTCACTCCCACCTTCGTGCCTCAGACGAGAGCGGGTATTTTAATGTTCTGTTAATAGTTTTACCCCCTTAAATTATTGATCCGAATTCACAGCCAGAGCTGCCAGCTTAACACCAAGCTTTCTCAGGAATCAATTTGGGATCCTGCACAGGAGATGGGGGGCAGAGGGGAGGGTGGGAGCGAGAGACGGCTGGGGGCACGCTGCAGGGCTGAGCATGGGAGGCAGCACGGTGTGGGGGGCACCCCGCGCACCTCCCACCTCTGCTGAGCTGTCTCAGGATGATGCCCTCAGTGCTTTTCTTCCGTGAACACCGAGCCCAGGCCCTTCCTTCCTGGCTGGCAGCTGCCAGCAGGCCCTGGGCAGCCAGCGGGGACAGCACCGCTATCTCTGCCGCCCAGCCGCCGCCTGGCTGCTCGCACCCAGCTGCCTGCGGGAGCATCTGTGCTCGAGCTCACCTCCGTGAATTATTTAAAGCTTCCCTGGGTGCCATGGGAAGATTGATAATGTCAGAACCAGGGATGGATAGGGAGCTGGGGATGCGGGGTGGCTGGCGGGGAGCTGCTCCTGCTCCATGTTGACCCCTCCAGAGGAGCCGGCATGGGGCTGTGACCCTGGAGCTGGTGGGGGAGACGTGCCTGGTACAGGAGAGGACTGTGTTGCCCCTCCTGCAAGGACCTAGGATTGTCCCAAGGGTGCAGGCAGGGAGGTCGCACCAGTGGGCAGGGAGCCAAGGCAGGCAGAGGTGGCAGGGCCAGGCAAGGTGCTCCGGCACGGGGGTGGCACGGTGGCGGGGAGGGCAGGAGCGGTGCGCAGGTGGGGGAGCCCCAGGACCTCTCAATGCTGATTGCGGATCTGCCTGGCAGGGGATGCGGAACCTGCCGAAATAGCGGATTTAATTATCTCCATGGAGCAGCAGGAAACCAGCAAGTGGGGAGGAGGTGCGGGTACACGGGGCTGGGGCATCTCGGAGGGGGGGCAGTGAGGGCTTGATCTAGCAGGGCTGTGCCCCCCACAGCCTCCAGCCCTACAGCAGCCACCC
>NW_008825116.1:132785-134616 GCF_000699105.1 Pygoscelis adeliae
ACAGGCAGCACCAGGGACTTGGCAGGATCCCCAAGAGTGACTCCAGTCCTCCACGTGTCCCTTCCCAAGCCAGATGCTGGCTGACCCCTGTCCGAGCACCAAACGCTCCAGGCAGGCTTGGACCACGGGCATGTGGCAAGGAGCCTGCCGCTGGCGTCTGGCTGGGATCAAACTAATCTGTCCAACCGAGGAAATCCAGCTCAGCCAGTTCTGTAAAGCACCAGGCAGGCTGGTGCTCTACTCATACCCCCATCCCGCAGCCCTGGGCAGCCTCCAGCTGCCCCGGTATGGCATGGCTGGTCACTCGCCAAACCTCGCCGGAGTTGAGGTGAGGCTAGGGCTGCTCTGGCTGCATCCAGCTCACTGCCTGCTCTGTCCCAGCAGGCTGCTGCCCAGCGCACCCTCCAATGTTGAGGATGAGCCAATGCTGAGCCAACCAATGTCCCTGTGCCCAGAGGAGGGCACACACACTGCCACTTGCACTGCTGCATGTGAGCCCGGGAGCTCCTGCCAGACAAAGACCAGCCCTGTGCAGGCAGCGCTGGGCAGTGGTGCCCTGGCCAGGAGAGGACCAGGACCCATCACTGCACGCTGCCCGGACCCAAGCATGAGACAGTTCTGGCTGCCAAGGGCTGGCAGCTGCCACCATCGTGCCCAAGAGCCCGGGCTGGCATGGGTGACATGTCACTAGGCCAGTGTAGCATCAGCCATGAGCTGAGCCCCCGAAGCAGGCAGGGGTGGATGCTGGGACCCTGTGCCTCCCCGGGATCTCCCAACCAAGCCTGCTTGGGAGCAAAGGGCTGTGCAGTCAGCAGCTGAGCCGGGATTGATTTATTGATCCGTCATCCATAGGGGCGGGAGCTGGGAGACGCTTGGGCTTTGATCAGCCTCCCGCAGATGAGGCAGACATCAAAGGCTGGTGCGTGGGCAGCAGTGGCCTCTCTCTGGGACAGCGGGGAAATCCGGCTGCTGTCCTGCTGGGCATGGCCTAGCCTGGGGGCCCAGCTGCCCACGGGGAGCTGGGGCTGGGCTTGGGCAGCCAGAACTGGCACCCCCACCTTTTCTGGTGGTGCTGGGGAGGGGAAAGGGCTGGCAGGGACCAGGGCATCCCTGGATGAAGCTTATCCCCAGGGAGGCAGGGGGTGCCATGAGGATGGGCAGCCAGGCTCCCTCTCTGTGCTGCTGGCACTGGGGCATCCATCATCCCCAGGAGAAGCAGCAGATTGGGCTGCAGCTGCATCTCAGGGGATGACAGGCAGCAGCGTGGGCCCTATGGCTGTGCCCAGCTCTGCCCCGAAGGTGGAGGAGCAGGACAGGTGAAGGGAGCGGGGCAGATTTTAGTGCAGCTGCTAAGCAGGGGTGACAGGTGGGATAAACGAGCCCAGGCTCTCCAGGGGCCAGTAAATTAGAATCAATAGGAAGCAGGAATAATTTATTTGTTTGATATCGCCTGTTAATTAACTGGGCTGATGTGTGCGATGGGGAGTGGCAGGGAACCCTCCACCTGCTCAGCTGGTGCCTCTCTGTGGGGGCTGGGAATGGCGCTGGGGAGTCCCGTCCCCACCAGCACAGCATCCATCCCTGCTCTCGGCAGTGGGGCAGGAAGGGGACAGGAGGGGATGGTGTGCGAGAGCTCCCCACAATAGCCTGACTGCCCACGGCAGGGCACGAGGTGGGGAAGGGGCATGCGTGGGGACGCTGCGTGGCCAGGGGGCCAGCAGTGCGCACGGTCCCCTGGCTCAGCATCTCCTCCCTGCCCTGGGAGGCTGTGGGGAGCGGGGGCCTGGGGCTGCAGGCACTGGCAGACCTCGGCTCCTGCCCCTCCCGTGCC
>NW_008825116.1:134853-137162 GCF_000699105.1 Pygoscelis adeliae
CGGCGGGAATGGCTGCGAGCGCGGCTGGCTGGAGACATGTCCCGAGGCAGCAGCACCCTTACCAGGGCACGGGCACAGAGCTGTTCCCGGGCCCCTGCCAGCGGGTTGCTGTGCTGCCCCTGCTCCACAGCCCTGCCTCGGCCCCCCGGCCCCAGGCAGCACTATCACCTCCCTCTGTTTTTTTTTTTAAGAATAACATTTCTGCTAAATACTTTAATCAGATTAGTAGCAGTGTGTCTGCAGTGCTGTTAAATCAATGCTCCCCAACACATCTCGGCGGCTAGAAATCAATTACTGTTTAAGCTGTGCCTTGGTCCCTGGCCTGCGATCAATATGGGAGATGTATTACTCTACCGGAGTCTTTCCCACTAAAAACCTTTCATTTGTATAACAGGAGCTCAGGCAAAGTGCTGGTGCCCTCCCCCTCCCGCCTGCTCCCCGGGGACCAGGCAGCCCCATCCCAGCCCTGCGCTGGGCAGCTGCTGGGGATTACCTGGCTCAGGGGCTGTGTGCCACTGGGTTAGGACAGTCCCTGCTCCATGTGCAAGACCGGGCCAGCACGAAGGGGTCTCCCACACACTGGGGTGGCAAGTTAGAGACCCACGGGCAGGGGTGCCTGGAGCCCCTGGGGCTGCCTGGCCCCTGCTCCAGCATGGCTGGATCCCCTGCCCCCCCCAATGCCCTCTGCCCCTGCCTCTGCCCATCACTGCATCCCCGACCAGGGCACTGCCAGACCCAGGCACCCCACAAGGAGGGTACCACCACTCCCCCTCATGCCCCTGCCCCAGAGCTTTGTCCCCCTGCAGCCCCCTCTCTCTACAGGGCTTTTTTCCCCTCCTCCATCCTTGTCCCATAATTTGGAGAGTGAGCTCCATTATTCATGATAAGGATCTTTAATTAGCTGTGAATATTAATGACTTACTCTGTAATTAATCATGCTTTGCATGCTGGGGAGGGGGTAGCTCCCACCACCACCGTGGCTAAGTATGGGTGGGGAGACCCGCTCCAGCGGTGGGGGCAGCCCCAGGGTCTCACCCCATCCCGGGTGAGATGCGGGGCTGAGGGGAGGTTGCATGGGGTGCTGAGACCCTGCGTGTGGAGCAGGTGCCGCCAGTCTGTCCTACTGCTTTGGGGTCAGCACCCCCACCTGGTCCATGTGCCGATGGGGAGAAACTGGCCCTCCATAAGCACACTGGCACCTTCCCAGATGGGGGTCCAGCCTCCCGACCCCAGGCTGGGGCTGAGGGGTGCTGTGAGGCACAGCGGGGTGCTGCTCTCACCCTGCTCCCTGTCCCGGTCCTGCTTCAAGAGCTGGGAGCAACCTGGGCTGTGCTGGGATCACATCCCGCCCGCCCAGTTCCTGGGGCTGCCTGGTGAGGGATGAAAAGTGGCTTTCAAAGCATCACATCCTCTTCTGTCCCATGCAGTGGGCTCCGGCAGGCTCCAGGCTGGGTCCTGCCTGGGGGCTGCCGGGCCAAAGCACCTGCCTGCGCAGGGCGGGTCTGCATTTGCCGAATCCCAGTCTCCCCCCTCTGCAGCCACGGGTGCCCTGCCTGAAGCTGGCAGGCATCATCCTGCCTGCAGCTCCCTGCACTCTCTGCCCGCCTGCTTGCACATCGCCTCTCGGCTCCTGCTGGCAGGGAATTTGCAGAGTCCCAGATCCTGCCTGGTTGCCTCAAATGTGGCTCTCATCTTCCCTGCACCGAAGGGAAACTGAGGCGGCGGGGCTGGCAGGGCAGGGAGAGCCCCCACACTGGTGTCACGTGCCTGTTCCCATCCTGGCACGATGGGGACGTCCCAGGTGCTGGGTGGGAGAGCAAGGACTAGGTGCCCCAGCTGCCCCGGCAGCGGGTGGCGAGCGGAGGCACCCGCTGCCCGCTGGAGTCCCCCGCCTGCCTGAGCCAAGCGCTCCCGCGAGGGCAGAGTTTGCTTAAACGGAGACAGATTTAACTATTTCCATTACAGCTAAATGATGAGGCCCATAAACTTTATGGCTCCGTGCGCGCGAGAGCAGCTCTAATGGCCTTCACCATCTGGAGGAGACGGCTCCGTGGGGGACCCGCCGTCCGCCTGCCCGCCCGCTGCCCGGACCCACGCGCTGAGCCAGCACCTTCCCGGCACCAGCACCGGCGTGGGGCTGCTAGCACCTGCGGGTGGGACGATGCCACCGGCTCTCTGTGCGGGGCCAGTTGTGTTTGACCCCAATGTGATCCTGCTGTGGAGCAGATGAGCTGGATGTGGAGATGGCCCAGCTAACACTAGCACTTGCGGGGGTCCGCAGCCCTGCCTGTACCCACACTGCAGTGGGG
>NW_008825116.1:137955-140735 GCF_000699105.1 Pygoscelis adeliae
GCAGGCAGGGACAAGGGATGGGGCTGCCCTGCTGACACAAAGGGCAGCCCTGGCGAAGGGGGACAGGTGGCTGGGGTGTGCTGGGGTGCTGCACCTGGGACTCTGCAGTGCACCCTGGGGAGCCTGCCCCATCCTTGCGCCCACCCCAGCTCCCCATCCCCTTACCCTGGCAGGGTGCTGTCCCCATGGATGCTGGCACCCCTCCAGGCTGCGGGCCCCAGCGCAGAGGTGGTGTCGCGGCTGCTGGCAGTGCCCAGCTGGCACAGTACTGAGGGTGCCTGAGCTTGCTACCAGCGGCCAGGCAGGGAGTGCAACACGGGCAGGATGTGGCCCCTCGGGCACAGCTGGGGCTGGGGGGACCACAGCTGGGGGAGGGACCCACCACAGCTAGGGGAGGAGGGACCCACCCCTGTCGCCGGCTCATCCCACCACCAGCCCAGCCCCTGTATGAGCTGTTAGAGCCCCCGTGGGGCCCAGCCAGCTCCCACCGATCCAGGCCTCGGTGCCATCTGCTCGGCAGCGCTGTGGCGCTGCCTGCCGTACCCCGGGCTCCATGGAGATGTTGCGTTTGGGTCTGCTCCTCCTGTGACAGCCTGAAGCCCTCGGTGCTCTCCTAGGAGACAGTAACTAGAGCGGACGCTTGCTCCTAGCAGGACGTGACTGGGGCTTGCAGAAGAGTCTGAGAGATCAATTTGGAGGTTGTTTTGATGCTCTCCTGGTTGCAGGATGGCGGTGGCAGCTGCTTGCTCAGCCCAGGGGACCGTGCATGGACAAGCACTGGCTGGCAATGCACGGCGGGGCTCAGCGAAACTGTTTGGGCTTGTATGAGCCACAGGGCAGGCTGTCAGCTTCACAACCCCGCAAAGGCTGCAGGTGCTGGCAGTGAAGCTGCTGTTTGCTCCGGGGGGTGCCCGGAGCTGCCCTCTCTCTCACAGCACTCATGGCCCAGGATGCTGTTCCTTCAGGCTGGGGCAGAGCAGTGAGCAGGGGATGCAGTCCTGGTCCCAAGCGCTTGCTGGAGGACAGAGAGGGGAGGGCGAGGACTGGAGCGACGTCGCGGCAGGAAGACAGACAAATGCAGAGCAGATGTTTAATTATCAGCACAGTGTTCTCAGATCCCTGGAAATCTCTGCATCCACATGTAGATATTTTACAAGAGCATACACTTCTGCTGAGAGCTGGAGCCGTAACACAGTGCCCAAAAGCCAGCCGCCCCACCTTACCATGGACCGTGTATCGCTGGGGCTGGTGTGGTTTGACTCTGCTAGGGATGGAGCACCCATGGGGCTGGAGCTGGGCTGGAGCTGGGCTGCACACCAGGAACAGTGTGCAGCTCTCAAGGACAAAGCTCTGCCGTGGGCTCGCAGCCCCAGAGGCACAGACCTCTGTCCATCCTGCTGCATTCTGCTCTGCAAGGACTTGCTGGGATGCAATGGCTGGCCCTGGCACACAGCCGGGAGCCTGGCCAAGCACAGGGGCAGGCAGGGGCTGGAAACTGCCACCTTCTTATGTCCATCACCTCTCACAGCCAGTCCCCACTGGCCCAGGCAACTTGCAGACATTTCTTAAAGTCCTTTGAGGTCTCCGTTTTATACTGTAAGAATCGCTGGGTGTAGGTGTGCGTGTCATCCCTGCAGACAGGCTGTCTCTCCTGTATCTCACATCCCTCCCGTGGCCCTTGGCTGTTCTCCGGCACGCCTGGGGCAGGTGGAGGGCTCTGCCATTGGCAGAGCGGGAGTTGGGGGAGGCACAGGCAGGGCAGGCAGTGGAGCCACCCAGGGCTCTGGGCTGGCCCGAGCTTTGCATGCCGCTTGCCTCTTGGCTGCTGGCTGCCTCCCCTGCCATGGGCCATGTGCCACTGTAGGTCCCTCGAGACACCCCAGCTTGAGGCTGCAGCCAGACATGGGGCTTGTCTCCAGCACAGAGCCCAGTGCCGTGTCTCTGCAGTAGCACCATCCAGGCAAGGGCTGGCTGAGGGCAGCCACGGTCTCCCCACCTGGGCATGTGGGCACAGCGAACCTGGCTGTGCCGAATAAAGGAGTCAGCAAGAAGAAACAAGTACAGTCTGGTCCTCACCCACGGGCAGGAGTGAGGGGCACCGGGGCAGAAAGCATTGAAGACCCCTCTCCGACATCACCGCGAGAGGCCCCTGCAGACCTGGGGAGCCCCCAATGCCAGGGCTTTGCCGCAGAAGCGGGTTTGGCATGGGAGCACTGGGCTTCCCTGAGTCTCCCCTGCCAGTCCCACAGAGCTGCTGGGGAGATGTCCGTGCTGAGGGAGGGATTTCCAACAGCGCATCAGGGATGCCGGCGGTCTCCCCCCAGCGTGGCTGGCTCATCCCTGGCAGCCCAGCCCGCCTTCCCTGCTCTGCAGTCGCCACGTCCCCTGAGGCTGTAAACATTTTGGATTCCCTGCCTCGCCTGCTCAGGCACCTTGCAGATTCAGGGCATGTTGCTGTCTTAAAACCTATCACGTTTCCTGTCACCTCCCGGGGCCCATGAATCTGCGGGCTGGTGGTGAAGCTGGGACTGAAATGACCCTGTGGGGGAATGGCTCTGCGCACCCCTCACACCACCGCCAGCTCCCAGTGCGGCTCCTCAGCCTACAGGTTTATAATTGCCCCCAACCCACGGGAAACTGCTCCAGCCCCGCAGCGGGGAGAGCAGTCCCTGGCATGCTGGAACCGGCTGCTCTTCCCTGCCTCAGCCGGAGCTTCCAGGGACATCCCGGGCATCGGGTACCGCCTCCAGACGTGGCTGGGGGCCAGCCCCTGGTGTCCG
>NW_008825116.1:141053-142373 GCF_000699105.1 Pygoscelis adeliae
GGGCGGGCGAAGGCCCGGTCACTCCCGCCAGCCTAATAAGCCAAGACTTAGAGGCCGGGACATTTTTCTTGCCGCTGTCACACCACTTGGACATGCTGGCTGTATCCCTGCCCCCGGGGAGGGAGGAATTAGCAACGCCGTGAGTGCCAGAGCCCTGCCGGGCAGCGGCGAACATAGGCTACACGCGCAGCCGACAGCCCCAAACCCTCATAAATCTCCCTTGCATGGCCCATGGCTCACCTAAGTAGATTTGATTTGTCAAATATTAAAATTAATTTAGGATTGAGTGGTGGCCTGTGTGTGCGCCCTGCTCTCCCGCCTTCCCCCCGCCGCCACCTCTGCTCTTGCCCAATGCATCATCCCCGGCCCCGCGCTCTCGTCCCAGCCGGGGTGCCGGGAGCTGGGATAAATCATCCTGCCGCTGCGCTCAAAGACGAGCCGATTGCTTGCTCGGCGGCAGGGGATCACAGGGGAAATCACACCGCGTGCCGCCCGCTCCGTGCCGGGGGCGGGGAGACGCCACGCTTAGGCAGAGATTTATTTATTTGATTTTACTGGGCTGGGATTTTTTTTTTTTTTTTTCATTTCTCAAACGCCCGCCAGGGAATTGCAGCCCCTGGAATATTAATGCCACGCTGGACGCCGGCTCGTTAAAATGTCACCTGGCTGTAATTTCTCCTACGCTTATTATTCCCCGGGGACCACAAGCTCCCATCCCTCCCCGCCCGTGGCGGTCCTGGCATGCGGGGCAGCCCTGCCCGTCCCCTTTGCCGCAGCATGAGCGCTGCTCCATCATGTTGCCCAAAATGTTCCTGGCCCTCTTCCACCACCGCAGCAATGGGCTGCACTGCCTCCAGCATCTCCTGCTGAGCTGAACCCCGGGGACTGATGATGGGACAGCCCCGTGCCACTGGCCAGCACCAGCATGGTGCAAACCCAGCCTGGCTGGCGCGAGGGATGAGGGGTGCCGGCGCGGGCAGAGGTGGGCCGGGCAGGGGGTCGGCCAGCGGGCAGTGCCGGTGCGGGCTGGGGGCAGGGTGGCACGGGGAGCAGCTGCCTTAAGGAAACTTTGGCTCAGTTCCTGCAAATTAATGTTTTTTTCCCAAACAGTTTCCCGGCGCTAAGCGCGACGCAGGGAGCAATTATCTTTAGTGTCGATGTTATTACCATAAAAATTGCATTGAGGACTTTTCTCCTCCGATTAGAAAGTTAACGATCATCACTGCCTTCATTGTTCCCCGCACCGTGCTCGCTCTAATAAAGAGTCTGTGCACTTTACTTTTCACTTAGCATGAAAATTACCCAGCTGCTGCTGTGCGC
>NW_008825116.1:142453-143533 GCF_000699105.1 Pygoscelis adeliae
TGGGGAGCAGCCGCCGACACGGGGACGGACAGGCCGACCTTCGGGCTTCCCCACCTGGCGGGGGCCGGGGGTCAGCTCGGGGCAGGGGATGCCGGCATCGGGGCTGCCTGCCCCACGTGTGCACCATGGGAGCACCTGAGGGACGCTTTTCCATGCGCTCTCCTCCAGGGATGTGCCCGCCCATGCCCATCTGGTGGGCATCCCCAGCCCCCCAAAATGCAAATCCGCTGGGAATCACCCCTGGTCCCCTCACCGAGGGCTTGGAGCCGCTGGGATGGGTCCAGCCTCGCCGTGGCGGCTGCATGCTCTCCCCCGCACCCAGCATGAGCCTCTGCCATGGCTCTCCATCCACAGCCAAGCCGGGGGTCCCTCCTGGCCACGCTCCCATTACCTCTCGTGGGCAGGGGGTGAGGGATGAGCCCTGCCGCTGCCAGCTGTTTGCCTGCCCTGGCGTGCAGGCAGCACAGCATCACTGCTCACAGCGAGCCGGCACTGTGCCTGCCTGTGGGCATCCAGGCTCCAGCACTCGCCGTCGGTTCCACCGCCTGTGATTTTCACAGGGAATATTTGTATCATTTTGCTCGGTACCAGCATAGCTCTTTAAATTCTCCAAGTGCTGTAAAAATCTTAGCTAATCTTCAGAGAGCTTTTTTTTCCAAAGCTCTTCATTACTCCCTAATTGTTCAAACTTCTCTTCTTTTCCTTCTGATTAAAAGCAGATTTTAAAAGTGCAGTTCAGTTTCTCAGCTATTTTCAAGTCAAATGGATTCCATCCCCCTCTCCATGTATTAATAACCTGTTCTCGTGCATCCCCCAGTGAGCCAGTAAAAGCCCTTCTGAGCAGAGACAAGGTGACAGCAGCACTCCGGAGGGAGCGATTGGAAGGGGGTTACAGCTTGGAGGGAGAGAGATCCATCCATCCTGCTATCTATCATCCCGCTATCATCCATCTACCAGAGAAATAACATTTGCAATTCCACTTTAGCTCTTCCTAATAATCATTAATTTTTTTTTTTACCTTCCCAACAAATAGCAGGAGGAGATGCAGGGGTTTGGGGCGCGGGCAGTGCCGTCGGGCTT
>NW_008825116.1:143578-148014 GCF_000699105.1 Pygoscelis adeliae
TGTAGCGAGATGGGGTGTGGAGGCTGGTGTGTCTGCGTGCTGGTGTGCGGGATGGCTGCGCTGCCAGGGAGCTGGATAAGGGGAAAGCAGGAAAACCCAGCGCTGGTCCCCAGCACATCCCGCAGCAGGAGGGACCGTGGGCTGGGCTGGAGAAGTGTCTTTCCGAGGGGATTGCGGGATGTGGGGACTCTGGGGGTGAAGAGCAGGTGCGGTGCTGCCCTGGGCTCTGTCCCTGCCCGGCGGGGTGAGCCTGGTGCTGGTCCCGGGTGCAAATGGTGCAGCGTGGTCACAGAGAGCACCCAAGGGTGCAGCATGCATCACCCTCTCACCATCCTCTGGGACCGGCCCCAGGGAACCCCACTCCCTCTGGCTGCTAACGCCAGACCCCCCTGCAGAACCCCGTCCCCCAGCTTGGCTGGCCTGCCGCGGGAGACAGGACAGTGATGGATTGCAGCACTTACACATCTTCCCAGGGAGGAAATGCCAGGTCCTGCAGGGCTCTGTCAGCTGTCGGCAGCGGGCAGGGCAGGACCGTGGCCCTGCTGGGAAGCGGGTGCTGATTTCCGATGAGCGATGCAGAGGGCTGGAGTGGGAATCCCAGGTGCTACCGCCCAGCCTGACCGCTTATTCCCTCCCTTAGGCACCTTCGCCCCTTTTAGTTACCACCACACAACCCGCCTCGGGCAGGGCCAATGGCCCTGTAAAGCACTCGCGCTCGTCTGGAGGTGCCTGAAGGAGACCCCAACACAGCCCAGGGGATGAGCCGCTGCAGTTAATGGTCCTGCTCTCCAGAGGGCTTCAGACCTGCCCCCAGGTTGGTTTGCACCGTCTTCGAGCCACTTGCTGCTCTTAGACCATCACCCC
Organism: Pygoscelis adeliae; assembly: GCF_000699105.1. Lineage (NCBI taxonomy): Eukaryota > Metazoa > Chordata > Aves > Sphenisciformes > Spheniscidae > Pygoscelis > Pygoscelis adeliae. The sequence goes on from NW_008825116.1 coordinate 144,443, forward strand.
TCAGTGCCAGTGATGATAAAAGTTTTAGAGCTTGCGAGCCACCTCTTTGGTATCGAGGGTCCCTCAGACGCTCCTCTGCAGCTCTGAGCTTTGGTGTCCTCCTGGACAGGCAGGCAGCAGCCCTGGTCCCCAGCCACATCCATGGCAAGTCCAAGATGTCCCCTGTGCCCCACTGGAGAGAGTCTCCTCTTCAAAGGTCTCCTCATCCCTCTGAATGGCTCAGGCTACCCATCACGCTTCCCATGGAGCAGTGTGGGGCAACCACACGGAGCTGATGGGGCTGGGAGGTGGGAGAGCCAGGGGAGGTACCAGGGGCTGGCACCAGCACCTGGGAGAGGCTGCAGGCAGGGTCCCCCATGCCAGGCTCAAACCTTCAGGAGATGCCAGCAGGCTCGTGGCTGTGGCCATGCCATGGGTGGAGGGATGCCGGTGGCCCAGGCACAGGGAGAACCGCTGTTCGCCAGGGTGCCGGCATCCCCTCGGCTGGCCTGTCCCGGCAGATGGCAGCAGGGACGCATTGCAGCCTGGCAGCGCATGGTGACCTGCCTCGCGCCCCAACCTTGGAATAATCTTCAGTAGGATTAAGAGCTTAAACGTATCCGTGTAATTGCCAGGGCCCTGCTGAGCTGGAGAGAGTGTGAGTGCCAGCACAGGGAGGCAGTGCCCAGGCGTGCCTCGCTCCCTCCTGCTGCCTGCCGCTGCCTGCTGCTGCTGCCACCACCGTGGGCACCACTGGGAGCCACCACCCTGAGCACGGTGGATGGCTGGGTGCAGGTGGGCGGCTCGAGAGGTTGTTTGGTGTGGAAAGGACTGGTGCCCTGGCACCACCAGGGAATGGGCCCTGTGGTGTGCTCCAAAGGAGGATGCCAAGTGTGCAGAGCCCTGGGTGTGCTGCCCACACCTCCCCGGCACGGCCTCGGTCCTGCAACACCGTGCAGGGTGCTCCTGGGCACCTCTCCAGGCACACCTCCGGGCACCCCTCTGGCACCCACCAGCCTTGCACCCAGGGAAAGATGCAGGACTACTCCTGTACGTGCCTTGAGGAATAAGGAGGGCTCAGCCAGGATGCTGGGGGCTGGGGAGAGCGTGTGTGTCCTGCCCGGCTGAGCCTGCGTGGGCGGGTGATCCGGAAGGATTCGTTCCTCTGCCCAGGAGGAGTGGGGCGCGTGGCTGGCAGGGTCTGGATCTGTAGAGTGCTCAGTGTGGGTTTTCAGCACCCATCAGCAATCAGATGTTCAGGGTTGGCAGAGGTGCCAGGGGGGTTCAGACACCCCTGAGGAGCATGCAGGCGCTGGGCTGGGCTAGGGGCACTCAGAGTACCGGCGTGGCCCCTGCCCAGCTGTGCCAGGGGGGTGCCAGCACCCTGGTCCCGGCCCATCCAGCTGGCACGGGGCTTGGCACGGAGCGGGGAGCTGCGATCCCAGCCCCCTCCCTGTCTGCCTAATGGTCCCTGACATTTAAATGAGATTTAGTGCTCAGCCCGATGCTGAATATTCATGAGCCCATGCGGCCCTGACAGCCCGGCTGGGGCTGCTCTCATGATTTTTAATTTGTTTTTCCCTTTACTGTAAACCTCACCTGCACTCGCTGCTTGCTTCGGCACCGCCAGCCCCGTCTCTGCCAGGGAGCACCCATGCCCTCGCCCAGCGGGTCCTTCATCTCCCTGCCTGCCGTGGGGCACCCACCGCGGGGCCCAGCAGCCCCCCAGGGACCCAGCCAGGGGGTGAACGGCATCTGCCAAGCACCAGGAAACCTCTTCATTACTCCGAGTGGGCCAAGCCCTGGGCAAGGGGAGCAAGCATCCTGCCAGCTCCTGCCCGCAGAGGCAGCCCCAGATACCTGGCCTCTGCAAAGAAGCCCCGGGGATCCTGCGTGGGCCACCCCAGGGAGGGGTCTGCAGCCCACAGCAGTGCTGTCCCTTGCCCTCGCCTGTGCCCTGGGCTGGGTGCAGGCACAAGCCCGTAGCGGTGGGTCCTGGGGTAATTCCAGTTGCACCCAAATAGAGACACCTGGAGAGATGCAACCAAGTCCTCCTGCCGCTTGCATGCTGGGCTCCATCTCTGTTGGCACCAGCCCAGGTGGCGCCGAGGCTGCTGGGCTCTCCCAGGCAGACGGGCAGCAGGCAGGCAGTCTCCAGCTGCAGCACAGCCAGCAGCCCACGAGCCCAGTGTCTGGGACCTGCTTTTGGTGCTGTTTGCATGGTTTGTGGCCGGTGCAGGTGTTCCCACTGCAAACCCAGTATAGCAGTGCCCAGCCCCGCCTCAGACACCCTGCCGTCCCTTGCGTCCGTCCCCTGCGTCCGTCCCCAAGGTCGCTGCTCCCAGGACCCTTGCTTCCCACCTCACCGCCTGTCAGCTGCAGTGTGGAGGTGTGTGACGTGGCATGGCAGAGCAGGACCAGCCCCAGGGGTGTCCCATGGCACCTGGGGGGAGCTGGGGGGCCAGGCTGCTGTCTCCCCTCCGGCTCAGCAGCTCAGCTCCAGCAGCTCTGCACAAATTGCATAAATATTCATGGCGAACCAAAGGAAATGTGACTGTCCCGGCTGATTACACGCGCCCATCCTGAAGGCTGCGGCTGCTCCCCAGGTACTGCTGGCCAAGTGCCTGCCTCATGGCGAGAGGCGGCGAGGGCACCCCACGCTGCCCACCTGCAGCATGGCACTGGACACGAAGCTGCTGGGACCGCGCACAGAGCTGGAACAAGGGCTGCGGGCTGGGGACATGCTCATCCTCAGCCCTTCCACAAGCTCAAGCCAAGGATGAGGCTTTCCCAGGGAAGGTCCCGAGACACCCAGAGCTTTCCTGGGATGCCCCACCAGCCTCGCTAACGGGCTCAGGGACTGTCCTGAGCGCAGTCCCGGGATGCCCACTCCCCGGTGCCATGTCACACCCACTTTGGTGACCCTGACACGTTCAGCGCTGCCTCCGCTCCCCGGTGTTTTGGGCAGATGCGGGCAGGGAGCGGGACAGAGCTGCTGGGAAGAGCCCAGGGAGGCAGCCTGGCTAGGATCCCTGTGCGCTGCAGAGATTAATCCCCTGCAGACCTGAGCAAGGTGCTGGGCTAATAGCCTGATTTATTCCTTCCTGTCTCTCTGGAGCACGCGAGGTTCCCCACTGTGTCCTGAACGACCTCATGCATAATACCATGCACAATCCTATTAACGCCGCCCCGCCACGCGCTCCCTGCTTAGCACCGCCACTCGCCAATGCAATTTCCCCATGATATATGGGAAAAATAATTGAACTATATTTGAAAATATATTGAGAATTACGGCCTGCACCCAGTGGGATTTATAGGGGCCATATTTCACAAAACCATAGCCCTGCACACCAAAGCGCCCGGTGCTCCCGGGGAGAGACCCATGGTCACAGCGGGTGCATGCCCAGGGCAGGCAGTGGGGGAACAGGTCCCACCGCCCTCGTGGGGCTCAGCACAATGCCCATGGGAGTTGGTGCAGCGCACAAGGGGGTCTGGCACAGCCCTGTGCCCTGGGAGCAGGGCGGGGGTGCCATGGGAGCGGGCGGTGGGTGCAGCAGGCACAGAGCACCCAGCTGCGCCGGGAGCCGAGGCGG
>NW_008825116.1:148756-149431 GCF_000699105.1 Pygoscelis adeliae
GCGGCTGCACAGCCCTGCGCCCAAGGTGAGTAGGGAGGCGGCGGCCGCAGATATGTGTGCCCCCATGGGGAGGAAGAGGAGAGAGGCAGCAATGCTGCCCAGATGAAGCTCCCCCAGGGCCGCTGGCTGCCCGGGCTGAGCAGGGAGCGGACCCCAGTGGGGAGCCCACCCTCTTCCTGGCGCTGGCTGACCTGGCTGCCCTCGTAGCTGCCCCTGCAAGGGGAGCAGGCAGGGATGGGGCGTCTTTGTGAGCAGCTCCCAGGGCCACGGGGCCAGAGAGGCCATCATCCCTGCGGCCCATTAAAGGGATCTCAGGGCATCGCTGTCTGGAGGAAACTCCCGGCGTGCCCTGGGGAAGGGGAGCTATAAATAGCCACCCAGCACAGGGCAGAGGGGGACTGTTTGGGAAGCCGCTTTGTGATCAGGACAAAGAAGAGGCGTCTTTGCACTCGCTCTTCATTAGCTGCCTTCCTCTGGCTGGCCGGGCCAGGATGCGCTCGCATCGAACGACAGCAGGATGTAGCTGCTGGTGTCAAGGACGCGAACAATAAGGGCTTTAAATAGCAGCGCTGCCTTTGAAACCCGCTCGCCTGCGCCGCAGACGGAGCCCAGGAAAATTGCGTGGCGCAAGAAGCCAGGAGACATGGGAGCGGGGGGGCCCTCGCCCCCAGGAAG
>NW_008825116.1:149947-150766 GCF_000699105.1 Pygoscelis adeliae
GCGGGGTTCAAAGCTCCCCCTGCATGGTCCCCTGCAGCCCTGGGTGTGCAGTTAATTAGCAGTACCTCCCCGCGCTGCCAGAAAGGTGTCCCTTGGTTGCCGTCCACTTTCCTCTCCCTCTGGCTCCAGGGCTCTGATCTCCTCCCGCCTTCCTCCAGGAGATGAAAGAGCCCCGCGGGGGCTGCTGGCGGTCCCCCCCACAATGCCGGGCACGGAGGCACCTCTTCACCTCTGCCGGGATAAGCCAAACAGCCAAGTGGCGTCTGGCGGTGCCAGCAAGGATTTGGTGGCACATGAGATGGGGAAAGAAGGTGCTCTGCTGTCTTGGGGAGCCCAGCTTCATGCTGTGCCGGCGCAGGACGGCCCTGGCCCTGGGTCAGACATGGGGTTGGGCACCCAGGAGCTGCACATCAGGCTGATGGAGAGAGATCGGAGCCAGCGAGCCACGTGCAGGCACGTGCATGTGCACGGGGGGGCCCGGCTGCGCGTATTAGCAGGCCCTTAAATCAACACAGCACTTCAGACAGGAAGGAAATAGGCTTTGCCGACGGCAGGAGAGGCACTTGCTTTGTGCACATTACAGAACATCAGGAAAATGTCAAATTTACATAAAAATGATACAAACTCATTGGAAGAAACATGCATCCAATTATCAGCCCCAGCGCTGGCACGGCTCCGCAGCCAGTGGCTGGCCGGCCGGCTGGCTGCAAGGGGCCCAGCCCCGGGGCACACATTTCATCTCTGGCTGTTTAACATCAAAGCAACAAACAGCCTCGGCTCTGCTGGCCGCCCTGCTCGCCCGCTCCCTCCTGCCGGCGG
>NW_008825116.1:151691-152093 GCF_000699105.1 Pygoscelis adeliae
CTGGGGAGTGGTGCTGGGGTCCCAGGGGGGGGCGGAGGGTGGCACCGCAGCTGGGATTCCCCCGCGCCGCACCCGCCGGCTGGTCCCCAGCCTGCACCGCGCGGGGGAGGCTGACGAGCTGTTAATTACAGGTGTTGCTTGGCTGGTGCAGCGCGTCTCTGCTGCTCGGCTGGCAGAGCTGTGCGGCGGGTGACACACTCCATGATAAATTGATATCCCGTTTAGCATCAATTTTCCCTTCTCTGGTGGCAGACAGCTGTGCTAATGGGATGGGACAAGTGAAAATGAAATAACAGGCCCTGAGCACACCGGCACGCGCCGCACCACCGGCCCTCCTGCACAGCTGTCGCTCCCCAAGAGACAGGCAGGACCCCCCGCACCCCGGGGGGGGGGAGGCCCGGG
>NW_008825116.1:152264-154003 GCF_000699105.1 Pygoscelis adeliae
CGAGTCTGGTGTTTGCAGAGCACGCGGTGCCTGGAGGGCCTGCTCTTTGCCGTGGGCTTTGAGGCAGGCGTTGGAAGAGGGCTGGTTGCAGCTTGCCCAGCGCTCAGTGGTCATCATGGGGGTGCCTGCTGTCTGCATCCATTTGGTGTTTGCAATGCATTTAGGGGGTGGTGCCGTGGCACGTTTCCTATTTGTAGCGCAGCACATAACAAGGAGCCAGAGAAGCATTTGGTTGGCATTCAGTGCCCATGCTATGTTGCGTATTTGCGATACACACAAAGCCCGAGCTGATGTATGCAGCATCCCCAGTGCCTGTGCCAGGTTGGGTGTATGCAATAGCACATTGCACTCTGTACCCACACTCGCACGGCTCTTTTCAGCGCGCTTAGCACCAGCCACACACTTGTTATCAGGAGTGCATTTGTCAAATTGGTGCCTGCAGTGTGTTTGCGGTCATGGTGTGTACAACACTTGATGCCCACGGTTTGCTTGATAATTGTAGAGTGCTCAGCACTTAATACCTGTGGCATCATTGTTATTTGCTCAGTGCTCGCACTCAGTGTCGACAGTGCTCGGCACACGCGGTGTGCTCAGGGTGTGGGACCTGCCGCCGCTAATGTTTGCAGCGCCTTCAGCATTTGCTGTCAGCTGTGGTTTCATGTTTGCCAAGCGCTCAGCAATCTCCGCAGGTAGTGTTTCATATTCAAGGTGTGCCCGGCGCCTGTTAGATTTGGCATTTGCAGCGTAGTCAGTGCTCGCACTGACCGGCTCTCTGTGGTGTGCTGAGTGTTTTGGTCCCCATGGTGTGATCGGTGTCTACAGCAGACTTCTGGCACTGTGGCCAGTGCTCAGTGCCAGTGCCGCATGCAGTGCTTGCAGTGGGCTCAGCCTGCAGTGCCCGCAGTGTGCTCCTGCTGCCTGCGCGCTCCCTGCTCGCTCCCGCAGGTGTGTGCACTTGTTGCTTGCCCTGCATCCAGCCCCCAGTGCCTGATGTGCTGCTCGCTTGCTGCATGCTTTGCGATCGCAGCCCATGGTGTGTTTGGTACAAGCTTCCTGATGCTTCTGCTATTTACAGAGCTTGCTGCACAGTGTTAGTGGTGCTTCTGCTATTTAGCCTGTGCTCAGTGCCAGATGCCAGCCCACTTCGGAGTGGCAGCATGCTCTGTGTGCACTGCTAGCACCTGCTTTTGCATTAGCAGTGCCATCAGCCCGTGGTTTCCCTGCCGAGGCTTGCTTTGCAGCGCACCCAGCACTCGCAGCCTGCCATGCATTCCATGTTCACAGAGCAGTTTTCAGTGCCCGTGGCACACGTGGCAACAGCGGTGCCCTCAGTGCTTGGCATCAGCTGCCTGTTTGCAGGGAGCTGGCACTCGGTGCCTGAAGGTGTCGCATTTGCAATGGCCCAGCTCACATTTGGGGTCGACACTTGCAGGATGCTCGGCAGTCAGATGCTTTCCCTATTCGCAGCGTGTTCAGGATGAAGCCCAGTGAGGTGTTAGGCGTTTACAGCATGTTCCACACTTGGTGCCAGCAGCATGCCCAGGGTTTGCAGCACACGGGGGTGCTGAAGGCGCACAGCTCCGCAGTGCCTGGCGTGGCACATGTGGCGTGTTTGCTGATAACCATGTGTTCCACAGCAGGCGGTACCCGCCGTGCCGTCAGCGCTCGTGGCCCATGCTGGGGCTGATTGATGCAGCGTGCTGGCCAGCTGTGGGCCGTGCCCGTGGTGCGGTCGGCCC
>NW_008825116.1:154251-157960 GCF_000699105.1 Pygoscelis adeliae
CACCCAGCAGCCCAGGGAGGGCAGGCAGGGTGCCCCCACCGCACATGCCGTTGGTGGGGCTGTGGCATTAAGGTTGAGGTTTTAATCACACAGATGTCAGGAAATGGGGAGCGATGGTTCCCATGGTAACGCTAACTCTGCCCCTTGCCCGCGGCGCAGCGGCTGTGCACACATAGGGCCATCATGGGCACCATGTGGCTGAGCTATGGCTGCTCGGGGACCCATAACTTCCAATCTCCTGACTTGGGTGCATTTAAAACCTCAGCCCTATTGCTGTGCTGAGGCAGCTCTGCTGGCAGTTTATGGCTCTGTTGTTTTTAGGAAAGGCAAGCAGGAGGCAGGAGCCGCCTGGGTGAAGCACTGCAGATGGGGCAGGAGGAGCGGTCCAGGGCCAGGAGGAGCAGGAGGGTGCTGCCCGGGCACCGGGTGCCGGTGGCTGCAGAGGACAGGGCAGGACAGGGCCTGCGGGCACAGCCGAGCGCGAGGGAGCAGCTGAGTGATGTCTCGGAGCATGAAGAGCAGATCCACACACTCCGCTGGCTAGGCATGCTCCCATCTGGTTCCTCGCATCCCTCAGGGCCAGGGCTGAGATGGAGGAGCTACGACCAGGGGGTACCAGCCCTGCTGCCCGGTGTGGGTGCTGCTGGGGTGCCAGCGTGAGCATTACCTGCACCCTGCACTGGGCTGCTCACAGGCTGCGCCTCTCCAGAGGTGCCTGGAGAGCCTGGTGATGGGCTCCCCACCGCTGCTGTGCTGGGCTCCAGCCCCACGGCATCCATCACCCTTCTGCTCCCATGCCAGCACAGGACAGACCTGCTCCCTGGTGCAGGATCAGGGCTGTTCGGGGTGGGATGGGGCTCTCATCCTCCCTGTGCACCATGGCAAAGTTGTATCCAGCTGCGCCATATCCCTCCGGTGTGGCAAAGCTCTGGGCATGTCCCCTTGCCTACGAGATGCCCTCCTAGCGGTGCCAGCTGTGCCCGTACAGCTGTGTTTGGCAGCACCCCTACCCATGCATGCAGCTGTGCATGCCGGTGTGCCAGCCCTGACGGGTGTGCGCCGGGGCTGGCGCTGTCGAGGCAGGATGGGGACACCTGGCCAGTGCTCAGGGTTGAACACCCTGGCCAGGGCTCACCCCAGCAGGGAGCCTAATGCCATGGGGGCCTCCCACCGCTGGGAGCAGGATGGTGCCCCAGGCTCAGCCCAGTTCATTCATCCGAGCATCCCCTGTCTGTGAGCCAGAAACTGCCGTGAGGCTGCCTTAGGGGCTCATGTTCCTCCTGACTCCTTTTCCCCGAAGGTCTCCTGGCCCGGCTTATGATCAGGGAGGATTGTGGCCAAGGTGGGCTGCCCGCCCTCCAGTCGCCTTTGCTTGCTTGTCGCTTGGGAGGAAGCGAAGCAGGGGGCTGCCCTGCTCACAGTGGGGCCAGGAGAGGCTTGGCCATCTCCCGCAGCGCTGGCTGGAGCATCTCCCAGCCCCGATGCTGCCCTCCCTGCCTAACTGCTGCGGCTCCCGTAATGTATTCATCCCAGGGTGCCCTGGTGCAGCTGCAATATCATTATTGGAGTTTATTACACCATTAGCTTTAAAGTTTTATAAACCACCAGGCAGGTGACAAGTGGCAGGGCAGGGGGGGGGCTCACGCTGCAGGCAGAGGGGCTGTGCAGTGCTAGTGCTGGGGACTGTCCCAGCAGGGTGCTGAGCCCAGTTTCCCCACCGTTGCCGGTGCTTTTGCTAGTGGTGCAAACCCAGTGGCACCCCAGGCATGTGCCCTGCCACCAAGCTGTTCGGCACAGCACGGCCACGTGCCAGCCTGCCCGGTTGCCCTCCTCAAGATGGCAGAGAGCAGGGAGGATCAACCAGCTGCAGCAATAAAAGGCTATAAAACCAAACGAGTGTCTCTGCATGCTGCAGCGATGGCTCCCAGGATGCTCTCCCCTTCCTAACAGTGCCAAGGGCAGGAGGGACCGCGCTCACCCCAGTGGCCCATGCTCAGAGCCGGGGCTCCTGCTGCCACGTAGCCACTCTCCGGTCACATCTGCGACGGCCTTTCCAGCCGTGGGCGATGCTCTGAGGGCGGTGAGGCCATTTCCTCCACTCCTCCCACTCAGGACTGGAGGGCAGCATTAGCTGAGCCTGACCTCCTGTCGGTCACGGGCCAGCGAGCACCACTGGACCCAGAGCCTTGAGATAGGTGCTGGGCTGAGCATCCTCCTGGGGATGCTGAACACCCTCTGTGCTGAAATGTGTGCACATCCTGCTGGGAAGGGGGCTCTGCTTTGCTCTTCTCCATGGATTTGGGAGGCTTTTAGATGTGTTTTCTCTCAGTGAGGATGTTTGCATGGTGTGATCAAGTGGCTGGGTCAGGCCGGGGATGGTTTGTACTGATGGGGTCAGAGCAGAACACAGATGGGGGATGCTGGTTGCTGCTGCTCCTCTTGCTTTCAGCCCGGCAGAGCCGGGGCAGTGCAGGTCTGTGGCACATCGGGTGTCTCAGATGGAGATGAGGAGCAGGGGCTGCTGTGCATGGGTGGGCAGCCCACAGCAGCTGCTGCCTGCTGCCTCTCCCCAGGCACGGGGGCAGGGGCTGGCTGGGATGGGAGCACGGCTGAGCATCTCTGGGTGGAGGAAGTCAGGAGGGCAACCAGCAAGGTCTCAGCTGCTCCCCAGAGTTAAATACCATGGAATCAGCCTGGGCCCAGCACAGACCCTTTTCTCCTATTAACCGGGCTGGGATTTGACCCATTATCCCATTGAGAGTCCATGGGATCTAACCCAGCTCTGATGCAGGCAGACATTGTCCTCTCAGCCATGGCGGATACTCCTACACCCAGATCCTACTGAAACCCAGTCCTTAAATTCCTGGAGGCAGGACCCCAAAAGCCGCATAAACCCAGAGTTGTTTTCCTGGCAACAGCAAAAGGTGTCCAGGGCACCTTGTGAGAGCTCGTGCACACAGCTTACAAAAGAGACTTTGTAATTGAGGTTTTGCGCTTAATGAAGGAATAAATTGAATGGGAGTGTTGTCCTTAATTGGGGTGTTGCATTAATTAAGGTATTGCACTTAATTGGGGTAAAGCATTTAATAAGGTATTGTGTTTAATGGGGGTAGTTTACGTAAATGGGGTCAGTGCGTTAATGGGGTGCTGCATCGCCGATGCATCTGCCGGCCCTGGCAGACGTGTCATCTGCCACCGTGGGCTAAACCGGGGAGCGGCTCCCCGCATGTGGGGGAGCCCAGCCACCACCTCCCAGGGGACCGGGGCTGCCAGTGAGGCTGGTCTGTGGCACTGGAGCTGCCGTCCTCCCCAGCCCAGCACCATGCGGCTGGTAATGATATTGGTAGCAATGGCTCCGTTCCCTGTCCTGGTGCATACGGCTCCCTCACATCGTTCCCAGTCCCGCTGCTCCCCGCAGGCGCAGGACGGTGCGGAGGTTTTGGCGAGTGGGGTGGAAGCAGCATTACCGCTCCCGTGGCTACCCCATGGACGGTTCCACGGCGGGGGGGGATGCCCGGCATGCTCATCACACCATCGCCAGCCCCGCTTTCCCATAATTGGAGTGGACAACTTGTCATCCCACATCTCCCCACAGCTGAGGCGCTCGCCGCCCTTGCCATGGAGCCCGACCTGCCGGGTGGGCGCCGGCAGCGTTCCGGGAAGGCTGGGGGAGGAGGCTGTGCTTGTTAAGCCGAGGGGTTGGCAGGGG
>NW_008825116.1:158307-161917 GCF_000699105.1 Pygoscelis adeliae
GCCCTCTGTGCGGTGGGCTCCCCGCGGGCAGGTGCCTGCGCCCCGCCCAGGGATGTAGCTGTCCCATCACCTCTGTCCCCCACCTGCCCGGGCTGCCCCAGCTGCAGCACCCTTCGGTCCACCAGGCTGATCCCCTGTGCCCACGCTGAGGAGCCGCAGCCCCGCGGGGTGGCCGGGAGGGTGGGCTCACGGCAGCGACACAACGCCGGTGCTGGAGCGTGGCAGGAGGTCGGGTGCTGGTACAGCAAAGAGTTAATCCATCGGCTCGGTGGCAAGATAGGGAAATCACAACCATACCCTCATCCAGATCGGCCTAAGAATAGAAACGGACAGTGTCTGTGCCTTGGGGGGGATGAATCATCACAAGGGTGCCAGAGGGCACCATGGCAGGATCAGTCCCACCAAGCACCCCTCCAGGCTGTGGGCCAGCTTGTCCCACGTGGAGAATCCACCTAACCCCTGCTGTCTTCTACGGTGTGTCAGGGCCCTGATGCTCTAGAAAGCCCCCTCCTTCTGTGCTCACAGCAGTTATTTTGTCTACACATGCAGCCTCTTAGCCTCCTCTGATCTCGTCCAAACCACCAGTGCCTCCAGCCGGTCTCCAGCACTGCTCTCTGTTATTGCCATCCTCTCTACTCTTTCCAATTACTTTGGATTTTTCTTGACGTGTGGTCCCGGACCAGGCACAGGGCTCCCACCAAGGCCTCACCGCCAGCAAGTGCTTCAGATGCCTTCTCACACAGCCCTGGGCAACGTCCTCCTTTCCACTGAGCTCAGTGCAGTTGCAGGGCAGCCAGACATCCCATATTAAACTGGCAGATCCCGTATCTCAAATGAACGAGGCTTCTCCTGTTTTTTCCTAGCTCCCGGCTGCTTTTCCAAGCAGCTGTCTAGCTGCTGGGCATCTGGAAACGCAACTTCTGCATGTACAGATAACCGCACCTGCACAGTGCATCCTGCCTGGGGGGGTCTGACCCTCTGCATGCCTCGTTTATCCACCTGGGACTGTCCTGGGTGTCGGTATTAAACTCGGACAAGCCGACGCTGCTGCCCGCTGCCGAGCCGGGGCTCTGCCCTCCCCTGCTGCCCACGCGGAAGAGCTCCCCTCTCTCCACTCGCTGGGCAGATTTGCTTCCCGCCCCAGCCCAGCTCTTGGCGCTTGTCCTTTTGAATTGTATCTGATTGTTTTCAGGCCATTTCTCCGATTTGTCAACATCATTTCGAATTCCAGTCCTGTCTTCCCCGGCACTCGCAGCCTCCCCCTGTCATCTGAGTGTAGCGCGTGGGCCCTGCGCCAAGCCCCCGCTGCTCAGCATCCCCGCAGGCTGGGGAGTGCGGGGGTGAGCAGGGGGGACCCCCCTTTCCTGATCTGCCAGCAAGCCCTCGGCTGGCTCTCCCGTCCTGTCGGCTCGCTCGCACGGTGGCTAGTGAAGTCGGCACTCTGAAGCCCAGGGCATCAGGCTTCTCCTGGCTGTTAGCATCAAACCCAAGGGCTGGATGTGGCAGGATCATTGAGCAGACAGGCTCTGCAGCTGCTCGTGGCCGGGCAGAGGGGGACATGAGCCCCGCTGCACGCCGCAGAGTCCCTCCTTGTGGCCTCACGCCCCCCGTGCGCAGGTATGCCATGCCACAGGTGGGAGGCTCCGGTGCAGAACCGTGAGCTGCAGACATGCTGCCAAGTGGCAGCACCGGCCATTCCCAGCTGGTGCTATGCTCACTGCCTTGTCTGGTCCCACGAGAAAGCAGTCCCTGAGCCCTGCTGCCTCCCTTCCCAGCTATGCTGCTTCCCTGGTCCCTGCCCCTCCAGCCCAGTGTCTCTCCCAGTGTACCCTCTCCCTGGGTGCTGGTGGCCATGAAGCCACAGCCCTCCCTGTTCCGTGGCTTGCAGGAGGCCTGCAGCTGCAGCTGGAGACAGGGCTTGTGCCTTGGGTGCCTCTCACTTGGGCACAACTTGATCCCAACCCAGCCTGGCTGCACTTCAGCCCTGTGCCTTGGGTCATCCTGCAAGGGGATGAGCCCCAGCACCCATCTGCCTTTGCGAGGTGGCCAGGCAGGACCAGGGCACAGCAGGGGAGGAGAGGCAGGAGAGGAGGGAGGAGAGGACACTTCCCTTTTGCCACACAGGAGGGGACCATGCTGTGGGGAGGGAGCTGAGAGGTGTCCCCAGCCCAGGTGGCAGTTGCTAATGGAGCAGAAGATGCCCAGAGAGAGCAGGGGTCTGTGGTCCCTGTGGTGTGGTGGCCAGGGCCGTGCAGGGAGCCAAGAGACAGTCCAGCTCCCACGCCATGACTGTCCAGTGCACAGAGGACACCAGGCTCCTGCCGGTCTCATGCTCACACAGCTTGGTTTGCCCTGTACCTCAGGATCTGTGCTTACAGGGTGGACCTGCCTGGCAGATCCTCCGTGCCCTCGCCCCCCTCGCCACCATGGCACTGAGAGACGCAGGCAGGGACTCTGCACCAGAATCTCCAGACCAAAGACCCGACGCAGGCCATTGCCTTGCACCACAGAACCTCCTCACCACAGGATCAGGCCCTTGCCACCCGCAGTCTTTGCAGGGCCAAGCATCCCTGCAGGGCCAAGCAGCCCGGTGGAAGCAGCCTGGGGCCTGTGGCTGTGTAGCCGGGGCCACCTATGGTGGCGGTGGCGCTCAGGCCACCTGCCCAGCCCGCTCCCCGCCGGGCCTCTCTGATGCGGGGCTGGCACGTGCACACCGCATCCCCTGGGCAGGGTGAAGCGGGTGGCTGGGGCTGTGCGTGCTCCCTGCCGGAGGCAGCCTATCATGCTGTATTGACCCGCACAAAGGCAGGAACATGTGTGCCATGCACAGATCGATGGGAAGATTGAAGATGTGTGTGCGCTTGCCGGACGACTGGGGAAAGCTTTGCCGTTGGCATCGGCAGCGCAGTGAAGGTCACGCTGACCTGTGGCGCAGTCCCCGGGGAGAGGCAAGGCCTCTTGTCGAGCTCATGGGTGGCTGTCTCATCACTTGTCCTCCGGGGACCCCAGCTTCCCGGCCAGGCACGCACCTCCCCAGCAGAGCCGCATCTCCTGTGGGGGGTACCTGGTGCTGGGCTTGTTCTGGAGGCAGGGAGCTGGTGTTTCCCCCACCGCTGTGCCACTAGGCAGGGTCGCAGAGGGTTGCTTGGCTTGTGGGTGAGGGGTCTGGCTCAGCCTTTCTAGCTGAGCTAACCCTCCGTCACCAGCTGGGGAAACTGAGGCAGGAAGCTGGAAGAGATCATGACTTGCTGGCAGAAGGTGCTGTGCCTGGGGAGCAGCCAAATCCAGGCGCCATGGGTCTCTGTGTTTGGTGCCGCAGGGTGAACCCATAACCTCATCACAGCTCTGACCCTGCTGAGCGATGCAGGCAGAGCCCCACTGCTGTGGGCAGGATGGGGCAGGAGGACACCCTGCTTCCCCTGCTGCGTGTGGGGCAGTGCTGCCACGGGAGCTGGGTCCTGCGTGGGCTGTGCACAGGGGCAGACGCAAGTGTGCCGTGGAGGGAGCAGAGCCAGACCCGAGGAGGGCTAAGGGCTCAGCAGGGCGGGAGAGGGTGACCCCGGATCAGCCTTTCTAACAGAGCTGGTCACTGCCTGCAGCAGCCACCACT
>NW_008825116.1:162708-163082 GCF_000699105.1 Pygoscelis adeliae
GAGAGGGCGCAGCGCGGCTCCCTGCCCCGGAGGCGCCGGGCCCTTCACACTGCCTCTTTTCTCTGGCGCTCGGTCTTTATTTGACGATGAAATAATGTTGACATGTCTTGAATTATTAAGTATTCCCTGGATTTTATTAGCACATGATGCCTAAATGCTGCCTGTATCTGCTGGGGTCTTAACCAGAGAGGAGCGAAGGAGAGAGGCAGAGAGACAGAGCGAGGGAGAGGAGAGAGAGGGGTTTTTGACAGCTGTATTTGTGCTGATAAGCGAAGGCACAAGGAGACGATCGACTAGTGAGACAAGAGGGAAGCGGCGGCTCGGAGCTGCTGAGAGGGGCTGCGCTTCCCTCCCGAGACGGCTCGGCCCTCCCG
>NW_008825116.1:164712-166800 GCF_000699105.1 Pygoscelis adeliae
TCCTTTGCTGCTCTCCCAGGAGCTGTGCTGCCAGCCGGAGCCCGCTCCATGCTGGGGAGGGGGATGTGATGCCACGGCCTGTGCAGGATGCTCGGGGGGAGAGGCAGCTCAGTGGGGCTGGAAATGGCTGATGCAGCATGTCCTGTTTCACTTCGTGCCCATCAGTACAACGCCTACTCGCTGCGCAGGGTGATGCTGTCCCGGGGAAAGCGCCGTTTCGGGGGGGGCTGGCCCTGGCCGGGGGGGGGGTGGGGGGCCCGCGGAGGGGGAAGGAGCAAAGGGCAGCCAGGGGGCAGCCCCACTCCTCCCGGGGTTTTGCTGGGCTCTGTGCCTGCTCTACGCCAGCTGCCTGAGTTTGCCGGGGAGAACTGTGGTTCAGCGGGGCTGGGAGCAGGGAGCTCTGGTGCTGGACAGTCCTGCACGTGGCTCGGCCACGCAGGCTCCAGTCCTGGGGTCCTCCTGGAGGATCCTGCACAGCTTTGACTTGCAGGGGAGGCAGCGAGCCTAGTACTGTGCCGGGCAGCGGCACGGCATGGCAGTGGGATTTAGCATGTGCTGAGCCACGCTGCAAGGCTGGCAGGGCAGAGCTCAGGCGGATGGGGCTGGGTACAAGCTTCCCACAGCGTGGACATGGTGTGTGGCGTGCGCCGTGCTGCGTGGCAGTGGAGGGTGACTGCCAGGACAGTCACCGGGACCTGGTTTCTCAGTGGGTGGCCATACAGGACCAGCTGGCCTGCCTGCCTCAGCTGCTTACGGGTCTGCCCTGGGGATGCCCGGGCAGCCGGGCTCTGGTGTGCCAGCACTGTGCACTAGAGCAGGCTTCAGACATGAGGATGGTTAGTGCCGGCCGACCCCCAGCCCCTGGCCCAAGGAGGGGGAATCTGGGGCTCCTGCAGCCTTCACCCCCCTGTCCCCAGCTCAGCCCTCCAGCCCGGCTTTTGAGGCATCAGGGACTGTCAGCAGAAAGGGGTGTCCCCATCACCTCTCACTTGCCTGGAGCAAAGGGGTGAAGCTGGGGTAGCAGAGTCTGCAGGGCATGGGCGTGGGGAGGGATGGGGGAAGATGTGACCTCTCTCTGCCGCATACCATATCCCAAAGCCTTGCCAGGCAGCAGCGGAACCTGTCGAGGCATCAAATCGTTTGCAGCTGGAGCCTCCTACTCCCATTCCCCGAGCCGAATCAGTCCCTTGTGCCTCCTCCTGGGAACGACTAAAACACAGCATGAGCTGCTTGGCAGGCAGGGTGAGTCCCAGCTGTGATGTGAGGGCTTGGGCACTCCCGTGCATCCCAGCTGTGGCCCCAGTGCAGGGGCACCCGGGCTGCCCTGCACCCAGCTGTCATGCGGTGGGGAGCTCCAGGCTTCATCGGTCCCGGTCCTGAGTCCCCATGTGTGCCTTTACGTTCGGAAAGCTCTTGTACCCCCGCTGCAGTGGGCGGATATGTGAGTCACAGCACGTCCCAGCAGTGATGGAGGGCTCCCAAACTGCAGCACATCCCAGTGGGGCAAATGGCCTGGGGTCCCAGGGCGCCCAGCCCACGGTGAGCAGCCCCTGGAGCAGAGGTCACATCCCCAGGGATGCCGGAGAAGGGAAGGAGCTTATCCTGCAGCCGTGCTTGCAGGAGTGCTGGAGTCCTTCCTTTCCTATGGGCACAAGGTAGACTTCATCCAGAGGCTGGAAGTTTTACAGCACAAGGGTGGCCAAGCTGTGGGGCCGCTGCCGGCCAGCTGCCTGCTCCAGAGCAGGAGCAGCGCTGAGGCTGGAGCGTGTTGCCTCACGCTGCTGCTTGCAGCCTGTGTTCACATGATAAATAACTCGTGCGGATCCTTTAAGTAAAAGCTGCGAGTGGTAAATGATCTTCCCCTATTTAACGTCACAAATCCACATTCTTTATGGGATAGCAAATTAAGAAACTATGGGGGAAAAAAATCCCCAGCGTAAGCATCTTCCATGTAATAGAGCCCGGCTGGGCTGTAAATCTCCCCACGCGGCAGGGACAGCCCTGAGCTGCAGCAAGGCTCCCCTGCAGCCCTGCTGACAAATGTGGCCCCTGTGTCGGCTGCCGGAGGGCCATGCCGGAGCCTCTTCT
>NW_008825116.1:167536-168097 GCF_000699105.1 Pygoscelis adeliae
CTGCGCGGGACGGGGACGGTGCAGGGGCTCTCCCCGGCACCCCGTGCAGACCCTGGGGGGGAAGCCCCACATGCACCCCACATGTACCCCAAGAGATCCTGGCTGGGGGGGGAGTGGACAGGGGGCAGCAGGCTGTCGCCCCTGCCTCCTCCCGGCAAGGCTCTGCCACCATCCCTCCTGTAACCCGCGCTGCTCCCGACGCAGGGACTCTCTCTGACCTTTCTGCCAGAACTGTACTTAATAAATGTCACATTTTCAGCCTATTTTTACACTGGGTAAAAGCTGGACTCATTGCTCCTCACCTGCCCTGCCCCGCCTGATGCCTGCTCAGCCCCTGGCGTTCTCCCACCCCGTTTTCCGTCTCCCCCTGTGCAGGGCTGAGTGTGCCCCAGGGCACAGGGGGCTCACCGGGTGCCCCTCAGCCGCTCACTGGGCTCCAGGCACTGCAGCACCTGCCCTGGTCGGGGCACAGAGGGGCTCTGGGGCCAGGCAGTGCCGTAAGGGTCCCAACGCAGTGTCATCCCCACTGGAGGGTGGCATGGCTGTGGCTGGGGGGGGGGG
>NW_008825116.1:168133-169140 GCF_000699105.1 Pygoscelis adeliae
GGCAGTGTTGGTGCCGAGGACAGCCCGGAGCATCCCTCGCCAATCCCATGCCTGTGAGCTGCTCGGCTGAGCCCAGCTGTGCCCATCTGGGTCACCGTGCTCTGCTCACTGGATCCGTGTCCTGCAGCCCCAGCCCAGTGCCCGAGATACCTCCCTGGGGGCTCACAGCCCGGCTGGAGCCCCCAGTCCTCGCAGCCCCGCCGCCGTGCTTGTGCATCCCCAGGTCTGTGTCCCAGGTGGTGCAGACATGCTGCGGGTTGGTCGCGCTCCTGTCCGGAGTGGCGGCAGCAGCAGCTCCGGCACACTGTTACACATGAGCCGCTTGGGCATGGCTTGAGGCGCTGCTTGTGCCAGAAAACGGGGGACTTTAATGCAATTCATTGCCATTTAATTTTACACAATTCATGCTGCTTAATCCACTGAGAAATGCTAATTTATACAATTCACGTCTAAAAATAAATGTCAGTCCAGCAGCTCCCAGCAGTGGGTAGCTGCTCCCACCAGCCCCTGCCAGAGCTTTGTGTGGGGACCCCAGCCCCCAGAGCCCTCCGCTCCCGGCCAGCTGAGCTGCTGCTGCTCGTCCCGTGGTGCCTGGGCTGCGGCAGCATGTGGGTGGATATGGGGATGATGAAGATTTGGGGTACCGAGGTGGGACAGCGAGGGGCTGGCTGAACCTAAGGGTGTCACCACAAAGCCCCTCAGCACGGTGGGTCTCAGGGCAGTGTGGCAAGGGGACACCAGGTGTCCCGGTGATCCAACTGTCTTTCGGATGGCTGGGGAGGTGTGAGGGGCATGGGGCTCCCAAGGTGTCTTTGGGACCCCTGCTCCCCCGTGGTTTCCCCCAGGAAAGACAGGCTCAGCCCCGCATGCAGCTGTACCCCGGGCTGCAGCTGGGGATGCACGGGGCAAGCAGGGGGGCCCCGGTGCAAAGGGCTGGCATGGGGCCACCTGGGCTGCACGTGAGGGATCTGGCCGCGGGGCGGGGCAGCCTCCGCCTGGCCGGCTGG
>NW_008825116.1:169802-170315 GCF_000699105.1 Pygoscelis adeliae
GGCTGGGGGTGGGGGCTCCCGGTGGGTGGGGGCGGAGGCGGGTAGCAGGGGGGTGCGGAGGCGACGCGGCGGGGGAGCGGAGATGCTGGAAGAGCCGGCGGCTTTCCCACCGTCTCCCTGATTGAGATCGGATCACTGTGAGCATAAAAAAGCTCTCTTCATAATTATATTTAATGAATTGACTTTAAAAGCTCTTACGCTCTTATCTGGGTAATTTAATATCACACACTTAATAAGCCTGTCTCCGATACAGGGGGGAGCCAGCGGCCAGGACTCCCGCGCCTGGTGTGGCTCCCCGGGGACGCGGGACGTGCCACGAGGCCTGTCGTCCCCTGGCGCCAGGGCACCCGTGGGGGTCTGTGGGGCAGTGCCCCCCCAGTGCTGCTGGCTGCAGAGCGGGGTGGGCACCTTGGGCGCCTGCAGGATGGATGGGGCCAGGGCACCCATGGGGGCTTGGACCCAGGAGCAGGTGCTTGCTGGGGCGTGGGGCCACAGGGCTGTGGGGCCATGGGG
>NW_008825116.1:171432-172833 GCF_000699105.1 Pygoscelis adeliae
GGCCCTGCGGGGGGGGGCAGGGGGGCAGCCCCGGGTGGAGCAGGGACCCCGGGGCCCCCGCCGGCAGCGCAGGGCACGGGGCAGCCGTGCTGGGTCTCCCTCCGTGGGGGAGCGGCTGGAGCAGGAGGTTTACGGAACTGCACTAAGTGACGCAAATGGTTTGAAGCCCATAAAGAGAGACGGTTTTATGTAAGACAACTATATAAAGCTCTGCTGTTCTGCCATTGATGAGATATAGGCCTTTATTTATAGAAGGCAATGTTTGCGGTGCGAGCACTGAAAGCCAGCCAGGGACCCGCAGATAGGGCGTCGAGTCATTTCACATGCAGTTGCCGTCAACACTGTTCACACATTAAAGAAAAAAATTAGCAAGTTTGCAGCCAGTCAGGTGGAAAAAACAATAATTGTCAAAAACCGTATTTCCCCCTTTTTCCAATAAGAAATAGCTGGAGCGCTACTGGAGAGGCTTGGGCTTGCTTCGGGAAAGGACAGGCTGAGGTTCCAGCCAGGCTGGGGGATGGAGCGGGCCGGGGGAGGCAGCCGGTGGCGGGAGGAGAGCCCAGGCAGGGGATGCAGGGGTTGCTGCCAGCACCCAGGTGGCTGGCAGGGGGTGGATGCCTCTGCCTGGGCATTTATATGTCCAGGACCAGTATAACAGTGCCTGCAGGCAGGGACGATGGTGGAGGGGAGGCAAACACCAGGATATGGCTGAAGGTGCTCACTGCATGGAGGGGCTGTGACCAAGCCCTACTGGGTTTTGCTGCCTGGCCCAGCATTGCCTCTTCCCGCCTGCGCACACAGGGATGCTCTGAGGATATTTCTTTGCCAGATGTGGCTGGGTTTTTACTGGAGAGCAAGCAGCGAGTCCCTGTGGTCAGAGCGCCCTGCCAAATTTTGTTTCATGCACGAAAGGAGGAAAAACTTCTCATGATTAATTGTGCAATAGGGGAGAATGTGCATCTCTCTAACCTGCTCCTTGCCGGTCGC
Source organism: Pygoscelis adeliae (assembly GCF_000699105.1). Taxonomy (NCBI): domain Eukaryota; kingdom Metazoa; phylum Chordata; class Aves; order Sphenisciformes; family Spheniscidae; genus Pygoscelis; species Pygoscelis adeliae. The sequence continues at coordinate 172,420 of NW_008825116.1, forward strand.
TGGCCTTTTCTCCCAGGCGCTGCCCCAACATGCAGCCAGGGAGGAGGCGGCAAGCTCGTTCCCAGGGCACGCTCCCTGCATGGGCTGCACGGAGAGGGTGCAAGGGCAGGAGGGTGTCAACAGCTCTGCCACATCCTAACTCTGCAAGGGCCGTGAAGGGGAGGAAAGCCAGCCAGGGCTTCACAGCGGGAGAGCAGAGTCAGGCTCGTGCTTGAGCAGCTTCCCTGCAGCTCCCCGCGCGGTTCTGCGGGCGGCTGTGCCCTGCTTACGCTGCAAAACCTTCCCTCTGTGCTCTGAGCCGTGCCCCGGTGTGCTGTGCCAGCAGCGGTTGCAGGCAGGGCGCTGCCGGCCCTGTCCGCCCGCGGCTGCCTCGCTGTGCCGGCCGCAAGCGGGGGGGGGGGGAGGGCCCCGCGC
>NW_008825116.1:173239-173861 GCF_000699105.1 Pygoscelis adeliae
GTTTTCTTCCAGCAGAACAAAAGGTTTCCTCCTGCCTGCGGCACTGGGAAGGCCAGCACAGGGGGAGGAGGGGAGGCAGGAAAGCCAGAGGCTGGGAGGACCTGCGGGTCCTGTGTCCCAATGGCATGGAGGTTGGGGACCCCTCTTTGTGTCGGGGAGCTCAGCTGGGCTGGAGAGCCAGGCTGGTCCCTGCCCATGGTGGCTGGGCAGGCAGGGAGCTGGGGCTGGGGGGACCCCCTAGCCTGCTGCTGGCCGCCAGCCCCTGGGATGTGCGGGGTGGGAGGGGAGAGGAGGCACACGCCTCGTCAGAGCAGAGCCCCTGGTTAATCACTAACTGCTGGCCCTCCAGCCAGCAGCTCATTAGCAGTTTAATTCCTGGTGCCCAGCGCACTGGAGGGCCGTGCGGCTCTGATTGAGATGGCTGCGTTCGTCTGGGCAGCTGCAATCAGGCTGTGGCCCCCCCGCCCCGGTCACAGGCACAATTAGTGGCCATGTCCGCCGTGCCCCCGGGGTGGGCTGGGCAGCGGGTGCTGCAGGTACTGTGGGTGATGCAAGTGCTGCAAGTGCTGCAGGTGCAGCAGGTACTGTGGGAGATGCAGGCACTGTGCATGCTGCGGTCAGG
>NW_008825116.1:173888-175894 GCF_000699105.1 Pygoscelis adeliae
CGGAGGGCTGCCGAGCATCCCCAGGGGCAGGAGCCCTGTGTCTCCTCCTGTATCCAGCTGTACCCTAGCTGTGCCCAGAGTGTTGCAGTCCCCACGGTGTCATGGGGCCGGGGGCAGCTGTCAGCGGTGTCAGTGGCCGTGGCGAGGTGCTGCACTCGGCTGCACAGAGATATCTCACCAGTCTGTCATTCCTGGGGGGCAGTGGCACCCCGCACATCCCCGTGCTGTCCCGTCTCTCCGCCACCTGCACCCACAGGGCAGCAAAGCGAACGCTGCAGGTGGCAGACATGTCCCTGCCTGCACCCTGGTGTCCCTGCTACCACCCCAGGCTCTTTCCTGCCCTGGCTCTTCTTCCTCCCAGGGTGGGGGTGCTCACCTGAGCCAGGGGAGCAGGGCAGGGGCAGGAGGGAGCTGGGTGCCTCCGGAGAGCAGGCACCGGCTGTGGATGCTGCCCATGGACCTCATACCCCATCCTGGGCATGCAGAGGTGGGCACCGCCGTGCTTCCCAGCTGCAGGGGGTGTTTGCAGCTTGGCCACCCCCCCTTTGCCCTCCAAACCCTGCTGTGCCCTTCACTCCTGAGCTGCCATCCCTGCAATTTCTTCACAGCCCGAGGAGGGAGGGAGGGACCACGTGGCAGAGGGAAGCATCTCCATCTGTCTTCAGTGCTCCAGCGGCCTGAGCAGGTCAGGGCAGGGGCCTGCGGGTGTCCCCGTTGCAGGGTGTGGTGGGGTGAGGAGGGATGGGGTGCACATGGGGGCAAGCTGGGACTGTGACCCTCGTGGAGGAGGCAGGGCCGGCACTGCATCTGCTGCTGCGAGCCCCGGGAAGGGTGCGGAGCAGCCCGCCTTCCCGGCAGCGCAGGACTGAGGGCGCTATGCAAATCCAGCCGAGGTAGATGCAAGTATTAATTGTGTCCCGGCGGCTCAGCTCCCGTCCGGCCAGGCAGGGTGCTGGGTGTGGCAGCTGCTCACGCAGAAGAGACGTATTTGCACTGGCAGTGTGTCCCCTACGCATATCCCCTGGGTCCCCAGCCTGCTCCTGCCACCCCATTGTGCACCATGCTGTGCCATGCCAGGCCAGCCCTGCTCTCCCAGCCCCATGGCACTGCCCGGCCTGAGTGGCAAAGCCATCACCGAGCAGGGAGGCAAACAGTCCGAGGCAGAAGCAACACGAGTGCTGTCAAGCAGCCTGGCGTGGCCGGCTCTGAGGTCCTGCTAATCAGAGAGTGTCTGCAATTATATGTGCTAGTTATGGGCAGAGGTTCACAGCGATTCCTGCCCTGCCAGCACGGTGCTGGTCGCACCAGGGCGCATTGCTCCTGTGCAAGGACAGAGGCAGATAACCAGGGCTGCTCAGCCAGCTTTCCCTGCCCAGGCATGGTGTATCACAGCCAGGCCCCCTGTCCAGCCCCATCCCATCCCCATCCCCAATCCCCATCTCCATCCCATCCCCATCCCATCCCATCCCCTCCCCATCCCATCTCAAATCTCCATCCCATCCCGTACTGGACATGGGTCCAGCATGTGCGGTGCTGTCCTCGGAGCCCCTGCACGTGTGGCTGGGACAGCCACTCCGTCCCCGAGCACCTGGCTGATCACATCTCAGTGGAGTTGCTTTTCAGAGGGAGTTTTTCTGGCTCTGACCCCCTGCGCTGCTGCCGCTCTGACATCCTGTTTCCTTATCGCCTGACATGACCTTAATTAACTCCCCGGGCTGATAATGCTCTGGGCTTCTCCTCCAGGAGCTGTATCTTGGCATCATGTCCTGCCTCACCCACTCAGGGACTGCTGCAGAGACTGCACAGGCAGCCTGGAGCAAGGGTGAGAGGGGGCTGCGTGGTGCAGGCAGGGCAGGGCAGTGACAGCTGGGGACACTGGGATGACATGGAGGGGATGGGGCAGTACTGGAGGGGGTGGGTTGGTGCTGCATTGAGGGTTGCAGGGGAGATGCTGACCGAGTGGAGATGGCTGCCCTGGGGCAGAGGGGGGGGGGGGGGCAGGGGGG
>NW_008825116.1:176097-178355 GCF_000699105.1 Pygoscelis adeliae
CTGTCAGGGCCCCGCCGCCTCAGGGGGCTGCCAGCCCGCCCGGCTGCCCCTCTGCCGCCAGCCCGGGCGGGTTGAAATGCTGACACCGATGACTTTTGTAGCCACTTTATCTCCCGCAGTCGGCAAATATTGGTGGAGGGGAGATGATTCAATAGCGAGGTTCGCAGATGAGAATCTCGGTGTGTGATACCGCTAGCTCCATGCCGTGCAGCAGCCCGGCTGCCTCCGCCACAGCTGCCGCTCGCCGGGGCCGAGCCTGGCATGGGCACAGCCTGGAACCAGTGGGGCTGCTCCCAGCACCTTCTCCCCACAGACTGATTCCCAGCAAGGCACTGGTCTGAGCTTCACTGTGTTGCAGCTCACGTCTCATCCTCCAGCACAGGCAGCTCGGGCCCTGGAGCAGGGTCCCTGCTCGTGGCTTCTGTCACTCACCTGCCACCAGACCTGCAGGCAGCTCTGCCCTGGCAGCATCTGGGGCGATGCCATGAGCCCTGCAAAAAGCAAAGCATGCAAAATGCTCTCAGCCAGTCTCCTCGTGGCTTGCAGCCGCACAACCCTCCTCCCCACAGCTCCGAGTCCCCAAAACATTAGTCCTGCCTGTCTCAGGTGCTCAGCTCCTGTCCCCAGGCCCCCAGCTGGGCAGCAGGTAGGACAGGAGGCCGGTTGTTTCTGGGGCATCTGTGGGCAGGGTGCAGCTTATCCCCTCTGCTAATCCTGCCTGCAGACACAGTGGGAATTGCATTTTCCTGAAGCTGGGCATGCCGTGGAGTCCACGGGCATTATGGAAAGTGAGTACAGTTACTGCTGCTGACAGCATGTGGTGTATGGGCTGCTGCAGGCAGCACATGGTCCTGGGAATGCGGCGCTGGCTCCGAGCACAGGGAAGGGGAGATGGTCTGAAGGACAGAGGTGGGAGCTGCCAGTGCTGCTCCCCAGTGTGTGGGAGGTAAAGGGGGCATGAGGAGGGGGAAGGAGTCCCCTAGCTGCAGGGGCAGGTTGTCCCATCCCATCCCTGCCAAGATATGTCTCTGCTCCCACAGCAAGCCCTGGGAGCTGGGAGGAGCCGGGGGGGACTGGGGTGCTCCTGCAGACTCTGAGGACCAGCACAAGCGCAATGTGGCCCCAGCATCCAAGAGGGACAGACACCTCAGGAGTCCTGAGCTCCCCCCACCCATCACCGCCTGCATGGTGAGCAGAGGATGGGGATACAGGGATACGGGCTGCAGGGTTGTCCCTGGTGCCTGCGCCTCCTCCCCTGCCCAGCAGCCCCAAGGAGGGAGCCCCCACCAGTGCCGGGGCGCAGGGGCTCTGTCAATCAGCCCCTCCGCCCAGGAGCACACGGGCTGGGGAAAGCCAACCCTATCATGTTTGTTCCATTGATTTAGTGCCGCGGAGAGGGTTTAATCAGCCTTTAGCCTGCACGCTCCAGCATTAAGAACAAATCCATTAGCCACGAGATAACCACAAAGGGTTGCACGGAGGCTCGATGAGGTCCCAGCGCCTTCAAGATGTAAATTGGCAATCAAAGATCAAAGCCGCGCAGCTCCCTAATCTCTACTAAAAGGGCTCAGCTATTAACAAGCCCTTTCCCACTGGGCTGTGATCACCCCACTTCACTCGGGCTCCCCATGTGCTGGTGGGTTACACCATCACCCTGACTGGCCCCCCAGCCCCCCCAGCCCCCCAAGCTGGCTCTGGTCAGGAGGGTGCAGCCAGGGCTCGGGCTGTTTGTTTGCGTGTTGTTTCCTTTGGTTCTGACATGCTGGGGTCAAATTTATGTTGGCAGAGAGAGTGGAGCCCCCAGCATCATCGGGGGTCAGCGGCTGGAGGGAAGGAGAAGGGGAAGAGGTGGGAGCCGGGATGGAGCAGGGTCGTGCGGGAGCTGTGCAGGGCTTATGCGGTGACTTTGGGGACAGGGGGATGCTGGCAGGCAGCTCCCCCTCCCACTGCTCAGGGATTTAGCCTGGTTCAGGCCCTGCCTGGCTGCACCAGGTGGCTCAGGGCAATCCCTGCTGGCCCCAGGGAAATCAGTGCTGGGGAGCGTGGCGGGGGGGCAGGCGGCAGGGCATTGGTGAGGGACCAGGACAGAGCAGGGTGCCTTGGGGCCAAATTCCCCCTTTTGTGGTATTCCTGCCCACCCCATGTCACCCTGGGGCAGGGCATGCATGAGTCCCTGGCTCCCATAGCTGCCCTCCCGGCTCCCGTGCGATGCCGGGGTCAGGCTGCAGGATGGGGGGCTTCCCTCTGCTCCCTCGCCG
>NW_008825116.1:178457-179405 GCF_000699105.1 Pygoscelis adeliae
GCCGAGCTGTGACAGGAGCTGTGCTGCCAGCTCTTCAGTAAATCTCTGGCAGCACAGATGTGTGCTCTGCTCAGCCTGGTCCAGCTCGGGGTCCCCCCGCATCCTGCTGCAATGGTGAGAGGCTGGGTGAGGCACCCTGGGATAGGTGGGCAGGGGACCCATCAGCCCTGGCAGCGGGGAGCAGAGGGACGTGCCCAGCTCTCCTCCTGTCCAGGGACCCACTCTGCCAGCTGCCACTCAGCGAGGTGCCGCTCGTGCTCTTGCCGCCTTGCAAGAGGAGCAGGCAGTGGGGTGCTGGCAGCACTTCAGCCAGGGTGACAATAAATCATATCAGTGTAAACCCATCCCTAGGCAGCAGGATAACCCCCGTGACAAGCCCCCAGACAACATCTGCACCATGTCAGTGCTGTGGATTTACAGATAAATGCCATGGCTGGAGGGACTGTGTCTGTGCCGGCACCTGCCGGCTCCCGGGATGCGGCCCCCCCTCCTGCCCACCCCTGCCCTGCGGCTGCAGGAGCTGCCAGGGCCAGGCTGGGGGTGACCCAGCGACATTGGCCATGGTGTGCCCGGTGGGACGAGCAGATGGAGCAGAGTTGGTCTGGCAGCCGGCAGGGGAGCACCTCGATAGGTGAGGATGGAGGGAATGGGAGATGCAGGGTGAGATGGCATTGCCCTGCCTGCTGTCTTGGCCCTGCTGTGTCCTACATGCACCATCCCAAGGAGCCCTGCATCCTCCATCCACCCATGGGGGCACGGGCATCGCATAGGCTGGACCACCAGAGCACATGTGCGGGGGCAAAGACCAGGAAATGTGTGTGTGCATGTGTGACGCTGGCAGCGTGTCCCCGAGGCTGTGTGACAGCGCCAGGCGTGAGCAGCGCCGTGTGTGAGACAGCACGCTCCGTGGGTGCAGTCTGTGTGAACATCCCTGTGGGCGTGTGTGTC
>NW_008825116.1:179550-182250 GCF_000699105.1 Pygoscelis adeliae
CATCTCCTGGCGGCGCGGCCCGTGCAGCCGTGGGAGCAGTAATGAGATGGAGCAGCAGAAGGACGGTGAGATAAGGCTGCCTGCGCTGCCCCAGCAGATTAAACGCTGGGATTAAGCAGGCGGTGCCAGCTCGGCTGCCTTTTTATCTCGCTGCTTCTCCCCTCTTATTCTCCCGCAGTCGATAGTGAACGGTCTCTGAGCTGTCAGCAAAGGAAATTGCTTGTTAACCCTTCGAGGACGGGCGGCGCAGCTCTCCCTGCACGGTTGCTTTCAAAGAGAAGCGGTCCCCAGGGATGGCGCTGCCTGGAGAGCTCTGCCTGTGCCAGGCAGGAGAGCAGCGGGGACTGCAGTGCTGCGCACTGCCTCCCCGCAGTGCCCCAGCACGTGAAGGGGAGCGAGGCAGGGCTGGGGGCATCCGGGATCCGCTGCTGTCTCTCAGCCAAAAGCCACCAGCATCCAACCCGCATCGTGCAGAGGCACTGATGTACTTGCAGGGCAGGGGACATCCTGCGGTGCTGGGGTCCCTGCGGGGTGACAGCAGCCAGAGAGCAGAGGCTGTCTAAACTCCACAAAGGAGCCCCGGGGACCCTGTGTACCCCACTTTCAGGTATCCTTGATGTTCCCTGTTTTCTCCAGCCTGCAGGATGGATGGACTCAGCGCTACATCTCTGCGTGAAACCACAGGGCTGGGGATCCTTCTCTGGTCCTGGGGCCAAGTGGCACAGAGCGGCTGTGTCTGCACAGCACCACGCATGGTGCTGGGTCTCCTCCAGCTGCCAAAAGGAGCCCGCTACCCAAAACCATAATTATTGCTCTGTGTGTGTGTGCATGTTTTGTTGGGTTTGCAGTAGCGAGGCTGGGCTGCAGCCCATCCCAGCGCTTATCCATAGCGTGCTGTGCTGCATGCCTGGGGGCAGCGTGCCGGGCGCAAGGGGTATCTGAGGATGGGAAGCCGGCTGGAGAGCACTGGAGGGGTGCACAGAGCAATGGCAGGATTGCTGCTTGGCACAGTCCAAACCTGGGCCAAGGAGTGTGTTAGCAGCTCAGCGAGCTCGCTCTGACATGTTTGGGGTTGCAGCTTTCGTGCACCTTTCCCATGGGGACCCTGAGCTCCTACTGGCTCTGCCCCATGGCTTTCCCCATCTTCCTCTGGGGGGAAGCAGGAGGCAGAAATGTGGGGCAGAAACTTCCTGCAACGCCAGCACCTGACCCTCGTGCTACCAGAGTAGGCAGGCAGCACGCTCAGCGTCTCAGAGAGGCTTGCTGGCTGCCAGCATGCTGAAGTGGGCTTCCCTGGCTCGTGCTCCTCTGCCTCTCTGCACCCCTGCCCTGTGCTGCAGCATGCCTCCCTGCTCTGCCAGCAGCCCCAGCACTTCATCTTCTGCAATTCCCTTGGTGTTTGCTCCTTCACCTGCCCAGGTGACCCTTTTGGTGGATGCTTTAAGGTGCGTAGTGCAAGCAAACCATATGAAAGCACAAGCTGCCGGGAGATCTGCAGGGAGCAGGTTAGCCCCAGCCAGGGCAGTGGTCCCGACCTGGGTGGGATGCTGCCCCATGGCCGCTGTGGGATGGAGAGGGCAGAGTCATGCATCTGCATGGGCCAGGGACCTCACCGGAGCAGTGTGCAAGCCCTGGGCAGGTGGGGCTGAGGAAGCTGCCGGGGAGCTGGAGCAGATGCTGTGCCAGGCAGCCGGGCTGTGCAGGCGAGCAGAGCCTGAATCAAGAGAAGGAAACTGGGAGTGATTGGCACGTGCGGGCTGGCAGGCTGGAGGCTGCGAGGAGATGGGATTGCTGTTTATAAATACATCAAGGGAGTAAACACAAGGGAGGGAAGAGAGCTATTTAAGCTAAGGGACAATGCTGGCATGAGAACAAATGGTACAAACTGACCATGAATACATTTAGGTTGGAAATGAGGAGCTGAGTGAGATTCTGGGACGAATTCACCCCAGGAGCAGTGGGAGAGGAAAGCACAACTTTGCGATGGCACTTGCTTTGCTATCAGAGGCAGCTGTGTGCTGCCGCGCCTGCGCAGCGGGGCCAAGAGGTGAGGACGTGGGGTCCCCAGCCCCTCACATCCGTGTCACAGCCACCCTGGCTCCGTGTGGCACTGGCAGTATGGCCCCCTCTGGCTCCTGGCTTGGCCGGTGCAGGACTCCTGGGGCGATGGCTTGCAGGGAGAGCTCCTTCCCTGACACGCGAGTTGGGGTGTGCTGTCACGGATGCTGCTCCTGAAAGCAGGATGGTGCCAATGTGCCTCTGCCTTACTGATGTCACTGGCAGCGCTGGGGCAGATGCGCTGGGAAGGTGTCCTGGCCCATGCGCACGGTGCATCCCTCTGCCATGCATTGCATCCCTGTGCTCCTGACCTGCCAGGAACAGGGAGCCCTGGTCCAGATCTTGCCTGCTCCCGGGGGGCACTGTGCTGCATGCTGGCCCCAATGCGGCAGCCTGGCGGTGACCTGCCTGGCACCGGGGCTTGGGTGCCTCCCATCGCTCTGCCCGGCTGGTGGCGCAGCCCGTGGCACAGCTGAGTACTTGGTATTCCAGCAGCGAGCCTGCTTGGCACGAGAGGGGTTCTGCTGGCTCCACATACCCACGTCTCCTCTGCTGGCTCAGGCCTGGCCAAGGGGGCTCAGCTGGCAAGGGCTGGCCTGTGGCACACAGAGAGGCACATCTGCAGTGGCAGGAGGAGTCCCA
>NW_008825116.1:182473-182811 GCF_000699105.1 Pygoscelis adeliae
TGGCAGCTCTGCATGGAGCAGGGGGCTGCGTCGAGGGGCTGTCAGTATGGGGGATGGATGTGCCGCCACTGGAGCTGGGGTCAAGCCAATTCCCCAACACCTCATGGGAGCGGGGAAGGGAAATGGTGCGACCATGCATGAGAGGGGACGTTTGCAGAGGCGAAAACATCCCACTGGCTCAGAAAATTGCTGCAGAATCGGGCTTGAAATGAGTTGAAATTGCTGAATCCAAGCGGATCTCATATCCTGGGCAGTTGCAATGCTGGCGTCAGCGCTGCGGCTTCCCTCCTGGGGCACCCAGGCGGGGCCTGGCTGCGTGGTGCAGGGGGAGCGGGCTG
>NW_008825116.1:182929-184835 GCF_000699105.1 Pygoscelis adeliae
TGCCAGTGTCGATCCGGTTTGGCCCCAGCTCCTGCACCACGTCTCCTGGCCAGGGGCATCCCTGTGCCTCCAGCTGCCTGCGCTCGCTCAGGAAGCAGCATTTCCAGTTTTGGAGGCTGCTTTCCTTTATACCACAGCCCTGCCCATGCTGATTTGCTCTCTGGGCTGGGATACCTGGAGATCACCCTCAAGGTTATGCCTAGACTAGCATCCCCGTGAAGCCAAGGGTGGGCAGCACTCCAGTGCCTTCCCATCCCTGTCCCCATCCCCATCATGCCCCAGTGATGACTGTTCTCAGGTGTGTCTCTGTGCTGGGATACTTGCTCCTGCATGGTGTGCCCATGCCCAAGGCCTGCCTGCCAGCTGTGTGTCCCAGCGGGGACATGGGAGCAGGGCTGGGTGTCCCAGCAGGGATGTGGGAGCAGGGCTGGGTGCCCCTGCCATGCAGGAGCAGGACCTGCCAGTGCCGCACGTGCCGCAGCTCGTTTCCCTCGCATGCAGACATTTGGCTGAAAGCTTAGCATGGCCTCTTGTCTCCTCAGAGCGATCAGGATTTGTCGCTGCTTGCAATGTTTAACATTGTCTTCCAGAGGCTAAATACTGTGGGGAGCTGCGTAAGCCGTGGAAATACCGGCGTGAGCTGGGATCAGCCAGAGGCTGGCACAATGGGCTGGCAGCAGTGGGGATGGGGGACTGGGAGTGCGTGGGACTGGTCCTCGTGTCCCTAGTGCTCGTGGGTGGGTTGGCGTGAGATGGGGTGAGGATGCTGGGAGCCAGCACCTTGCTCCTATGGGGCTCCCCTCAACAGGGGGGCAGGATGGCAAGTCCTAGGGGGGTGGAGGGGACTTGGGGGGCCCCGGAGCTGTGTGGGGTGGGGAGGAGGATGGCACGACCTCTGGCAATCTCTGGCTGGGATCCGCCTGCCAAGGCAGAAGCAGCTATTTCTGTCAAGGTCAGCGTGTCTCCACAGCAGAGAGCAGGGAAATGAGGAATCGTGTCGAGAAATTACCTCCCTAATGGGGTCTCCCCTGCATGTGAGCACAGCGCGGGGATGCCGGTGTGCGGTGGCTGAGCGGGGAGACCGGCATGCAGTGCGGGAATCCTGCCACCCCAGCCCCAAGGCTGCGGCACCCATGGGTGCCCAGCGAGCGGAGCAGGGTGCCCAGGAGCCCGTGACCCAGGCGCCGTCCCTGGCTGGACACGTGTGCTCCAGCCCTGCAAGGCACTTCTCTGGGTCAGCTGTGGGGAGGAAATCATGTTCCCCATACAGGCAGGCTCTCCTCTGCCCTTTCTCCTCCTCCTCCTCCTCCTCCTCATGTGCTCCCTGTTATCTAACTGGGTTTGTCATGCTGGAAAGGCAAAACCCTTCAGGACTGTGCTGTGCTCTCGCCAGCGCAATTTCACAGCTGGCCTCGGTACCCTGGCAGCCGACAAGTGAGTAACTCAGCTGGGTGCCACCGGCATCCCTGCCCTCCCCATGCGCCCCTGCAGCTGTGCCCACTTGCCTGGGGCTGCAGGGGACAGGAGACAAGGCCACTGCCACGGCTGGACCTTCTCCTCCAGCCCTGCCCAGCACTGGTCCCTGTCCCCGAGCTGTCTGTTCCCACGTGCCCCAGCCTATGCATCCTGTCCCCATCCCTCACCCTGCCCCAGGGTGATTGTGATGCTGCCTGGAAAAGTCTGAACTGACATGAGATGGAAGCGTTCAGAGAAATGACATTTCCTCCAGCCTGGGAAGCTCATCCTCTGTTTAAAGAAAACTAATATAAAAGCTGCCCTGGTGTGCAAGGGGCTGATGGTATCAGGCTGGCAGCCTGCAGCTCTTGGAGCCACAATAAATCTCAGCAAGGAGCCGAGACAGCTCGAGCAGCCCCACACAGATGCGTCGGCACGGGGATGGGGGGGG
>NW_008825116.1:186089-186313 GCF_000699105.1 Pygoscelis adeliae
CGGGCGTGGCTGGGACGGGGCATCACCATCCAGACGCGGGGGCCCACCATGCTGGGGCACTGGGTGCTGCCAGTTCACCCTGCCTGGGGTAATGCAACACACCTCCCCTGTCCCAGCCCGGCTCGGGGAGGAATTTTCCATTCCCGAATGGAGGTTGGGGGAAGGCGTGTGTTTGCAGCAGCCCCCTCCTCTCCCTCCCCTCGCCCGTCACCGGAACAGCTCGG
>NW_008825117.1:0-302 GCF_000699105.1 Pygoscelis adeliae
CCATTTCCAGGCACATGAACAACAAGAAAGTCACCAGGAGTAGTCAGCATAGATTCACCAAGAAGAGGTTATGCTTCACCAACTTGATAAACTTCTACAATTAAATGACTGGCCTGGTACATGAGGATATTGTCTGCCTGCTCAGTGGATATTGTCTGCCTTGATTTCGGTAAGGCCTTCAACACTGTCTCCTATGAGATCCTCTCAAAGAAGTTGATGAAGTGTGGGTTGGATGAGCAGACAGTGAGGTGGATTGAAAACTGGCTGCACATATGGGCCCAGAGGGTGGTGATCAGTGGCAC
>NW_008825118.1:0-431 GCF_000699105.1 Pygoscelis adeliae
TGGTCTGGTCCTGTCCCTGTCTGGGCCTGAGGCTGCAAAAGGTAAGATAATATCAACAAACAGAGGGAGCAGCCACCCTCGCTCAACATAGGCAGCCCCTGCCCAGGGCTTTTCCAGCCTCAGGCCAAGGCTGTCAGTCCCACATATCCCTGGCAGCCCGGCGACACCTGTCCCATAGTCGCATGGGCCACCACCAGCCTGTTGCCCACAGTGACAGTGCCACTGCATCACTAGGTTGGTGCCAAGATCTGGTGTCATTTTTGATTCCTTAACTTTGTGTCTGTGTCCTTGTTGAAGGTAGAGAATCTCTCTGGCTGTATGGCCCAGGACAGGAGAGTGTCATGGTCTGGTCCTGTCCCTGTCTGGGCCTGTGGCTGTGAAAGGCAAGATAACAAAAAACAATGGGGCAGCCACCCTGGCTCCCCATGGGC
>NW_008825119.1:0-332 GCF_000699105.1 Pygoscelis adeliae
TTATCCCACAGGACTCTTCCAAGCAGATCCTTGAAGAAGCCAAAGTTTGTGCTCCTGAGGTCCAGGGTTGTGATCTTGCTTTTTGCCTTGCTGCCTCCTCTCAGGATCCTGAACTCCACCATCTCATCGTCACTGCAGCCAAGGCAGCCTTTAATCTTCATATCCCCAGTGAGCCCTTCCTTTTTTGTGAGTACAAAGTCTAGCAGAGCACCTCTCCTCATTGACTCCTCTATTGCTTGGATCAGGAATTTGTCATAAATTCTCTCCAGGAACCTCCAGGATTGCTTATGCCCTGCTGTATTTTCCCTCCAGCAGATATCAGGGTGGTTGAA
>NW_008825120.1:0-2700 GCF_000699105.1 Pygoscelis adeliae
TGCCCAGTGAGGCTGTGGAATCTCCACCCATGGAGATGAACAATACAATTAACATAAATGTTAATTGTTTATTAACAATTAAATTAACACTTAAATAACCAATGTCTCGTGGTTTAGTATGCAGCAATGAATGGCTCTTCAAAAAGCTGCTCATTTCTACAGATAGATAACATGTCTAAAACTCAAGTAGAGTTTCAGCCTTGGCACGTATGGAGATGATGCAGCATCAGAAGGTAAATAAATTGAAGATTTCCAGGTATATACTTGTGAGCTGGTGAGCAACAATTCACTTAGAGGTGCTGGTTTTCCATCAGAGAGCAATAGAGCAGAAATACAGAATGGGTAAATGTTTGCGGGAGGAAGGTGAGCTTGTTTGTGATGAGTGCTTATCATGAGTTGGGTGATGAGGGCAGCTAGCATATGTTGTAGAAAATATTATTTCTGTTCTCTCTGCAGTTTATGTACGTATCTTAGCTAAGTGCATCAGAGCCTTAATTCAGATACAATAACTCTGCCTCACATTGCTTCATGCTGGAAAAATAGACCTTTTCCAGTGAACTAGAATGAACAGATGCAGTTGCAAACAGCTACCAGATGTTAGAAGCAAGTGAGCAGGAATCAGCTTGAGGGGCCTGTCTGGGGGGAGCCACCTCTCCCTGGAGTTCAGAGACAGGGAAGGAGCTGAGGTTTTCCATGAAGAGATGGCAAACAATGCTGGAATAACATTTTTAGCTTAGGTGAACAAGGTCCCATTAAATTCTAGAAATCTCTTCTATTGCCCCCCCCCCTTTTTTAAGAGTCCAAGCATCTTGTGCTTGTTTTTTGGCAGCCCAGGTGAGAGCCCAATCTTGGATATAGGTTTAGGGCATAAGAATGGCCAATAATTATTCTTAGTCTCCAGAAATTGTCTAATATCTAAAAAGAAAGTAGTGCCTTTTCTGTTACCTCTTTGCAGAACTGAAGTGAATGAGGGAAGATGATAAATAAGAATAGAGCCATGTGGAAGACAGTGGCAAGAAAACTACGATTAGTCCCAACTTCTTTCTCTGCAGCTCTGAGAGAGCTGATTGTTCCCACCCACCAGTTTTGCAGAAGTTTTAAGCAATCTCTGTAAAGGGGTGGGCTACTGGATTAAAAGCTGAAAATTGCTGTTGTGGGCAAGGTGATTCCAATGACGCAGGTCACCTGGTTTGTTATTTTATATAAGGTTATTAAGAAACTTGGTAACTTAGAGAAATCTATCTTTAGTCTGCTTGTGAGACCATGCTGTGCTGTTGTGCGGCTCTGTTTTTTGGAAGTGATGTTATGAAGAATCAGTTACTCTTTTTTTTTTAAAAAAAAGCAGACCCCCAACATTAATTAGGGAAACCTGGCTGTAAAGTGGAAGTGCAGAATGGACTTTAAAGTAGGTAGTTTGCCTCTGTGCTATTAAATACAGATGGATTGGGTGGAAAAGGCATTGTGTCATTCAACCTGGGAGCCAAGGCTCCTGATGTTAAAGGAGAAAGTGGCTTTAGAGCATGGGAGTTGTAACTCCCCACTGGTGACAACAGGAATCACAGAATAGCTGAGGCTGGAAGGCACCTCTGTAGATCATCTAGTCCAACCCCCTCCCTCCAAGCAAGGTCAATTAGAGATTTTTCAGGGCTGTGTCCAGTTGGGTATTGTTCATCTCCAAGGGTGGAGATTCCACAGCCTCACTGGGCAACCTGTTCCAGTGTTCTGTCACCCTTAAAGCTTTTTTACTGTTTCTTGTTTAATACAGAATTCCCTGTATTTCAGTTTGTGACCATCTTGTCCTGTCACTGGGCACCAGAGTCTGGCTCCCTCTTTACTAACAATGCTGTCTGCCCCCTGCCCTGTTTTTTATATACACACTGATCCCCCTGAGCCTTCTCTTCTCCAGGCTGAACAAGCCCAGCTTTCTCAGCCTCTCTTCCTGTGTCTGATACTCTAAGCCCCTCATGTTTGTAGCCATCTGCTGGCCTCACTCCAGTATATCCATGTCTCAGAACTAGACCTGGCACTGAAGATGTTTCACCAGTGCTGAACAGAGGGGAAGCTGAACTCCCCTGACCTCCTGGTGAGTCTGAAGAGAAGTACATGCAATGATACAGGGTGGGTGAAGTCCCTCCACGCTACCAGATTCCTGCCCCAACTTGGAGGAGCATGGTACCTGAATGCTTCTTGGATCTCTGTGCAAATATGAATGCCAGGTAAAGTGGATCTGCACCCAGAAAGGTGCATCCTCTCCAGAAAGATATTGTTTAGGGTATTTAATTTCATCAAGTTTTCTTACAGTCTGTGCTGACCTCCTCCTGAGTGTGCTGGCTCTTGTGAAACACCTAGCCTTCCATGCATGTTGTATAGGAAGGGAACCTAACTGAGGGCTGAGTGTCCCTCTTTTGGGGCCCAGGCATGCCTGCACCCCCATAGGGACAGGGACCCACCGTGGTTTCCCACCTTTAAAGAAGTGCAGTAGCCCTTCTATGTATTGCAGCATTATTTTGAAGGTATGTTGATTAAATGAGCTCAGAGGAGAGAATAATGGCCACTGTGTAAGTATATATTAGATAGGATAAAGGTTCAAATAAAGAACATGAAACAAGATCAACCAGACATCTACTGCAGCCCTTGCTGGGGCTGAGAATCTTCTAGTGAGTGAGCACTCTTATAAATGGTAGTATGGTATTTGACTGG
>NW_008825120.1:2776-23094 GCF_000699105.1 Pygoscelis adeliae
TGCTTGCCATCAGTTAAAACCAGTTAGTAGAAATAGAGGAGAGTACTATCTAATGGCAGCCTTACTTTATTTTTAAAATAGGAGAAGTGTTAAGTCTAGACAGTACACTGATGGTGTTATATTGTTATTAATTATTCCTGCAGCAGGATCTAACATGAGCCTAGCTTCAGTGCTGGTATTTCACTTACAGCCAAAAAGCCATTGTATGTCTTTTGAGTAATTGAAGTGATGCTACCAGTCCTTACCACTGAAAAAAATCCCGTGCAAATCTCTGGGGGAGAACATATTAATGGTTTGGCATTAAATCTATACTGAGTCTAGCCCAGCTGCCCTGCTTTGACTTGTAGTTATGGCTGACGTTAAGCTGTTTAGCAAGGTTTTTACTGTCACTTTACTGTAGTTGATGTTACAAATTCCTGATCCCATGCTATTTAATGCTGTCTGTAACAGTAACTTGATCCAATATGATCTGTGAAGTCCAGATGATTTTCATGAGATTGTCCATATATCTTAAAAGCAGAGAGAAGTTTCCAGAGCAAAATTAAACACACTTAGGTCTCTTCTGGAGCTATGCCTCTCGGCGTGACTAGCTACTGGTAGATTAGGATTTTTCAAGCTCTTTAGAATGTAGAGGTTGGGTCTGCCATACTGTCTGCACCCCACTGTAAATACTGCCACTTGTGGGGTGGTAAGGAGGGGCATGGGTGCAGGAGATGCTACCACTTCCTTTGAGTCACTGTTGTAAGGCCCATGCAACCTTTATGACAGAGCAATTTCCTTCATTTAGGAGCAGACCTCTGCTCCATTTCCCTGCCACCAGTCTAGGACAGAAAACATCCCTGCTATAATAAGTAATGCAGCACTTCTTTGAGTGGAGCTTTCCTATGCATTTACAATTCGAGCACAAAATTGTTTTCTTCCAGAGCTCTTACTTTCTGTGACTAGCTTTGCAAGCTGTAGTGAAGTGGTATTTTGTAAAAGGGTAACATCTTTGTTTGGGGGATGATACCGCGTTTGTGCACTTAGCTTTGCAATGACATAGAGAACTTTTTGTTTCTAGTACATGAGTGGCAAAGCAAATGGTACACAAAAACAGCCAATCCTGTTCAGACTGTCCTGCACCTTCTTTTCCCAGCGCTCCTGAAGGATGATTCCTTTTAATAAAGTTCAGTTCAAACATCTAACTCCTCAAGGTAGAAATTGTTGAATACACTGTCTTCATCTGCAATGGGATACAAAATCATCTGTCTGTTAATCCAAGTGGTAGACTGTAGGCTGGCATATGGATAGTTTCAGTATGTAACTTGATTTCCAAGCATCTGAGCAGACACTTGTAACTAAATATTTTCAGAGTTCTCCACTGTGTGTTCAGCTAAGATTTGCATCTGGGCTCTGTGCTATGTTGGTTATCACAAGCTGTGGAAAGAAAGAATGATTTGATCACCGATTGCATGTAGCAATAAACCAGGTGTTCCTGGTAGCTTGGATTTGTCTTGTGTAAAACTGCCAAGTTGTCTTATTGTCAGCTTCTGTACCTCTGGACTTGGGCAGAACACTTTTAAGGGGTCACAAACAATTGAATTAAAATCCACAGAAAATCCAGATTTTTTCTGTCTGTGATCTTCATCAATCTTGCAGTTAACATGGTTAACACACGTGTATTTCATGTATCTGTGTAATTCTTGTCTCCAGCTGTTAAGATATATCTTTGGGGAAAACCAAACATCCAAAATACTATTCTTGCCTCTTCTTTCTATCTGGTATCTATTGGTGACTCTTATTAGTGTGGAAAATGTGACAGTGCTGTCATCAGTGTCTTGAGCAAAGATGAGCTATTACTGCAGCAACAACACGTGTGTGATAAAGTATGCTTATTAAATGAGCAGATGCTGTGAAACTGGGGAAAAAACATTGTGTTTTTATAGGATTGCTCTGTCTAACAGATCTGAGTAATGCCAGTCACTCATTCTGTCCTCACAAAGGTTACCATTTCCTTGGTTACACTGATTCAAATGTGAGCCCTTCCTGAAACATAATCTGTGAAATGATCAGGCTTAAAAGAATCAAAATCAAACCAAGCAAATGTTACTCTCCCTATTCCAAGGAAAAGCTATTCAAAGACAGCTTTGATTTGTTTTTCATTATGTATGATGTATACTCATAAAAAAAAATCCACATATAAACAAGAATAGATACGGTTTAAAAACTAGCTATATACTTCTGATGGCAGATCTGCCAATGTGGTAACTCTTGGTAGGGCACAAGGACAATGCTGGGAAAAGAACTGCCAGCTGATGTTGGTGATAACTTACAGCAGTTCCACTGCTGACAAAACGATTCATGTAATCTATGCCCTTGGTATCGGTAAGGCTACATTAAAAAAAGCACAACCCCCCCAACAAACAAAAAACCCACCCTCAAAAAACCACTGTGTAGGCCAGCTGAAAACTTCCTTCCAGATAGGGAGATCTTTTGGAAGTTTGGTGTCCCCAGGATCTTGAGGTGAATGAAGTCTTCCCATGTAGGAAAGGAAGGATTAAGGGTCATGCTGTAGTTGGTTAAATGTAGAAAAACAGATGGGGTCCTCTAACATTGTGCTGGGACTAAAGTAGCTCTTAACAGTTTTGGGTGTCAGGAAACTACATAAGTTCTTGCCTTTTGCCTCCTCCTATTTTGGCCTCACACTGAGGAGATTAGGCTGAAAGATTGACTACTGGGGACAAATTTCTAATACAGGATGTGTTGTTAGGATTGGGTTTTGTTTCATACAGGTGTAGTGGCTTTGACTTTTGAGAGCATGGGCTAATGTAGAAATACATGAAGAAACAATGAAAATAGATGTCTGCATACCTAATCTGGCTTCAAGTTCATCCTTTATCTAATGCTAGTGCAAATCTGAAGCTCTTCTCCTTTTGGGGGGGGGGAGGGGGAGGATTAGAGGTAGCTGTTAGAGATCCTCCCTTCTGATTTTCATTTAGTTTTGTTTCATCTCACGATATACTAATATCAGGTTGCCTGTCATTTCTAGAGAAACTGAAACTTTATTATGTGTCCTCTTTACATCTCTCTGTATTTGCTGTAATTTTGGAAATTGAAGAAAAATCAAAGTCCAAAGGAAATGGAGTTTGAGCCTTCTACCAGGCAATTTTTTGGACCTTATTTAATTTTAAATTACATACTATAGATAAAATAAACTGTGATTTGTTTCTTCTTTCCTGTATAAGAACAAAAATCTGGTACTAGTATTTAAGCTGTAGCTATGTTCTATGATTAACTATTGCCTGTCATTCTGCAATTAGGAGAGGTACAAAACACAGAAACTGAATTCAGAGAAATGAAGGAAGATACTGGTGAAAGCTGCAAGCATTCTAGAGATTAGTATTTTGATGCATTGTGAAACAAAGGCACCTTCCTGCGAACAACACAGAAGGGTCAGGAAACTGAAGAGTAAATAAATCTTTGCAGTGAACTTCCAAAGAGGCTTGACAGTTTATCTTATTTTTGCCTTCGTAAGTCTAACACTGGTGGCCAGGAAGCAGTCAATTAAGAAGATTAAATCCTGGGCTTAATATCTCTAGTAGCCTTTACCACTGGCTGTAGTGGAGTCAAGATTGTAACTGTGTTCCTATAGAGCTTTTCCTGAGATGAGTTAAAATACATGGAGTGTGGATTATCACTAAAATGATAAACTATCAAGTCACTCTGGTTTGCCTAGTTATTGATAAGCATTTTACTGAGGCATCAGTGACTGTTGTACAGTTTATAGTGCTTTCTGTGGTCTCATGGAGGTTCTGTATCGTGCTATGTCTTACCATGAAGTCTAGGGAGGAATCCTCATTTTCCGGAAGGTATTGATCTTGGGTGGTAGCTTGGGAGATCTCAGACTAAACAAAGGCATTGAAACACTTAAGCATAATTACTATGTAGACCAAGTTTTCGTTGTCTGTGAACATAAAGCTTTATAAATTACCTATATGGTACCTTTTAAGAATAGATGAGTTGGGATTACATTAATAATTCTTAAATATAAAAGTCCTGACCAGGGAAATGCTGGAACACTTCACTGCTGTACAGACATGATGCTTGTTACAGAAGTACAAACTTCTTATCCTCAAAAACTGTAAGCAAACTTCTTTAATGGGAGTTCTAGTATATTTTTGAAGAACAGTATTTCAGCATTCTTAAATAGTTTTACAAATCTTAAAAATACCCATGTAACCTATATTTGTTGTACCTTTTAGAAACAACAGTGTCTACCTTCCTAAAACTTCCTGGCTTGGCTGTTCCAGCATGCTCTGCATACGGATGAGAAAGTGTAGGGAGTAATAGAGGGTATCCACCTGCCTAAGTTTGGAACTCCAAGAGAAACCCATCCATTTATCTTGGCCAAAATGCCACCTGATGCCCTTGTTTAGCATTCTGAATGCAATCTGGCCAGACAAAGGATTGGATTGATGGTCCAGAGGAGTTTGAGTGCCAAAGTAAACTAGCAGTTTCTGAAGAGCAGGAAGGTAATGTGCCATAATTACAGATTTAGTCTTACTTTGTATTCTTGAAGCTATTAATACTGTATAGCTGTGGCCAAGGGAGAAACCAATTCAGTGTGCTGCTGTAGGTTTTTCGTACTGATTATATTCTCACTTTCACAAAAGCTGTCTCCTCCTTGATGTTTTTTATCTTGTGCTTTCCTTTTTCCTTGTGGCTTCATTGAGACAAATGAGTACAATGCAAAAATACCCTTTGGATGTGATCAAATTATTGTTTGGTGGAGATGTGTCTAAATTGGTAACACTGCAATTCTGTAGATGTAACCTTGCTCTCCCGAGCTTCAAGGAGTAATGAAATTCAGTGGCTTATTAAGAGTGCTTTGATCCTGTTGTCTTATTAAATTTGTGGCAATGTGTGAGCCTTTAAAAAGAGCTAAAAGGGCTTGTCTTTGCTACTTCAAGAAAGATGTCATCATTAGTCAAAGCTAAGAGTCTCCTTTTGAGTTGAACTTTCAGCATTCATTCCATAAAAGAATTCCCCCAACACAGTAACTTCTGTAAGAATGGCTAAGCGGAAGGGTGGATTTTGTTTTCCAGATGCAGCATATTTTGTGCACAGTAGTAAACTACAGAAAGAGTAATACAATTTATTCATCATTACGGGGATGCTTTTAGAAAGTTACGATGACATTCAGCTCTTTGAACTGGAAAGTCTGATCTTAAGTTCTGGTACCAGCAGTTTCTGACCTGGTGTCATGAGCAGCATGGCTCTGATGAGGGTATAAACAACCTGTTAAGGAGCATGTTTTTGTTTTCTTGGTAACCAGGTTTTTTAAGACTTCTATAGATTTTTAAGGGATTTGTTGGATATGGTTTTTAGGCAAAACTGGAAATAGACAGTATTCAAGCTGAGATCTCAGCTGAGGACTACAAAACTTAGAAGAAATGCTGGGTCAGAATCTGGTTATGGTCAGTATCAAAAATAGCTGAAAAAAAACCCCAACATATTAACTCTGTGTTTCTACTCATGGTCACCTGTAAAAGGGCCCTGGAACAGGAAATGAGGAGGAGGTAAAGTAGAAAATATGGGTCTAACTGCATTAGCTGTAGTTTCCTGGAGGATTATGGAGGCACGTGGATCAATGTAGCGATGAAGAAATACCAGGACATTTCCTGGGAGGTTTTCTTTGTTTAAATTCATTTTTAGTAGATTGAAGTGTTCCTGACTCTGCTCCCATACACTGTGTGTAACTCAATACTGTATTTAGATCTTATGATACTTATAAAACCTTTGCTAGTGTGTCTCAACTTTTACATTTTCTCTTTTACCCAGTGCATGCATATGCTCTGGGCTGGATATTACTGGTTTTGCATCTCTGGCTTATCTGGAGTTCAGCTAAAGCTCACTTGGCACCCTGAGTGCTCTGAGTAGGGAGGCACTGTTATAGGGGGTTGGAAATCTCTGCTAAGGTTTGAAGAGTTGGATTTTTTCTGTAAATGGAGAGCACTCATCTGCACCACTTTGCTAATTGTAGATTGTATTGTGATTAAAAGGATTGAGAAGGAGAAATTGGAAAGGAAATGAAGCTTAAAAACAAAACAACAAAAAGCCTGTAGGGTTCCCTAGCAACAGGGATTTAGAGTTTTCTAGTGTGAGACTGCTTTTTGAGAATTTGCCCAAAACCCAGAGTCAATGTTCTGCTTTCCACTTGGGGGTATAGGAAAGATAAGTAAATTATTTCACTGGCCCTGGGCATGATGAGGAATGGAAAGCCGAGAGATGCTCTGTAGAGTTCATGTACTTTAGACTTCTGCTTTTGATTCTTCAAATGACGCTCTGGAAATGTGTTCACCTCTTAATTATGTTCTGTTATAGATTGTCTTGTTTATTCTCTCTTCCCTTCACAGAATTTTGTTCTAAAACCTTACCCTGAGGTCAGGCTAACCAACCTGTTATGCTTGGATCATCTTCTGCTACTGCCCACTCCTCAGACAGGTTCAAATGTGGTGATCTTTACTCAGTGGTACAACCCTTTGCATCCTGGCATCAGGTGAAATCCTTCCTATCATTTCTGGGAATTCATTTTATTTTCCATGCTGAAAATCAGAAGAAAATATTTAAGTTGTATAATTTTGTTTCTGTGTGATAATTTAAATTTCCAAATACTTACTAGCCACTCAGTCCTTGTTAATGTTTCACTTTATCCTCTTTCATGGCTAAGGGTTCACTTTGTTTTGTGGCTGTCCTTTGAGTAACTTTTTTCCCCAGTCTTCCTTCAATGGTGCAATGAGCCAACTAGAAACAAATAGTGAGCTACTGTGAGGCAACTGGAAATACAGTATTGAGCTCAAGCAAATGCCTTCTTACTTGTTATAGTTAGTTGCCAGTGCTCAGCTTATATTGTCCTACAGTTCTTTTCACATCAGTCTTGAAAAGATATGAGAGCTCATATCTACTTACAGAAGTGCCAGAGGAAAAAAGGTTCCCTAATATTTGCAGGATTTGGATTTCCAGTTCCAGGGTTTGTTTTATACTACTGAGATTAATTTTTACAGTGCAAGATACAAGTTTGGTTGGATCTCTAGGCTAAAACTTATCTGCTTCCCTTGAGCAGTGTAGAGTAAGGCAGCTGGGTTTTCAGGAGTGTATTTAAGGCTTTGCTCGTGGCCTTTTGTTTAGGTGCCTAGAGAGGAGCTGTGCTCTTCCAGTTGTATGTGCATAGAAGTCCTTGGTATCCATATGAGGCTCATCCACAACTCCTTCCATTACAAATGGCAGTGTGATTACAATAGTTAAGGAAAAAAGTAATCAAAGTTTAAGTTGAGAGGTATAACTAATGTTTTTTCAACCCTGTGGAATTGCAAAAACACCTCCTTATATAAATTGCCTTGGTACACACTGTCCACATCTCCTTGTGCTTTAGGCTATGAGGCAGCCTGTGACTGCACTTTGTTAGCTGGCAGTACTGAATACTGACCTAAATTAAAACTTCATATGCATAGGGACAGTGCCACATTCAGCTTTAGTTCATGTGACTATGTAGGATAATGGGTTGCTATGGTAAAAATTGTGGTGATGACAGGCCATGTGACATCAAGCTAATATAAGATGGTTTTAACAAAATGAAGAAAATACATTGAGAGAAATATTAGGCAGATATTTTGGATGAATAATGCTCTTTATACTTAACAAGGGGAAATACTTGTCTACCTGCATTACTTCTCTTTGGCCAGTGAATCCAAACCACATGGGGCTCATGTAAACATCTGGCCATTTGTTCTGATCAGTGTGCTCAGAAAAATGGGATCTAATTGACAGAGAAGCATTGTTGTTTCATTTCATGCAGGCAATTTATAAATTTCCTAAGATTAAGCTGAATCACAGATGCTCCTGTGAGTGGAAGAATAGTGTGTTTAGTCGAAAAACAAGTATGTCCAGGGAGATGTGTTGGTCCTCATTTTTTGTTATCCAACTTTCCTAAATCTCCTATTGCTACTCTTTGAGAAGTATGAGGTAGAAAGTCCATCAGTCTTCAAGATTTGTAGAAG
Organism: Pygoscelis adeliae; assembly: GCF_000699105.1. NCBI lineage: Eukaryota > Metazoa > Chordata > Aves > Sphenisciformes > Spheniscidae > Pygoscelis > Pygoscelis adeliae. The sequence continues at coordinate 10,813 of NW_008825120.1, forward strand.
TTCAGTGAAGTCTAGTGGATTTACACTAGCCTTTATTAGGCATTAAGTTGGAAAGAAGGGGCATGCAGGTCCTATATCTGTTTTCCAAGTGAGCTAAGATGAACCTTATTTTTATTGTGGGATCTTTCGGTGCCTGATTGTTCATGTAGTAGCAATTTTTTAAAAATGTCATACTATTCTAGATAGGTACCCTTCTCGCTGCTCACTTCACCATGCTTACAAACTAAAGTTTTGTGATTATTTTTTGGCTAATTTGTCTCTTTCAATACAGTTGTGAATAAATGGCAAGAGAAACACTGCAATAAATGAAAATAATTACTGTGTTTAGTTCTGAGGAATTAAGATATCGGGAGATGTTGTTATCAAATAATCAAGTCACAACATAAAACTGCTTAGAAATACACTAAGGAATTAGTAAAGTACCTGTTGAGGGCACCATGACACTTACATGAGTTCTTTTATATTTGAATTTGACTTGAAGTTTTCATTTGCAGATGTTAAGCCATTTTCTATCAAGAGGATGCTAAAATGATCTTCATGCCCTGGCAACGGTCAATTTTTAAAGTAATAAATTAACAGCCATAAAAGGGGTATGTGGGCTGCAAAGTGGTAAATCTACTAGTTGTCTAAGGTGAGGTTTCACTATTCTTGCTGTATCAAATACAGCACATCAAGTACTGCAGACACTCTATCGCGTGTAATAGTTTTTGAAGGCTGTGTTTGTTCCTTGTTTTTACTTCTAGGAAGACACTGTCAAAATATTAAGCTGACTTCTACTCTGACAATTGCGGGGGAGGGCAGGAATCAGTAGTGATAGAGCCCACTGGAGAGAAACTACACATTAATGGCTGTCTGGGCCTCTGATTTTCAGAGGTTGGTTCATTGCCATAAGTAAGTTGAATTCGAGTGCTACATGTAGTCACAGCTACTCTCACTCCATCTTCAGAAATGCTGTGTGGCCACTTAAGGATGGCTGACAAGTGGACCAATTTTCTGCCATTTGGGATTTTCCTGTAGTCAATGCATATGCTGATTTTTTTCCTTTCTTCTAGGAGCTTAATGCTTACAATGCCACAGAATTCAGATTTCACTGACATCTATTTGTGGTTTTATGAACCCTTCTTACATTGGTCTTGCACCTCCCTATGTCCTACCAATAACAAAATTGTGAGCCCAAACAGGGAAGTAAATCTAGATGAGCTTACTGGCTTGGCTACCATGCTGTTGCTCAGCAGAAAATGGGTATGAAACTTGCTTGAGTCTGTAAGAATAAGAGAAGCTTATTGGCATGGATAAAAAGGAGAAAGAGCAGTATAGCATTTAAAGGATATTTATTATAATTGTCATCCACCTGTTAATACCTTCTTAAGATAGCTACCCATAAGCTCAAAGTATGTCCTCTTTCATTTTCTTTTTAAAAGAACGAAAAGAACCTTGCACTTGACAGTTTGTTTACAGTCTGAGCTGATTTCCTGTCTTGTGAACTCTTAGACTGCTGGGCTGAGAGAAATGGCTGCAGGTTTCCTTTAACACTTGACCTTATGTCCTTTCATTCATAACATCTTATTGTTGGTGTCATTTTCATCCAGAAGTAGTTATTTTTCAAAGCTTCCTTTCAGCTTTTCTTCCTCTGGTTTCTAAAGTTTTTTGTTCCCAAGTGGATCTTTCTCAACTCTGCTGCATGCTGGTTGAGGAATGAATCTTAAATCCTAATATATAGATGGCTGCTGTGTTGCCTCTTCTCAAAGCAGTACTGAAGCACAACACTGGTGGTATTGTGGTTTAACAACTGCTAAGAACATCTCCCTGGTACTTCCTAGTGCCTACCCCTTCTCTGATGTTATGCTTGCTCTTCCATAGTCTCTCTGGGTCCTAAGGTTGGCTCAGGCTAGGGTGAAGGGTTTACAGTGAATTATGCCTGTCCCAAATCTTCATCACTGGGAGGAACATGGTGTATTTTTTAAAATGTTTTCTAACAAGCTTTTATACCTCGCTTTTTCTTGACTGTCTTGCATCTCCACAAATACACCATATGTATAGTAAATTTGGATGTAATTTCATGTGTTGGATAACTGTCCTTTTGTTTTCTGTTACCCCTAAAATGATTTTTACCCAGCTCCTGGCTTTGCATTTACCTTTATTTTTATCTGCCCATTGGTGAGTTCTTTATAGCTTTGGGATCTCCAGTGTCAGCCATATCACCCCATGCCTGTATGCCTTACACCAGGGGATGTTTGTGTGGGTGATTTTGTTTGGGGTTGTTTGTGTGTGGTGGTGTGGGTTATTGTTTTTCTTTTTTCTTTAAAGAAAGAGTAGTCTCTTTTGGGATGTCTAAGGGTGACATCCTTAGGCCATATGTGGCCTTTGCAGAGCAGCTGCTGGGATGAGCCAGCAAATCTTCTAGTGCTTGGCCTTCCCAGCCCTGACCCAAAACATTCCCAGTGGACGCCTGGGGCCCCTTCCAAGTCACTCCATGCAGAAGAGACCCTATACCCTTTGGGGAAATCCTGTGGCAGTTACTATCACAATGGGGATAGCAAAGATCAGGTAGTAGCATTGAGGGAGGTCATAGTTTAAAACTTTCTTTGGTGACTACATAAAAAAACCTTTATGGGCTGTAATGTGCCATAGGGCTGCATTTTTAGTTCTTCTCTTCTAAGATATTAAGAAATCTGAGTACTTACAAAGAAAACTAGAATAACGCAGGCTAAGGCACAAAATCTACTTCTCTACTCATGTTGCTATGATGGCAGCTTTAAAAAAACTTTAAAAAGCTGTATCTATATTCTTCCCATGTCAAAACAAAGCCATTCTCTCTTTCCCCCAACTGCAACACCAAAAATACCTTCAGCAGAATTTTAACAGACTTTAACAGGACTGAATTAGGGGAGAATTAGGCTATCAAGCAAACTGACAGATGGCTTTTCTTCTATAAAGAAAGCAGTTAAGTACAGAATATTGTGCCAGCCTCCAGCTGTTGAAATACCATTGATTGGATTTCCCTCCCTTTCCTTCTCTACCTCCTTCTTCCCACCCAGGCTGCCAGGTTAATTCCCTGGATACACACATGCTGGGCTGCTGCCTTCAAAGTCTGAGAAGCTGGTTGGTGCCAGCTGGGGTTCAGTGCCCAGATGTGTAGGGACAAGTGTGGCTTTTTGATTTATGACCTGGTGGAGATTTCCTAACTGCTGCAGTACCCTGGTCTGTGGGAGGGTGTCTTTCTGCCAGCTCGGCCCTATGCAGCCAGCAGTGTCGGCTGCAGTTGCCCCAGGCAGCATTTAAAACCAGTCCAGCGCTCAGTGCACCTTGCCCTGTTCTTGTCTCATGGGTTTGCTACTGTCAGAGTCTCCTCCTGCCCCATCTTCTGTCGTCTTCACTTTCTGCCATCAGCTGGTCTTCCTGTCCCTCATAATCACTTTCTTACTCTCAGCCTATTCCAATCAAGTGACTTAATATGTTATGCTGAGAAGAGTAGGAACAAATTGAGAAGAGATGAGTATGAGAATGAAGACTCAACAATGTTTCCTTGATCAGGATTTAGATGCATCATTGGAAATACAAGAAAGACCATTAATTGGACTACGTATTCTTTTCTTACAACCTTGTTTCCATTGTGCTGAGATGAGGCAGTGGAAAAACTACAGGTTCTTTCTGCCCTCTAAAAACACTCAATGAAGCCAAGTTCCTTAAGGAAGCTTGGAAGTGAAGGTGCTTTTTGATTTATCTATTTCTCATCTTCCACAAGCTTATGTGGAGCAGAGGTCCAGAATTCTGCAGTGGTGGGTGCTTTATCAAAAATACAACAATCCAGTCTCCTTTTGATGAGCGAAATAATTGGATTTCTCTATTCAGCCAGCATCAGGTTGCATTTTGAGGACTTGGTAAACAGCATTGCTTGCTGAGTCTTATGTCTTAAAATTTTTGGAAACTGGAATATTGCTCTTAGAAGTGAAATACGTGGTTTAGATTTGTGCGTCATTCAAGTGTTTCATGGACAGCTGAATTCGTTCTTGTTTGTAGACTGCAATGTTTTAAATTTGTTTTCAGATTTTTATTTGAAAGTCACTGAAGGTCAAGTACAAAAGTGTTTCTTGATCACTAATGTGCTTCATGTAAGCTTCCAAGACAGAATACCTCCTTAGCTTTTTAGCTCTTCTGATCAGAAATGTGACCTGCTGTTCATGTTTTCCAAGATGTAAACTCCTAGCACCTTTCCTAAGAATGTATTCAAATGGACTCCCTTAGCAGTGGTTTGAGGAAATGGACAATTCCAGGTAAGTGGGTGTCATGGCAAGTATTAGCTCGTGTCTGTCTTTGCTGTTAAAAGAAAACAAAGGAGAGAAAATGAGAGCTGCTAGGGCTTGACCTTGTGTTGACAGTCCCCTGGTGAGTGACCGTATTTCAAAGCTGAATGTCACAGCCAATCCATTCTGGTTGCTTCAGAGGAAAAGACATGAGGGAGCGGCCTCACAAAGAACACAGTCTTATTTGCAGGGTTGGGGGAAGGTGTAAATGGCCCAGAGAACTTACGAGTCAGTCCCTTAGGTGCTGTTTTGAACACTGCAAATAAAGATAGCTTCTGAAAAGTCAGTGTTTGCCAGTAAGTCAGTGAGAAAGCTCAGGTACATGCAGAGAAACACTTTCAAGTGGAGGTCAAAACTTGAACCTAGCATTTGGTTTAGTTTCTTTTTTCTGCTTGCTTCAGCAGCCCATGTAGCCATCACTCCCTAAGTGGAAGAGGCATTTGAAGCCTGGAAGTAAATGATGCATGTCAATGATGGCAGATACTGTACTACGGTGATTATCACAAGTGTAGGTCCAGCCTGGTGCCCAATGAAATAGGTGGGCTCCCTTGGACTTCAGTGAGGTCTGCCTCATGAAGGCAGAAGGGAATACATCTTCCTCCCTCTGATTTGGATCAGGAAGTCTTATATTTTAAATCACTAGCTATACTCCTGTGCACAGGCCTGTATTTATAAGTGCCATTTCCAATGATAGCTTATATTTTTATATGCTTCTGTGCAAGTGCAAAATTGGAGTAAAAAGAAAGGTTTAGAAAATGGTTGCACATATATAGTATTTCATGCTAGATTCTTTCAAACCACTCGAGCTTTCTGATTTTGTTTTCCTCAGCATTTGTCCTCTGGATGTTTTTTCCCTTACTGAGTGTTTTGTGGTGTTTTGTGTCCTCCCCCCCAACATTTTTATTTATTTTTATCTGATTTTGTAGCATTACAATAAGTACTCTTTTTGTCCCTGATTAGATCTGGAAGACATTACCATAATCAGAATTTGCACTAGGAACAGATGCAGAGAATAGCTGTTTTAAGTGGATATTTTTGTTTTCGGTAGTGAAGTCCCCTTTTCCCCATATGGCCTGACAGGAGGTTGAATGTTAGCAGTCAAAATGATATGAACCAATGTGTCTAATCTGAAATACAGAAATCTCATACTCTTTTTTCGTCCAGGGCCAATAATCTAGTTCTAGATTGCATTTATTTAATAAGACTTACTTTATTTTTCCTTCTCTAATATTAAAAATAAACTACTTTCAGTAAAGCAAACAGACTAGGCGAAGCTTGTATGATTTGGTAATTTATCAAGTGTGGCTGCCAGGGAATGGAACCCAAGACTTTCGTCAGCTGCTCTGAAAAACGTATGTTTGCTTTCATAATGGAGCTGGAGTGTAGGCGAGTGCATGAGGTAGGGAGCTAGCTTATCTCTTTACACAGAAAATGTTCTTAAGAAAACATGCTGATATGTGCACAATCATAATTAGTAATTATGGCAATTTCTGAAAGAGGGGGGAAGTCAAATGTAACTGAAAGGTCTGCCACTTTTCCCCCTCTTGTAGAAAGCACTACCTCAGACCTAAGCTAGTAAGGAAGAACAAGAGAAGATTAGCAGAAACAGGAATATGAAGTGAGTTGAGGCAACAGCTTTTGTTTAGCACCCTAAATTATTTTCTGTTCTAGCATGAAAAATGCTAGACCTTGGTCTATTGCTAATATAAATTGATTTAGCTCCTGTTCTGACCTTCTCTGTGGACTATGTCAAATTTTTACCACAGGAGAATCTGACCTAATATAAAAAGCTTGTGTTAGTATGACATCAGGAGCTCTTGTGCCAGCGTTGTCAAACTCAGTGCAACTTAGTTTAGCAAAATGCAATGTGAATTTGTAATGTGGAAGCAGTTGAGGACACTGTAAATATGTCATTCAAGGTACTGCAAGAAGTAAAGTTATTTTCTGAAAATGCAAGTTCTCGGACTGGAAGTTGACATAGCAGGGTCTGTACTGCTCTGGGCAGGTCTGTGCTGGGCATTGGTAGAACAGTTCCTAAATATCAAATCAACAGGATAACACAAAGTACTGTTACTGCACCTGCACAGATTATTAATGCTCTTCTTGCTGCTATTTCTCCCCAGTAATTCATAGCCCATTTTACATGGGGCTCTTTTTTTTTTTGCAAATAGTTGTTTGTGATGAAACTGCATGTAAATAGCTCTCTTTTACACTACCCTGCAGAAATTGGGGGCAAATAAGTGTTTGAGTCTTTCCTGAGCTTGGCATTTACAGACATTGCTCTGTTCCCCGCATACTTTTTTTAGTGTCATGTCATGAGAAGTTTTGTAACAAGATGTATCATCTCTGCCCGTTCCTGTCCCATTCAGTTGATGCTCCTTAGTGAAGGAGTACACTCTCTGGGGTGCAAAGCTGCAGCCTTTTCCTGCAAACTACTTGAAACTTCCCTGTGTATGAGAGCCAGTGATATTCATACAGGGTTTTTTAGTTGGGAAACCTGTGTGTGAATGGGAGGGGGTTGAAGGGAGTGTAGCTTTTTATTGTGGCAGATGTGCTGTCTAGAAAAACTTCCTGTTGAATATGAACACTTTAATTTCTCTGGGTAAGACTCTTCAGAGAACTCTTGAATCTCAATGTAGTAATAAGGATAGATAGCATTACTTATGTAAACTTTAATCTATTTTTCATTTCAATTTTAGATCGTACCATAAAATGTTTGAAAAGCAAAAGGTAGGACTGAGGTGTCAAAAAAAGCTGAACATTCCCTTCAATAAAAGTCTGCGTCTACTCTACTTCACTTTTCATTTCAGTGTTAATATAGATCAGGCATGTTGTCCCTCTAGCCCTTAACAGACCTCTTAAACTTATTCATGCAACAAATATTCCTTTTATGTGAAAGCAAATGATAGACAAGGTTCATCCTTACAGCATTCAAATTTCCATTTATGGTTCTTTTGCAAGATTGAAGCTCCAGGTCATTATGACACAGCATGCAAATACTGTATTATATCTCCTTAACTTCAGTAAGAATGAAATGTGTTTGACATTTTCCAGAATAGCTGTGGTTATGCTGCCTGAAAGATCAAATCTGGATGGGAGCTGCAGTGCCATAAGATGAGTAGGAAGAAGTACAATCACAGATTTGTGTTGTGGGGTTTTAATGATTTACAAAAACTTTGACATCTACTGTGCTGATTTGGGAGTGGATACCCATTTTTCCGATCCCAAACAACACCTTTGTACTTAATTGTGAGATTTACTATGTTAACACAGTGATAATGCTGAGGTATTATCTACTGGTATAGATTTATTTTGAAAGGCAAGTTCTTGAGACAAAGCAAGTCTTCACAGTGATCTTTGTACTGATCAACACAACCTCTGTAATCTCCTGTACTATGGGAAGGTCGGGTGAGATTTTTTTTATTGCTAGTAACTGGCTCTAAGGTCAACACACAAAAGAAACCAGCTAATTTGCTGTAGAAATAACTGGTATATTAACACTTACTTTCAGCTGTGATTTGCTGTTGGTTATTTTGTTAGACTATGGGTTGTCTGTCTCAAGAAAATATTTATTACTGTGTCTGTTTATGTGCATAGGACAGTCACCTCTCCTTCTTTCTCCCACACTACGGCATCCGTATCCAGAGCTCAGCACTGCAAGATTAGAAATTCAGAGTTGGAAGTGAATTCCCTGCAAACATGGCTGTGCCCCTACCAGGGGTGTTGCTGTATGCCACGTGAGCTTTGCCAGACTTTGCCATTTTGTTGTGAGTGCTGGTATCTCCCAGAAGTGCGGCCAGCAGTGGCAGCAGCAGATGCCTCTGTATGGTGCTGCTGATCACACTCGTAGCTGGATTGCTGCATGATATTGCTTTGTGCTGTGTGATCAAAGTTACTGAAACAGACTGGGCAGGGGTATTACTGTAGTTTCAATCTACAGTCTACCACTTGCACACCCAGGCACTTTGCTTCCTTTAAAAATGCAGGTATTGAAAAAGTCGCAGTTATTCCTCATATAACTAGTAATAAATGCAAGAGTCACTGGGAGTTGGGTAGGGAGCGGACCATGAGGTATTTCTAGTGGAAGATACGTGAGAGATTAGAGGTAGCAGAGCTATGGGAAGAAAGAGGGCTCTGATGTAAGCTTCCTTTGTCATATCTTTGCTGCTGAGTTGCAGGCAATTTAAGAAATATACTGCAAACTTCACACAGTAAAATGCAATAACTCTGGGTACAGTGACTAAGGCATGAATTCCTGTTTGGGGCACAATGCTCTTTATGTGGCAATGAAGCATTGCTTTGTACAAATAACAAATTTGCAGAATGTTATGTAAAAGGCATCAGCTTTATAATACTTAGCATTATTTCCATCAGTAGGTCTCAATGTACTTTGCAGAGGAGAGGTGGGCCAACTCTTCTTCCCCAAACACCTAGTTTTTGGGTGGCGTCTTATCAGTAACTTGCAAAAGGTGTCATGGCCCAGGAGCTATTCTGTGCATGTTGGACCCCAGGGCAGGGCTGTGCCCTCTTCTGCCTGTCCACGCAGATCTACATGTAGAAACATGCACTATGTATGACAGCTTCAGATACTTTACATAAAAGCAGACACTGGAGGGTTTTTCTATTTACACTTTTGCATGGCTAGAACCCCCTACTAATACAGGAGAAGAGGAATGAGAGTTTGGGCACTAGTATGAGTGATCAAATAGTATGTAGAGATATGCTTTGAGATTGTCAAAGCAATGATTGTATCTTGCTTTGACAGTTTTGTTATATCAGTGGGACATTTTCTTGGATATTAAGACCGTTGTGTTTTATTATGATATGATATTTGAAGTTGGAACTGCTCACAGTTAAAATATCCCCATCCTCTTGAGCCCTCTGGGGCTTTCATCATCTAATTGTTCACTGTGCCTGGAAAATTCAGGCACGTCCCCAACGGCCTCTCTGCCCTCCCAGGTACACATGGGAATCCTGCAGGTAGAAGGAAGGCAGAAAGCTGTGCGTGCCAAAGTACTCCTTCTGTGAGCATGCTGATGAGCAGAGGGAGAGATGCCCTGGGATACAGGGCAGAGAGAAGTGGGGTGGATGAATTGAAAGCTCTTAAGATGAGTGTTGCCATGGAAACCACTGCCTTGCCTCTGTGTGTGCAGAGGTATGTTGGATGCTTACCTCTTGTGAAATCAAACTCATATCTCAAACCTGTGATGCCTCAGAGGTCCCTGGGGCTGTGCCTGCAGGAAGTCAGCACTGCCGGGATAGGGCTGCTTCCATCTTGGCAGCTGAGGAGCTGGCCTGCAGTTTGGTAGTCTAATCAATGTCTGCCTAAGCTCCCATGGTTTGTTGTGAGAGGGAGGAGTGTGGTGCCTTGTCAGGCCTGCGTTGATCCCTGCTGAGGAAGAAAGCGTGGCCGAGCCTCGTGGGACAGGGAATGTGTATCCTGTTCTCAACCCTGGACCTGAGTTCCCTTTTGTGCCTTGATTTTTATCCATTTGTAAGATAGCAAAGATTGTGGGTTTTTTACAGATACAAAAAGATCAGGCCAACAACATTTGTGATCCAAACTGGTCAGAAACCCTCCATAAAAAGCTCTTTAAGCTAACCAAAGAAATGGGCACAACACCTGAAGTTGCTCCATATGCTGAAGAGGCATTTGGTACCTCCTCCTGTGTCCCTGCAGTCAAGGAGGGTTTGCATGGCAGGATTCTTCCTTCTAACCCAGGTGCTAGCTTATTTGCCAAAGCAATCTTAATTCCTACCCACTCTATGCAGATGTTTTAGTTAATTTTTTTTGTCTTGCAACTCTGGGACACAGGATGTGTGTGGGGTGTATGTAAGAAGGCACTGGAAGCTGAGGTAAGGAGCTTCTGGGTGGATTGCCAGCCATAAACATCCCTTCTGGAGATGTCTGGGCCTTGCGACCGGGCAAGTCAGTATGGCATAGAGCTGGGCAGAGAGGACGTGTGCCCCACCTCAGAGGGGCAAGGAAGAGACAGGGACTTGAGTTCACACTGTATGTCCCACAGGACGCATACACTGTAAGTGATTAATATTATACCTGTAGCTCTTTGGTCAGACTTCCAGCTCCTGTTTTGTTAATTTTGTAGGTGCTGGAAGGTGATTGGTATTTATGAACTGATGTCTTTTGGGTTCAGGCATGTAAATGTACCTGAGAAGTCTCACAATTGTTCTGGGGTTCGTTTGTTCTACCTATACAGTACTATATGCTATCTCTGTATTTTGCTTTCCTGAATTTCTTTGAATCTTTTTAAATGATTTATCATTTTTTCTTGTTGAGGTTTAAGTCTTGTTCTTTATTCTCCTTCTGCTAAAGAAAATATCAGTGACCAAATCAATGTTTCTGTCTACAAAGCTGGAATAGCACTTGCACCTTTATAATGTGTGGCATACCTCCTTTGTTCTAACCTGATGCAGGTAAAAATAAAAAAACAGAACAGACTGAAAACATGATTAAGTATTGTGATAATACTTTACTTTCTATGTTTACTGAGCCTTCAGAGTTCCCCCTTTTAAAAACTTTTATTCTATAGAAAAACTGAAAGCTGGGAGTCTGAGAGAAGAATTGGACTCTAAGAGCTGGAATGCCAGGAGAAACTTTGGCTCTTGGATGCAGATACTGTTAGTGTACCAGATCTACAAAACTTTACAACTTCTGGAGAATCACTCCTTTTGGAATGTATTTCTTGGTCTTTGCTCCCTGTGTTTATGAAATGGAGATCTTGTGCCTTTCTTTCATCACACTAGAGGCAGTCAGCCTCTTGGCAGGATAAGGAAAGGATGTTTCTAATTACTGTTTGCTTCATGCTGATGCTGCTTTCAAACGTTGCTAATGTGATACAGCAATAGTTTCAAACCATCCTTTTGTTTTTTTGTGACCCTGCGTGCTTCCTTATTGCCTTCTGCAGTTTATTGCATTTAAAGATACAAGGGAAAACAAGACACCAGAATCCATGATTTTAAAGACTTAGATTGCTCTGGGAACAGAGCAGAGCAGTTTGGTGACTGACATTTACAATAAGCCCCAATACGCAAGTCTTAAAGTTCTCCCAGCTCAGAGTAGGTGTAAATGAGGGAGGCGTGATGACTGTGAGATAATTTAGTCTGTTGGCACCCTTCTATGATCTACGTGAAAACTGTTATGAAGTCTTCTAGTTGAATTTATACTAAAAAGTGGGGCTGTGGATGTAAATTTGGAGAGTCTGTGTGCAGAAATGTAGGACCCGTGTATTCCTTTAATAGGCAACATACTATTTATGGGTTGCCCTTGGGAAGACTGAAAGAGTAATAATTGCTCACTGTTTCTATATAATAAAGGATGTTTAATCTCCTTTATACACTGTATATTATGTCATTGTAGAAAATCTTTCAGAAAGCTAATGTTTTAGATGGATTCATGGTAGTGAGGGTACAAAACTGTAATTAGCATGTGTTGACTTAATTGTTCTGTAGTGTGATAGGGGCTCAGATGGGAACTTCAGTCACTGCTGTCTGAAACAAAGTTAGATAATTGTTTGTTCTAGAAGAGTATGAAGCTTGCAAGACTGGATATTTAACACCAAGATTTTCATTGTCTGGGGAGAGAGAAGGTTATTGAGTAAAAGTGAATCTGCCAAGGAGAATAAAGTGGCTAGTGTGCTACCATTGTGAAATGCAGAGATGTTTTGAACAGAGGAAGCAGAAAACAACGAGTTTTTATCAGGATGGAGGTTGCTGAGTTGTGGACAATGGCAGAAGCGGTTTTACTGTGTTCCAGCTTAATGATGCAGTGCAGGAAAGTTAGTGCTGAATCAGAGCTACTCTGCAATCATTCATCAGGGTCAGCAGAAGGGCGTTCTCTGCAGTGGGAACATGCTGTGCCCGAGCTCCACCGGGGCATGTTACTGGCCAATATATGAGTGTTCTTCTAGGATGATGCTGCGTAAGAAATGGGAAGAAGGGATAAACAATTTGCTGCTCT
>NW_008825120.1:23116-28835 GCF_000699105.1 Pygoscelis adeliae
TGAAAGATTTGAAAGAGACTGTTTCATTGCAGAGGTCTGTCTTCCTAGTGCACCTTGTTTACTTTAGCATGCTGACAAATGCATATAAATAAAGATGCTGAAGCAATATGTAGGCTATTGCCTTTTCCTAAGAATCCCAGATAATGTAATTCTGAGGAAGTGCCTTAGTTCTTAAACTTCATGAATTTGAAATCTAGACGCTAAAAACTGGGCTGTGGCATCACACCTGCCCTGCCACAGGCCCTTGGTGGTATTTGTCATCATTACAGAAAGAAAAAAGGAATGCAAATTGTATAAGTTCAAGTGTAGTAGCAATAACTGAGAAAACTACACTGGGCCAAATTTTACATGAGGGAAAAACAGATGGCCAAAAAACCCCTAAAAACCCCTTTCCAAAAAAGGAAACAATGCTGGCTCTGACAATAAATTGTTCTGTGACCTCAAGTGAGTCTCAGTGAACATAAAAAAAAAAATTGCAGAGACACTTGGATCACTCAGATTTTCAAAGAGATTGGATGGTTATACCTATCCTTAGAGATTCCCACTGATCTCTCACCAAAGGAAAAACAGAGGTTTAGCGCTACTGTGTTTTGAGGAAGTGTAACTAGTAAAATAATGCTAGAGCTTGGCTCTTTGAAGAATCGCCTATGGAGAGTGACTAGATCAACCAAGTAAATGACATGGGAAATCAAGAGGCTAATGACTTGCTGCCATTTATGGAAGAAAGCATTCAGCAATTGTGTTCTCCTTGGTAGAACTTCTTCCAAGTCAGGAAAGTTTTTTTGAGAGATGAAGTACTGGCTCCTATTGTCTGAATTCAAGGCTATGATCTGAAGGCTCGTGTCAGTCCAGAACACAGTATTTGCCAGCTGATTTTTGTGGGGTTATCTTCCTCACATTGTAGTATGAATTTTTCGCTGCAGTGGTGGAGCATGTGAGTAGGGTGTGCTGAATACAGTGAAGGGCCATGGTATTTTGTGGAGCTCCCCTTGCCTGCAGTGATTTTTGGCACTGCTGTAGGCTTCTGTGTTAGTCAAGAGGTAGGCCTGGGTGTTTGTTCTTGAGACCTGAACTTGTATTCCAGGGGAGGATAGGTGGTCACACAGAATACTTTTTTTGAGTGAGGGACCACAACCTAAGTCCTTCTAGCGAAGGTTCTGTGGTCTCCCTCTCCACCTGTAAAGCTTTGCAGAGTGGCATGTATACTAAGAGATAGGAGACATGGGGTCAAATGTCCCCAGGAGGAGCAGGGGTTTGAACTCGGACTACCCATGGCTCTGATGAATGGGAGCAGGGAAAATGAGCAGATGTGCACCTGGGTGCTATGTGCCATGTCACTGACTAATACTTCTCTCTAATGGCTCCGTAAAGCGGCAGCATAGTAGTGTGTTACAGGTAAAAGGCACTATTTACCCCAGATTTTACTACCTGCCAGTGTCCTATTATCCAGCTGTGTTAACAACAGAAATGCATGATGGAGTTGACTTAAACACCATCTGGGGGCTAGTTTCATGACCACAGGACAGATACGCAGAAGATAAAGCTTCTATGGCCGTAAGGAATATTCAACAGAAGCCTAATGAATAGCTTGCTAAAATCCTTGTGACATCCTAAATATATTTGAGGAAAGAAGACTGATAAAGTATAACGGGTCATGGCTAAAAAGCAGCCTTTTGCGCAACATGTAAAACTCTTAAAATCAATTAAAAAGCCTTTATAAGAATGTCCCATGTCAGAAAGGCTAGGCTGAAACCTGTCAGGAAGCAAGTTGTGGCTCTGAGTCAGATGCATCCAAGGAATAATAATAGCACTTAAGAACTCCGGGGAAATAAAGAACTACAGTAATTCAGCACCCAGAGGAATACAGGGGTGGGGGGGAGGAGAAAAAGATGACATTTACTAGTAGCTTGACATCCTTTGTCCTGAGGGCCAATTCTTCCAGGCAATGTCATGCAGATGATGATAAATTTGTTTTGCAAATTGTTCTGGAGACCATTGTTCCTTTAAAGAGAGATCCCATTCCAGGCGTTTCCTTCCACATAAGTACAGCTTGTGCAAATGAGGAAATCTTTGCTTTTTTTAGTGTAACTTGGGGAGCCTGTTTTATAATTGGAACAAATGCAGAAGGGAATCCTTAATGCTCACTATGCCGGTTATTCAGTACAGCACTTCCTCTGTTACCAAAATGTCCACGTGACCTTTTCTGAATCTTGGGGAAGGGGCTGAGCATCTGCTCAGCACTGGTGGGAAGAGAGATCCTGAAGGTCCGTGTATGGTTGTGTCAGTCTGGAACATGGTTCTGATTCTGTGGTAGGTTTCTAATATGACTTGAGGCAGGTTAATTGGTGCTCTCTGACTTACCCTAATGCCAAACAGCAGTGATAAAGCCACTTTCCTCACAAGGGTACTATAATGACTAATGCTTTCTGAAGTATTTCAATATGACAAAGGTGAGGAGTAGCAAAGAAAAATAGATGCTTGCTGATTTGAAATGTATTGCGTACAGTCTGTGCTTATTTAGCTGTGGTAAATAATAGAGAAGACCTGAAACTAGATCTTTTTCATTATTAAAGTTATGTTTCTGCATTCCCCCTATCCTTCTAATATGCTGTTGTTATGGCAACAGTGTTTCTATCAAGAGATTCATATGAACTACTAAACCCTCCTTGCACTTTTACCTGTTTTGGCACACTCAAGATACTTAAATGCCTATGTTCTTGAGTTGTTTTTTTTAACCAGAAAGAACTTAATCATAATTTTGAGCAGAACTTTGGTTGCTCAAGAGGGCTTTGACAAAATCATCATATCTGCTGTTAAGTACTAGGTTTTTTAACACAACCTATATTAAAAAATGCAATTTCGTATTTCCTCTTCAATGTCCTAGAGTTGGACAAAGGCCTCCACAGCAACTTCCTTGCAACTTTTTATAATCATGGATGAGTGGAACCGGTATCAAGTTCACATATAACTTACTGCAAAGGATTTTATTTCACTTTACTTTTGCACACCCATTTATGAGCTCCTATGTTCCTCTAACAAGAGCCTCGGGAGGGAGGACGTGTCTCAGATATCACAGGATGTGCAGCTACATGCATAGCTATATGTCAGAGCTAGCTGTTCGTCCCCCATAATAAACAATAACAGCAAAGTGGCACTCTGACAGGATCATGAAATAGTCATGAGGAGTCCCAAAATAACAGATGGTATTAAAAGTATTATTGGGTCTCCTAACCAAAAGGAATGGAGGTGTGTGAGATTACAAGCTTCCAGATGGCAGAATATGGAAAAGACAGCTTTATGATCTGCTCTTATGAATCCTAACCGCTGTGTGTCACTGATGAATGAAAGGTACAATTATTTAGAGGGGGAGGGTGTTTTTCATTTCTTTGAGTGGTACTTGGACGTGTTAACTCGAGTTGCCTTATGAAATATTTTCTGGGCAGATAGAGTAGAAGCTTATGTACAGTTCTGTTGTTAAAGTGCTTGGTGTGTTCAGTAACTTCCCTTAATCTGCCTGAAATCTTAGATTTTGTTGCCCTGAACATACCGGTAACTTATTTCCTTCCTGTAAAAATGGCTAGAATGTACCTCATAAACAAATATGAAATAAACAATAATCAAAATGTGACATATCTTAGTAACACTTTATACCAAGTTGTGCCTTTAACTTTCTTATGTTTGTTTAGGGAACATTCCTCAAGATTAATTTCTTTGAAACAACATTTCAGATGTGACAGTCCCAGAGGACTGTGACTGGAAATCCTAATCTTTCTACTAATTGTTTATTACAATGGATCTTGGGCTGCATCTGCTTCTGTGATATGAAAAGTCTAAACTAGATCTTGATTATGGATAAATATATTTTTGATATTAATCTTAACATCTTAGTGAAAGGGTAATCTTGGGCTGCCTTCATTGCACATTGCTTGAAACAATTTGCAATTGTAGTGTTCTAGAATGCTGAAATATTCATGCATTTGTTGGGGTTTGGAGGGGAAATGAGGGCATGTTGACGGTAGATTGATTGAATAAAAAAAATTGCTATTACTTTAAGCAAATGCATCTGAAGATATTTACCTGCTCTTGGTTTCATGAGCTGTATAATTTTTAGTCTCTACATCTGATTTTTACAGCTAGCAAGCTGTTACTAGCACCAGTCTCACATAGAAGCTGGTTATGAATTTTGTTTATAATTTCAACCTGCAGGAAGCCCTCTAGGAGAATTTATTTTCCTTGCCTGTTGCTCTTAGGTTATATCTATATATGCTAGTAACTTGGTGTACTAGTGGTGAACCATAGATGAAAACAGTTGGTGTTGGGGGCCCCTACCTCTATCTACATTGTGCGCTGCTTGTCAGGTTTGTTCGGGACTATCTAGTCTGGTCTCCTGGACTGAGAGCCCCCATCAAATGGGCTTCAAAGCTGACCAAAGGGTCAGTCACTGGTTCAGACTCTTCTGTACCAGTGAGGCTTGGGAATGCAGTTACTGAGCGATCTTAAAGGTGGTGCTGTTATTGTCTTTATGCTCTGTAGGGTTCTGGGCTGTTCTGCAGGCCTGTGATGGGAACAGCGACCTTCAAGGCAAAATCTGGTGCAAATATTCTCAATGTGTATGTGTCAAATGTTCAGCATCTATGGATGATTGCTATGGGGGGAGATGAGGTGGTGGTTAATCTTGATGGTGTTTCTAATTTTTAGTGTGCTCTCTTTCTGAGGTATTTGCACTTACGTGTTTGCATGGTAAGCTGTTTACCTGATTGCTTACTCAATTGGTTTTTTGCTCCTCTGTCCCCCACCTATCTGTCTCCACTGAGATACCTCGTACTTTCTGCTGCCACCTTGTACCCTGTGCTTTGTCTTCCATCACATGCCAGTGGAAAAACACTCATTAAGGTGCTCTCTGATACATTAAACATACAAATGGGGAAAGACAGGAAGGTGGAGAAAGGAAGATGAGTTAGGTTTTTTCTCTTTCAGTCGTCATTGGGCTGCCTCTTACTGTATTGAAATGCCACCAGGAAAATTCCTTCTCCACACAATGTCTTTTTTTAAATAGATATGAACAAGCTTCAACTGACTGCAGGGCATTTTGCCCAGCTTCCACATCTTTTTAACCACATTTTTCTAAGGTTTTTTTGTTTGGTTAAGCTAATCCTTGTTTGTATAGAAGGAAATACAAAGATTATAACCTGCTCTGATGGGGGGGTTCCCCCCCTGTACTGGTCTCTTTACCAGTTGCACAGTGACATTAGACAATCTTTATAGTGTACAATAAGCACTTACCAAAAAAAGAAGTAAGCTTTTTTAAACTAGTTAAATACAGTTCTGTCATGGGTGGTGTTCATCATTCATTGGCATTTGTTAGCTGACCCAGTTGGTTTGCATTGCAAATTTAATTTTCCATGGATGGCTATAAATGTGTAACAAGCTATATTATTCATATGTAAATATTCTTTTGATTAAATCCATCTTCACTTGCTAATGCCCTAAAATGCTTTGATGTTTATTCTTCTACAAGCTTACGGACCAGGATTTCAGCCATGCTGCATTTTCTCAGTGGTTTGTCTGCTTCCACAAAGTCTTTTATTTGTCACTCATTAAAAGTGACTATTGCAACACATCCTGTGACTAACTAGGAAAATTGGTTCCCTGTATATCAGAGTTCATAATCTGTTTGATCAAAAATGTTGTTTTGGTGGATTTCTTAAAATTAATTAGA
>NW_008825120.1:28847-41768 GCF_000699105.1 Pygoscelis adeliae
CTCTTTTCTAGGTTAAAACTGAGACAAAGATAAGAACTTCTAAATTCTGGCAAGAGAGCTTTTTCACATTCTTACATGCTGTTCCCAAGCCTCTCATTAGTGGGCTGTCAGTTTTATAGCCAGAAGGTAGTCTCCTCCCAAAAGAAAACTGTGGGAATTCTGTTTGAAACTTACGCTAGTTTTATTTCTATAGCTAGTGATTATAAAGATAAACTTTCATGTTAAGCAGTACAGATGACTTAGAGGCTAATTGCCATCAGTTCACAAAAGCCTTTTAATTTTCTACTGCCTTTGGGACCTAGTCTTTAAAAACTGGCCTGAAGAATGCAACTGCTCATGAATAGGTTTCCTTACACAGTAATGTTATGTGCTGTGTCACCTAAGACCAAGCCATAGTTTAGGTGCTAGTAATTCAGCGACTAGACAAATCAATTGTTATTGTCGATGTCTATTGGATCTTGCCCTGTATCTTAATCAAGGAGGCTGGTTCATCTTGGATCCTAGTGGCAATGTGCTACAGACAGACAAGTATCTCGGTTATCTACAGCAAAAGAACATGTGTGCTTTTGTGTAATAGACCACCAGAAGGCATAAAGGCTAAGAATATAATTCTTCTGATCTCAGAAGAAACTCATCCTGATTTACATCCATGTAACTGAGAATAAGATCAGATTCTGAATGTCTTAGGAGACATTATCCAATTAGAGAAAAGGTCGCGTTTGCACATTTACTGTCTATAATAGTATTTCTCTTCCTCAGTTACTGTTGGTCAGACCTGTGTGTGAAATGCAAATGGGCGTGTGGGGGAGTGAGAAAGAATGTCATCTCATAGACCAAATCTGAGCAGGAATAGAAAGTTTCCACAGTGAATATATTCAGAGTGAATTTGTCCATTAGTCACTTACCCTTATTGCTTTTCCAGCTGCCTTTTGTCTCCTCACTTGTGTCCCCTAAACACTTTTTTCCTTACGTGTGTAATTGTAAAAAGGATCAACTTAGGCTATCAGTAATGCCTTGTTGAGAAGATCAACACTTAATCAGAATTAATCCATGATTCCAAAAGAGGAGGAAGCAATAAATGTGCTATCTTCCTGTCTGAGAAATGGACATAACTATGCGGTAATGGATCCATTGTTATTAAGAGACACTTAACAAAACTGCAATGGTTTATCTTGTGAAGGTACAAGGAGCACACTTTAGGTATGATTATCTCTAAGTCCTCTTTTACAAAGAAACGGATAGAACAATTTTTATCTTCCTGAAGACCTTTCCAGCTCAAGCTCTTCACAGGGAAAGAAATTAAGAAATTTGGTGTATCTAGGACTCTACATCCATTGATACTGTTTTTACATTATGTAATATGATTTGTTAGTACAACTGGAACAGACTTGTAAAGAACTTGTATTTTCCAGCCTAAGAAACTGGGGAGAATAATGGTAAAGGAAACTAGCATTTCCACAGCAGTGTAATTTAGGAGCTGTGACAAAGACAGACTCCTGGGAGAAGGGTGCAAAGCTAGCAGTGTCCCCTCTGCTAGCACTACCCGATGTCTATGATTGCAGCCCATGTGATGGAGAGAACTTACTTGCCCCCTGCCTCTTTGTATTGTCTTCCTGACTATACCAAGACTGTGGGAAGCCTGAGTAAGATGAGCCCTGCATATATGTGAGAGTCTAATCTGACCAGAAAGTCTTGCATGTAATTAGGAATAGCTAAATACAAGTCTAAAGAGAAAATCGTTGCTAGTGAAACTCTCATATAACTGGGTTAATGCTGGAAAGCAGCTTGCTTTTTAAGTATTAATTGAGGATGTATATCTGGGACAATGTTAGATGGAGCCTTCTTTCTGGGCAGTTATTTCAGTTACAGTCCATTAAAGGAGTTTCATGTGTTTAAACTCTCAGGTCAGGACCACAGCACGATGTGGGACTAGACAAAGTACTCAGCTGAAGTTCTATATTAGCTTGGGTATGTGCTGTTCAGTGTAATGCAGTGCTGCTTTAGAAATTCCCTTAGCTTAGTCCTTATGTATTTACATGACACAGCAATATAACATCTCAAGTAGATAAACCAGTCTACTACCAAATTGCAGGCTACTACACTGACATAGCTGTTCCATTTCCTGAAGTCCCATGACCTGTGGTTTCACTCTGGTGTTTGCAGAGGCTGTTGAGGCAAATTGTTAGCATCTGGAGTCCTTCACCAGGCAGAATAGGATTTTCCTGTTGATGGTTGTTTCTTCCTTACCCTATAGGATCTACTTGGGTTCCTTTTATCTGTCTGCTAACACAGTTGTACACCTTTGCTTTTTCTTAATTGTTCTGCAGCTCCATGTTACATTCAAAGTTACTATATATGGTCATTTTGCTTATGTTAGATACTATTCCTTTGTTCCCTTTGTTACTCCTAAACCAAGGTTTTTTTCCAAGCCCGTGTGTCATCTTATTCCATGCCTGTACTTCTATGCTGCATCCTGTGTCTATACTTCTCTAGGCCTCTGATATATCAGGCTGCGTTTCTCTGTACCACATTCTTAATCTTAGTCATAAGACCATGGTGGTACCATACAAAGATATACAGAAGTAAAACAAATTAGCCATAGACATCTAGTCAATTAGAATAATTCATGTTACAGATAAATGAAGCGAAACCTGAGTTGCAGGCAGGTCAAGATAAGTTCAGATAGAGCAAGCCTGATAAATCTCAGTCCTGAGTGAGGCCCTGCAAACTTGGTACAAAGCTTATGGGCTGTTACTAGTAATGGCAGTGCCATATCACAGGGCTAGTTAGTTACATATTGCATTGTAAACATATCCTGTGATGACTGGCTATGCTAAACTAGGACAATCGTTCAAAGGCAATTTTGCGTAACACTTTGTTCTTACAAATGAAAACAGCTATGGGAAGATATCACTGTGGAAATAGCAGAAGTTTCTATAACCTAGTAGTTTAAATCTGTAAAACATCCATTTCCACTGTGGTGTCATTAATGAATTACTCATTGGATCCTCATGGGTTCCTAAAACAGCTATGTTTCTAAGAAAAATAATTCATCAAAGAAATTAAAGCTGTTTATAGAATCATGGCATCATTAAGGTTGGAAGAGACCTCCAAGATCATCAAGTCCAACCGTCAACCCAACACCACCATGCCCACTAAACAGTGGCCCTAAGCGCCTCATCTACCTGTCTTTTAAATACTTCCAGGGATGGTGACTCAACCGCTTCCCTGGGCAGCCTGTTCCAATGTTTAACCACTCTTTCAGTAAAGAAATTTTTCCTCATGCCCAATCTAAACCTCCCCTGGCGCAACCTGAGGCCATTTCCTCTCGTCCTTTCGCCAGTTACTTGGGAGAAGAGACCAACACCCACCTCGCTACAACCTCCTTTCAGGTAGTTGTAGAGAGCGATGAGGTCTCCCCTCAGCCTCCTTTTCTCCAGGCTAAACAACCCCAGTTCCCTCAGCCGCTCCTCATCAGACTCGTTCTCTAGACCCTTCACCAGCCTTGTCGCCCTTCTCTGGACATGCTCCAGCACCTTTATGTAACACACATGGTAATTTTTTATCCAGTACGCAGTCTCTGAGGTTGCAGGCAGCCAACAATGGAAGGTGATGTGTGTAGGTGTGGCAGTGTACGGCTGGGCCTGTGGTTTGGGAATTCTGTGCTCTCATACCAGCCTTCTTTTGCTGCCAGGTCTCTCCTGAAAAGACATCTGCAGTGAAAAATGGGAGCAATATCTTAGTTATTCTCCTGCTTGGCCCACTGAAATGGTGGAGAGTCAGAAGTGTTGATTTGAAAGTACAATGTTATGCAGTCACAGCAACTGATGCATCCTACCCTTGCAGAACTGGTGTTAAGTTTCCTCCATAAGCAATACCTAAAATATAAGATTATAGGAGAGGAAATATGAGGGTATGGTGTTCTAAAGTAGACTTTCTTCAGACTTGGAGTTCCTGAAATATCTTTCCTTATTGGCTGGTCTACCTGCTGAAGCAATGACTGCTATAGCTAGTCTGAAAAGTAGAAAGTCTCTTGATCAAGCTATGTATAAGAAACATACCAAAAGGAACAGGAAGACCCAGCCTGTTGAAGAGGGGGAAAAAACCCCAGCACCAAAACAAACTACTGCCTTACTACTGCCTTCATGGGCATCAACTGGTATTACCATTGGTTTGCCTGGGGCCAGAGCAGCAAAGTTGGGGGGAGAAGATTTTCCCATGTTCAGGAGTTTATAGGTGTCTCCTACAAGATACGCTTTTATCTATTCTTTTTGACCCTATTTAAGCTATGTGAGAATGGTGCTTAAGCAAATCCTTGATGCCCACATAATGTTAGCTGACCTGATGAACAGCTTTGAAGTATAGAGTTGACCTGGATTTTGGGGCCTGCTAGATGGAAAACTCTGAAGAAGTTACTTTCTTTGTTTTGAATTAGTTTTACAGTGGAATGTATATGACAATAAAATCTGGCAGTATCCGAGATCTGTTCCCTGCAGCACTGTTGTAAGCAAGGACACATCTGTTTTATGTTAAGATGCTAGCTTCACTGACCTAAGATGTGAATATGACCATTAGGATATCCTGTTGAAGGAGAGAAGATTATTCAACTTATCCAAATTGTGTGCGGAGCCTGAAATTGCCACTCTGTGATCATATGAGAGCTCTTAAATGGCAAAGACTGTGTTACAGACCATTCTGAGCAAGCTTCAGCTTCTGGTAAACCTGTTTTCTGCAACCAGTTCTGCAATAACCACATGTCAGGAAAAAAGTGAGGTTACTGTTCTGTCACAGAATCCTAAATTTGTGGGAGCTCTCCCAAAGGATCCCACATGGCATGTCTAAGTCTTTTTTGGAACAGCATGTAGGTCTTTACCTATAGGTCTCTTACTATGGTGTCTGAAGGCAATTTCATGCCTGACACATGTCCTTCTTGTGTATTGGTTAGTAACACAAAATGGAACTTTGAATTTTTCTCTTCCTCTCAGGCTGGGGTGTATTCATGTGATCAGGAAAACAGCAATGTCTGCAATATGAGTAATTAGGAAAACTTCTTATTTTTGTCTTGGCTTACTGAAGCCAAAGAGTAAATCTACTAGTTTACTCTCCCTCTACTTATTTCCCTCCTACCCCAGGTAAGTGAAAACATCCTGGTATTAATTCCTGTTAGAGGAATGGAACAGGTGAGTATCATACACTGGAATGAATATTTTTTAATATAACTTTTTGCCAACTCAGTACCCCCAGTGACTGGTTTTGTTTAGAAATAGAAATGACTGGGACTCTAGCTAATATTTCAAAACCTTCCACAGCACTTTTGAATTACTGAGAAAGGGGGGAATGTTAGAAGCTGCTATTTTAGCTGTGGAAAAATAGGCAATACTGAACTTAAAAAGAAAAAAATATGTACGTGCATTCAAGGAACACTATTTGTACCAAATGCCCTTAAGAGGGCGCTTATTCACCACTGCATTTGTTTTGAATGTCATCTGTTATAATAATGTGATTTAAAAATAATTTTGTACTGCACTAGGTTAACATTTGGCTGCAACATGTTTGGGCCAGTTATGGTTACTGACATCAATAGATACAAAGTATACAACAATATTGCATTAAGTAGGCTTAATTTGTATAATAGTTCTGTCAATTTACAGGAGTGCAATTTCCACCCAGAATAGCAGGTGCAAAGCAGTTCCACACCTCTTAAAAGAAAAAGCTTTCCCTTACACAACTGGATTCTAGTTTGATTTGGGGTTTTCTTCGGCTCTGCCTTTGCTTTTCTGTGACAGTCATTAGCTGTAATAAACTTTCATGCTTCATCCTCTATGGTTGTCTTCCTTTGAGAGTAAACTATCATGTAACTAGGGGTGCAGTAGAAGACTGAAGGATACAGAACAGCTCTGGTAACAAAACTAGGCTATCAAATGCCTATTTTTTTTGAAACCAACCACTGAGAAATTATGTTCTGTTTTCTTAGAAAGGATCTTTCTGATAAGAAGTTCTGCCATAAAGTGCTTGTTTGTAATGATCATGGCAGCTGGATGGATGTGCCAATGGTGTCATCTGATCATTTTCTGCCGTGTTTCTAGTGTCTTCATTTTCAGTTTGGCTATGTTAGCTAAGGTACCTTTTCATCCATCTTGATGCTGTTCCCCATAAGGGACAGCTGCCAGCAATAACTTGAGGAAATTTCTCTTGGCAGAGAGCAACCCACTGCCTACAGGCAACACTGATCACTCTCACATTATTTCTTACCCCTTTAACATAGCATAAAGCAGTAGTGCATAGATGAGACATGCAACAAATCTCCCTACGCTGGATTGCTTATGTATGAATATGGCTCCATCTTCATAGCCCCTCTCATCTCTGCATTTTCTGTAGCTGTTTGTCAAGAGTGTGAAACACCTGAGACGACAAGCTGCAGGATATGATGCATGTCCTGTGTTTAGAAAGACAGGACTGGCAGTGTGTATTAAGGCAAAGCTCTAAGGAATTAATCTCTGCTTTAGCTGTATCACTTACAAATTAATGCTTGTTCACAAATAAAACGGGATTTGCCAAAAGATCTGTTAGTCCAGACCTAGATCTCAGTGTCACAGTTTACTTCTTTCCACATAGAACACTGGAAAATGAAAGGGGTTGGTGTAAACTTGGCATTGCTATAATTGGATTATGCTATATAACACTAGCAGTAATTTCGAAGTAAATACATATGTAATTTTTCTATCGCATGAATGAACACAAAGTTTACTTATGGCATTGTCTGTTTGGAATGAAAGGAGAGCTGATTTCCCCTCCCCCTTCCTTTCAGATTTGGCATTTTTATGTGGACTTGAAAGGCTTAAGTGGAGACAGCTAAACTGTCACCAGAGCTGAGCTCTTCCATGCCAGTTGAAGAGCTGACCTTCTGCTTCAATTTTGAAGTCTTCATTTTCCATCTATAATTCCTTTCATCTGAATCTAAACGAGTCAGAACATGGCTGTGACCTGTGCATAAACATTAAGATTGTGTATAGGCCACAGACTGAACAACCAGATAATCACCTTGTAGATTCAATTCTGTAGCACATGGGATCTTAGCGTGATAGATATCCAAACTTCACATTGTGAATTTTTAAAGGCATCACTGGTTATTTCAAAACATGCTGAATGTGTGCACTCTCATAAAGCTTTGTGGTTTTACAGTTGTACAAGTAAAGGCAATTACTTTAAGTTACTTCTAGGCAGCAATGGAAGCTGATATTTTTTTAATACTCCTTCATAAGTGAAATTCAGTCTGTACATTTTTCTGTCACAGGTGTCTGTGTGGCATTCTTCAACTGAAACCAGCTAATTTATTCCAGTGGTGTATAGGGGGATCTGGCTTTTTAATAGCTTTTCATATCTTGTTAGCCTTTGTTTAATATTCATCTAGACAGAGACCGGTGATATTAAGAAGCACATATCTAGGATAACATTTAATTTCTGTATCACTAGACAGGATATAGCTTCTGATATTGGAATAATAAGATCTTTCTGGAGATTATGAAATATTGCTTTGCACCTATATCACCAGGTAAAACTGAGTCTCATGAAATAAGCACTACTTCTTGTGTCTGAGGTTGAAGACATTTAATTACTTTTCCATAGACCTGTAGGACTGCTGTGCTGCTTTTTTTAGGCCTTGACCAGCTTATTGAATACTTTAGTAACAAAGCTGATGAGAGCAATTCCTTTTTTCATTCATTTTATTTTATAAAAAAAAACCCACAAAACAAAACCTGTTAATATATAAAACATACTTTATTGTATCTATTTTGACTTGGTAAAGGGGGAGTCTTAGGGGTTTACAAGCTTATGGAAATGCTTTGACTTCTCTATCTTTCAGAAGAGGTGGTTCTAGAGGTTTCAGCACAAAGCAATTTCTGTGTATCTCCTGTCTTTGTATTTTGTTGTGAGTACTGGGAAGATCTTGGGTCTTCAGGTGTTCTGAGTGTCATTGTCCTAAGTCCTTACAGGTGCCACTGGGTGGAACTAGTGTAGTAGGTACTTGGTGAACAATAGTGACAAAGTTGCACACTTCCTGCTACTAGGAAAAAAGTCAGCTTAGGAAACTACAGGTTTTCTCAGTGCACTGAGCTGATGCCACTTATTTAACATCTGAGAAATTCCTTCACTGGCTAAGCAATTGTGCTAGTGTCCTAGGTGAACGTTTAAAGCTACTGCCTATGTGCCATAGCAGGCATGCAAAAACAGAAGAGCTGTTTCAATGGGTGGCAGTGGGGACACTTGCTCTGAGACCTTCTCAGTTGTTCAGTTATTTTTTTGGCTATGTTTTTAACTGCTCACACTGAAATTTCCTATGTTGCTTTCAGTGGAGTTTTAGGGGGGACTATTTCAGCCAAAAAGATCCTGTGGTTCACAGGTGGAATCCCTTCTAAAGGGAGAATAGGCTGGCTGTATTGTATGGTCTCATAGTCAATATGAAATGGTCCAGGCAGAGGTGCTCCTGAAGAAAGCTGCTGTAATTACCACTAGCAAGCATGACCTCCCAGCACAACTCTAACCAACTCCTGCTAGAATATTTTCTACCATTTTAGCTGCTTTTGTTGTTAAAAGGCAAAACTGATGACATCTTACACAGGCTGACTTAAACCAATGTCTGAACCTGACCTTCTAGATCTCATGTTGTCTTGCATGAGAGCTACTTAGCTTGTACAAGAGGTTGTTTGCAAAACTCTGGAGTAATACATGTTTCAGCTTATGCAAATTTTGCCTTTGAAGACTGTTTATGGTGAAGAGTTTAGCAATACAGAGCATAAATAAATAACGTAATGATACTAATAATGGAGTTGCTCAGACATTGATTACAGCTTCATTAAGTGAGATTACTCACTGTGATCGCTGCACTACAAATTAGGTTTTAATAATTTGACCTATTCTCTATTTTAATTCACTAAATTAGAAAAATAAATTGCCAGGGCAGAATGCTTAGAAAAGAAAAATATCTTTCTAACACTTAGTAAAATGTTTATTTAAAATGATAAAAATTATCCTCATGTCTGTTTATTCAGGATAGGCAAGCTCATCTAAAATATTTTTAAAGGTAATATTTTTATCTTAAAAGCTTTGGGAGCCTTTATTTTCTTTCACTTTTAATTCCCTAGTCATAACAAATCTCTCCCAATCATAGTTCTTTTTTTACAAAGTACATAACAAACAATGTTTTGATGCAATAAATTTCTTGCTAATCTTTCTTCTACGCATGTCAGGGAGTTGCAACCCAGTCTGGTAATCAGCTCTGGAATTATTTCTGAGGAACTCTATGCTTTATAGAGATCTGTGTGCACACAGAATCAGAGATGCCAGATCTCTTGCTGGCAAATTCCACTCCTGCATTTGCTGATACATGTGTGGTAAATTAATCTCAGAATGAATGAAGGGCTTTTGCTTTAAACATAAACCAAAACTTAAGCAACATATTCCCAGTTTCTAAAACTTTGTGGTATGCAGTATAATCCAGAAATGTGACCAGAAAGTCAGCATTAGCTAAACAATTCAGTTTATACTACAATGGGTGGAATGAAGGCTGTGCCCACCTTCCATGAGACTTTATGCTCAGGTGGTGTGACGGAATGAGTTAAAGCATTATGCTTTGTTGCAGTAACTGGACCAGCACTCCACAGGGCTCAGCTTTCTAAAAGATATATCTCACACTGCGAATGATGGAGCTAATTTTCAGAGCGCCTCTGAGAACTGCGTTGTGGTGATGCACTTGTTTTGTGGCAGCTTTTTTGCTGTGATCCAAATGTTAACATCTCTTGTGTAGTTCAGCTCCTTAAGGGCTTCATCTGAATAGGGTATTTTGACATGAGTCTGACAGGTTTATTGTAATCATCTTTACAATGAATTAAAACATGTTGATTAATATGGTTACCATTAACTCTGAGATGTGCTTAAAATGATCTTGATTCATGGCTTGATTCATGAAAGGCTATTGTACAATTTAGAACTTAATATAGTTCTCTCAAGTTGGGGTCCTAACTTTTAGGCTGTTCTGTATCTCATACTAGCTAGTATCCTTTTCCTATCCTCCTTTCCCCATAAATGAAGAAATCTTTGGGATCACTCCAGCAAAAATTTACACAGTATTCTCTTCCTTCCAAATAGGACGCACATTTCTTAATATTTAAACATAAACTAGGCTACTAGTCTATTACTGTAGAGACAAAACTATCAATTTTCCATTATATAATTGACTAAATTATATGAATATGACATTTGAAAGCTATAGGAGGAAAATATGGCACAAGGTAGGATTCTGAATCTCAATTTTCCATTCTTCCCAGACCCAGTTATTAAATACATGGCCTTGAATAACTTGTAGAAATTTAACCTATTTTTTGTGCGATTAGTTCAACTGGTTTTAACACAGCTGTCTGCTGTTGTTTTTCCAGAGAGCAGTTAGAAAAGCCATCATTTCTCAGTGAGAGTAGATTCACAGTGTCAGTCAAATGGCCCCACTCTGAGCTGGTCTTTATTTATAGTATTCTATCTGCTTTTCCATATTGTATCAGCCCTCAGTGTGTCAGCTGGGTATCAAACTGCTGAATTAATAGAAAAACTGTAGTAAAAAATACTAGCACAAAGGTGATAAACACCTCCACACAAATTACCCTCAGCACTAATCACTTAGGCTTTGTGAGAAACAGCATGCTGAAATGTTCCTGAAATAATCTTACTCTGCCTTCAGCTTTTTAAAAATAGCCCCCAAAACATGCATAAACATCAGATGCTGTGAAACAGACCTCCCCTGCTAACTGTTTGTAGCTCTAATTAACACAGATTTACACAGTTAGGGCATTTGAATGCCTGCTGGTATCTTCTGTATTGTTTATAAATGTGTGTTGTCAGATGTATATCGATAAACCTTTTTCTCATAGTATCAGCATTCTTCTTTTTCATCTGCTGTGACAGAAGTGGAAGTTTTCATTATTACGACTGTTAAATTCGTTACAAGAGACTGAGCCAGAAGGTTTCAGGGCAAATACATCACTTTTAACAATAACTGGTGGTGTGCCTGCTTACAAACGCCAGAATGGAGCTCTCTTAGTCTCAAGACAATGGGGAATCCTTCAGCAAATTCATTTATCTTTTGAAAAAGATGTGATCCACTGAACATGCAGAGCAATGGTCTTTATCATTCCTCTTCCCTCTTGCAGAAGTACGTATTTCACAAAAGTCAGAGGTTGTCTTTGCATGTCTGTAAGCATGTGGATGGGAACCACGCACAGTGTCTAAAGGATGAATGAAAGATTCTTGACTCTCCCTGCCTCGGGCTTGACATTGGTGACCAGGCAAAGCTGGCTTTCTGTGTTATATCAGTGACAGTGACTTTCCCTCTAGAGAATATCTGAGCCAGAAGCGTGGTACCAAAGAGCAATGGAGTCTGCAGCATCTCCAATCCCAACACTGGTGATCTGTCACCATAGTTATGTTTATGGTTCCTTTTATCTGTCCTGCAGGGTTACATGTGGTGGTTCTTGTTTGGGCCCACAAGTTACACTGGGGGTTTACCCAAGTTTTGAGCTTTTCCTTGGAAGAAAAATTGAAAACAAATTGAAAATCTTACGCTGTCTCTTGTCTCCAAGAGCTTCATCTTGAAATCAAGCACCAAGTATTGCAAGATAAACAGTGAAAACCCCAAAGCCTGCAGTGGCAAGTGAAGTAGCTTTTATATGTCCTTTCATATTTAGATCAGCTTTATGTTAACTGTAACCATCTGTCTCCCAGAATCCCTAATTTACATAAATACTTTTTTCCCTCCTTCCTTTTTAACCTGGCAGGCAGCTAAACACCATACAGCTGTTTGCTCACTTCCCCCTGCCCCCCCTGGCCCCGTGGGATGGGGGAAAGAATTGGGGGGGGGAAGTAAAATTTGTGGGTTGAGATAAAGACAGTTTAATAGGACAGAAAAGGAAGGGAAAATAATAATGATAAAAATATACAAAACAAGTGATGCACAAAGCAATTGCTCACCACCTGCTGACCGATGCCCAGCCAGTTCCCAAGCAGTGGTCACCGGCCAACTCTCCCCAGTTTATGTACTGAGCATGACATCATGTGGTATGGAATATCCCTTTGGCCAGTTTGGGTCAGCTGTCCTGGCTGTGCCTCCTCCCAACTTCTCCCTGGCAGGGTATGAGAAGCTGAAAAGTCCTTGACTAGTGTAAGCACTGCTCAGCAACAACTAAAACATCAGCGTGTTGTCAACATTATTCTCATACTAAATCCAAAACACAGCACTCTACCAGCTACTAGAAAGAAAATCAACTCTATCCCAGCCAAAACCAGGACACCCAAGTTCATACTTACTCAAGACCATTTTTTCCTTCTAAGTTTTCTAACATAATACTCTATGCAATGTTGTGGCTGGTTATAGATTCATATATTTTGGTATGTAGTAGGATTCTCCAGCTTCCTTAACCCACGTACCATGACAAATCTGACCCTTGTGCTGAGTTTCTTCAATGTTGCTAAATTCAGATCTGATCAGCTAATGCATAGTTTAATGCACCCAGAGGTGCAGAAGATTTTTGGTTATTGAAGTCGAGCCAAACTAGCACAGAATGCATTATTTAACAGCTTTTGGGAGATTGTCACATCAGTCTGCGATGGACTGCCTGGCATCACCTTGTTGGCCCAGAAGACAGATCAGCCAAGGCCTTCTCTCTCATTCTCTGTCTGAAGTAATGGCTGAAGGTCGCAAGCCTAGACCAAGCGTGCTATTCTGAGTGGTGCTGCAGAAGCTGTGGATGTGTAGGGTACCCAAGACTCCTGTAACATTGTATAATTGTCGCTCATTCCTTTGCTGTCATTTGGAGGCTGTCAGTCTCCTGCAGTGCTGACATACACCCCCTGGGAGCCGGTGTCACATTGCTCAAA